>NC_041347.1:12182707-12515207 GCF_004354835.1 Perca flavescens | reverse complement strand
ATTTTTCAAAACAAGTCAAAGTTTGAGCTGAACTATTTTGTTATCCTTAGGGTTGAAAAAGCTCTACGAGAGGTGAGAGCATTATCAGACCTCAATCACTGCAACATTGTTCGTTACTATACATGTTGGTTGGAGGATTCTGGACACCAATGGGACAATGCATGTTGGTTGGATGATTCAGGATACCAAAGGGACAATGCTGATGACAGTAGCAGCCCTTCAAAGTAAGTCACAAACTATTACTAAAGTATTTACTTATTGGAAGTACATAATTTCTTTATTTGTCTTTTCTTACTTTTCTAGCTCCTCCATGGATTATTCATGCAGGTATATTTTTGCTCTGGGGTTGATATTCTTCGAGGTCCTTTGGAAAATTCCCACTGGTCATGAAAGGGTAGTGGTGAGTTGTTTAGTCACAATCCAAAATTATACCTTGGGGGCTTTCACACCTGAAAGTCCGAACCAAGGTCCGGACCAAGGTTCATGTTTTTGCATTTGATCCGGTACGTTTTGGTTTCACACTGCAGTTATGCAAACGCACTAAAGATCTATACGTGACAAAACTATGTGAGCTCCAGATACTTAGAATTGATTAGTTTGTAGACGCTTCCCCGTCCTCTCGTATCCTCTCACCGTGTGTCAGAGTTTTTTCACGTGACTGCTGTTCTTTCTGTAACATTTTTTCAGAGAAACGGAAACCTACACTGTACATTTACTAAACTGCTGATGTGTTCTCAGCTCTGACAGCCAAAAGCTGTCTGCTCTGAGCGCTGACACTGTCACACTCTCTCTGACATACACACTAAGCACTGAACTATTCCTTAAAGGAGCTTCCCTAGTCTTTTACCATGACAATAGCCTGCCAGAGATTCCCTTATTTGGAAAGTCCGAAATATCCAAAAAATGCTTTCACACTATAAACGAACCGGAAGTTTGATCCGGACCGAGATTACCTCTCTTGGTCGGACCAAATTTCGTCCATTTGGTCTGTACCGTGGTCTGGGGGAGGTTTCACAACCGTAATTTTGGTTTGGATCAAACTGAAAAGTCTGAAAGTCCGGACCAAACGAGGTAGGTGTGAAAGCCCCATTAGTGTGTCGTTATCAGCTGTAAATAGCCTGCTGTGTTTCATGTTTTTGTAAACGTGCCAGAAATTTTTATCAGAAATCCTAATAATATTTCAGTTCAACAGAGAATGTGCCAAGCCAGTTACATATTTCTCCTTTCTATCACTGCATGACTTCCAGGTTTGGCCTGATATCAGAAAACAGAGATTTCCCCAAGGGTTTCGACACAGTTTTCCCGATGAGGTACATCATTTTGTAAATTTTGTTAATGTACTTGCAATATGGATCAGCCAGTATGTTTTCAGGCACTTATGTAACCAGGTTACCACCAGTGTTGGTCATCTTACTTTAAAAAAATAAGTAGTTACAGTTACAAATTACTTCTCCCAAAAAGTAATTTACCACATTGTAAAAGTAATTAGTTACTCAGCAAAGTAACTGTGACGTTATTTTTTTATATTCTATAACGCTATTACGTTCTACAACATCTTTAACATCAAAGATGTTGCTGACCCGAAAAATCAAGCGTTGCTTGTTTTAACAGAGTGGCTCCGTCTCCTTCGCTGGAGCTCACGCTCTGCATTTGGGCTTGGGGGGTTGGGTTAGCAGCAGGAACAAGTGTCGTGTTAGCATGTGTTGATGTGGGATGCTTCATAAGATTCAAGAAGCTTGAGGAATTACTGTATAGTACAGGAGAAGCTCGCAGGCAGTTTCGACTTACATGAGCTGTTTAGGTTTAATTACTAATGTTAACTAGCATTTTAGTTAGCAATAATTAGCCTGTGTGCCTATGTTATCTCCTTACATATACCTACGCTCTCCTTCTCTGCAAGATTGGGAATGATTGAGATTTCTCTTGGCACAGCTACCAGAAGACTTACAACTTTCAGACAGGTTGCTCACGTCACATTTACGTCGTCTCTCTCTCAGTTGGAGGCTGCGAAGTAACGCTCAGTACTCACCAGAAAAGTGCTTCTAATATCCTTCACTGGTCTCCGTCCAGAGCAACGAGATCTGATGGTCCAGTTTATATACTGTCTATGAGTGAGACAGCGTGAGCAGGGCATCCGCCAATCATCATTGCATTTGCAATGGTGTCATCATCACCACACCTGCTCTCTCCAGGCAGCTGGTGTGTAGCCAAAGCCTGACACCTCGCACTTCATTCAACCGAATTGTAGTAACGCGCCACTTTACATTCTCAGTAAGGATAATGGGGTTGCAACGATGGTAAAAGTAATTAATTAGATTACTCAGTTACTGAAAAAATAACGCCGTTAGTAACGCCTTTATACTTAAACGCTGTTATACTTAAATGCCGTTACTCCCAACACTGGTTACCACAAGAAACTGGGTTACACAGGTAGAACAAGTTTCCGTCCACTGTCGTAAGTAGGTGCATGAAAACCCACTGAGTATTTTCTACAGGATGCCAGTTTACTTGTGATGTTCACCAACAGGGCAGGTGGGAGGTGGACATACCGTTGTTTGAAGTTCTATTACATTGTCTCTCTGTTAAATCTCAATGGTGCCAAACAAGGACAATGTACTCTTGACAAAGACAAATATCCAGCAGAATGAAGCAATCTGTTAAAGTACTTATCGTTGTTGGTTGCCCAATGATGTCCATTTGTTGAAAAAACTGCAGAGTGCAGTAATACTGCAGTTTGATATCATTTCTTAAGGCAACATATCAGTAGCTGTTCTTTCTGTGTTACAGTATTTCATAATACGATCAACGCTGTGTGTGAAGCCAGAAGAACGACCCGAAGCAAGTAAGCTTAAGACAAACTTGGAAAGACTCAAAACTGAAGAAATCATGCGTAGAAGCATGAGCAGTGTCTGATCCTCAGAAGAAGAAAAAATCATGGCTATCTGTTTTATATCCTAACCCATACCTGTTAAAAAAAAGATGGATCTGTTTTTAATATCTGAAAAGGATCTCCAGGGTATGTTAAATATATAAACAAGCTGAGTTGTAAAGCAAATTGCTAACTTTGAAAGTCTTGTAGTGGGAACCCAGCTTTAAATCCAGGATTTTAAGATTACACCTGGAAGTGATTTTAGAGAAAAAGGATGAGCAAAAAAAAAAAAAACATTGACAGTGTTTCTATTTGAAAACATTGTTGCTGAAAAAATCATGAATGTTTTTGGCAATGAAATAAATGTTATATCCCACTGTGAATGTTTATCTTGATCTCAGAATTGAGTTTGTTTTTAAAATAAGCCAGACATTGCTGTCTGAACCAAGTAAATGTTTACAGATTTCTTTTTACTGGCATCAACAATGGTTTGTCTAGTTTAATACTTTATGTATGGACACTGCCATTTGCTTTGTTTTTTTTAAATTAGTTTTTTTATCTTGCCTTAATGCAGTGAAAGTAATACATTGTAAGACTGTGTGCTTGGCACCTTTGGGTGATGAAATAAAAGCAAGCATGCGGATTTACATCTGTTAAATCCGAACATGTGCAAGTTTTTCCATACAATTCTCTACTTCCCGACACTGCTGTTTGATTTTGTGTTTTTGATGAATGTCATCCAAAAAAAAGTAATGTGCATAATGGCTCAGTTTGGGGTGATTTAGAACGAGTTTGCACACTGACCTTATTGTGGTTGTCTTTTGTAGAGTGATCTGTAGGGGGAGCTGTGGCTCTGTGTATCTCAGGCTGTTCACAGTGTGGCTGCAGAGGTTTATTCACAGTGAGAGGGCCAAAAACCGAGGGAGCTGTGTGACATTTAATCATGCCTCTGGCACATGCTTGATGATTAGCATCTCTGTGGAAAACAACAGTAACAAGTGCCAAATGTAGGATCCCACACAATCACCTGGCTGTAGCGCACACAGTCCCGTAAGGCCCGGTAATCCGCACAAATCAGCTCCAGCGGCTCAGTATGTTCACTCAACAATCACCACACTGCAGAGCTAAAAATTGCTTAGTGCCTGTGGATGGAAGCATAGGCAGATCAACTACCTTCATGTAGGTTAAATTACCTAGTATTTTAAACCTTGCTCACTGAAGTTTTGCAAAGATCTCCAGGCAATCCCTCTGAATTAAGATTTAATTGGCAGCTTTCCTTGTTTTGCAAGGAAAATTGCAAAATAATTTAAAACCTGCATTAATATAGATTTTTGGCTACTTGAGGGCAGCACAACCAACCGAAAACAACAGTAACATATTGCCACCATACCAAGTTCATTATGGCTAACATGTTGCTGTCACTTATTTACACATCAAGCAGCAATGTATTAACATTAGCATTTATCTGGAGTCGTGTTATTGTCTATCTGATGAACATAGGTCCAATATTCACAAACTCATATGGGAAATATCTGGCTCTTTAGCTGCTAAATGATTCGCTATATGTTCACCTGGGCAGCTAGTGTCCAGTCAGTTTATCACAGTTTTTGGTTGAAAGCAGCTGCAGTTGAAAATGACACTATGGAAGCCATAAAAGTGAATCAAAACCGTAAAGTTGTGTTCTGTATAACTAAACAAAAGTCACATTATTTTATTTAGTTTTAGCCAGCATGTAGATACTGCTATTTCATTTAATATCCATAACGTGTACCCAGTTTTGTTGCTTTTTGTGATAGTCAGAACTCTATGATTAAATGTTATTTCACTTCCTTAATAACTATTAAGCTGAATTTGTATTTTTCATTTGAAGCTGTCAGGTAGATATATTAACTGCAATCTCTCGACATTTACACCAAAACCATGTAGGCTTCTCTCATTTTAGCTGTGTTTAAGATATGAAACCTGATATGTTTCCAATCTTCCCCAGCGGTCGCGCTTGTGCGAACAGGGTTATTGGATGTATTGAGGTCACTTCCTCTGAAAGCATTGTGGGCACTGAAGCAGTGCTCTAGTCAGTGGCCTGGACCATGCAGCCTGGGGTAAAATGGACTCACCACCAGTCAGGACCACAGCAGCAGAGTGTCTCACCAAAATCCCAGGGGTCGGAGCCAACGATTACTCTGTCTGCAGCCTCTTTGCCGAAGCAACAACTAGAGTTTGTTCTGCTCTGTGTGTTTAAGGAATCAGTCTTGCTGCAAAGACAAAGCTATCGCCCACCAGCAGACATCAAAATCCAAATAACCGTTGTGGATACATGCGAGTAGTTGGATAATGTTGTCATCTTCCCTGTATGTAAATATATTTCAGAAGTTTCTGTTATTAAGTTGAAGCCCACTTGACCTCTGGTGAACTCCAGTTAACTGGAGCATGACTGCATGCTGTGCCACGCCCGAGGTACCACTTGGCTTGTACTCTGGACTTTCCATCTCTCCAGAACCACATTCTGCCACTGTCCATTTAAGCAACACTGCCTGTGGTGTTTAAAGGGCCATACCAGTGATTTAGCATGTTTTGACCTATTTACTACAACTTATGGAAACTTTACTACTGGCATTTAAGAGTTTAAGATCACGTCTCAGCTCACTGTTTTGGTTTACGGCCCACAACGTTACTATTTTCACTCTAACTGCTCATTTTTATACTCATCAGGCAGCTGTAATCTACATTCTTAGAGCATTTGACTTAATGTTTTTGATAATGGATTTATTATAGTAAATTGGTTAAAACATACAAAGTCCCTGCTGTGGTTCATTGAGAGTTACAATCCATTTAACTATATGTCAAACAGGGACATAGCTACCATTTGGAGCACTGAGGCCATGTCTTCTAGACTATTTCTAGGATTTTTTTGTTTTGTTTTTGAGGATTTGGGAATAAGATATATATATATTTTTTAATACAGTGTACTTTATATCTGGTGTCTTAGGGAGACGGTGTGTTGTGGGACATGGACTTTATACATTTGCATTCACCCCAGATATTTATAATGCAAAAAAGAAGTTAAAATCTACACAAAAATCTACATTATGTCCTTGCACGACGACAGTCTGCAGAAATTGTTTTAGTTATTTCGTACTTTTCTCTTCACAGACTACCTCAGGTTTAACTACAGGAGAATGTTTCCCGTTTATTTCCGTTGCCCCTAGAGATTATGTTAAATATAGGACAAAAAGATCTGCTGTCACTTTTCCTTTCAAGCCATTACAATCAAGTTGGAGCTGTGTATCTGAGCTCCCATTTTAAAGAAAAACACCTTGTGTTCTTTCACATGCGCCTGATTCAGCTCCAGTCAGCAGAGGAGATCAGATCCACCTCACACCTACAGTGCATCCTCCCCCAAGTTCTTGTGCTCTAGTTACATAAAACTCATTTCATGTGAGAACTCCCAACTGATCTACATTATGCACTGTAAATCAGAGACAACACACTTGGCAAACTTTGCTCAACATCAGCCAAATATTCCTCCGCATATTACAATATTCATTCTCACTTATTGTATTTACTCCTCAAAAATACCACCCCACCGTCTCCTGAGAGTAGGCCTCTCAGAGAGAAGAAATAACACTTTCACATCACAGGATTTCTTTGGTTTCCTGTTGTTGTTTATCACTGCTGGATAGACTGTGGTAGTGGCTGCCTCTCTGCCTTTTCTTCTCACAATCCCGTCTGGTTTGTCTTGTAAATCCAACTGATGTAAACAAATTTCTCTCTACTCTGTTTTCTCTGATATATCTAAAACTCATCTCTAATGTAATTTTCATGAAGATGCAGCATTTGATGCAAGAAGATTTGACTTGATTCGAGAAATAACATGAAACATTCCAACCCCAAAAGTAGTTTTTCACTTGACTTAAGAAAAATATTACATGTCAGCTTATGCTAACATTTGACTGAATTTAGCAAAGACATTATTAGTTTGAATTAAAAGGTCCCCAGCCTTTAATCCATAAAGAAATATTCGGTTGAATTTCACCTGAAGTGTACATTATTTCTTTAAAGAAAATAGGATTTTTTTTATCGTCTTTTATCAAGATTTCTGATGTTTATGTAAAATGGATCTTACCATGGTGGTGTGTGTGTTTTGTTTAGTTGGCACATGTGGGGAAAAGTGTGGTACGTGTCTGAGTGTGTGTGTGCAGTTGTCTTGGCAGATGTGTGCTCTGCGTGGCAGCTGAAGGAGCTGTCAGAACGACTTGACTTACGCTGCCTTGTGTCACTTTGTGTGGGCTGGTAATTTACTACAAATGATATTGCATTCTCTCTGTTGACAGCCTGCCAGCGCTGTCAACTGGCAAAGCCAGAAAAGTCGTTTGTCAACTTCCTGCCCCCTCTAATCCCCAAACCGCTCAGCGTCTTTGTGCAGTCGCTGCCATACCTTGCAGCCTCAAAGGTCAAGGGCACGACGGCAGCCTCACCTGCTAAATCTTTAATAAGTCAAAGATAGACTCAGCCCCATCAGGAGTTCAGCAGTTCATAGCAGAGCAGCAGGGGAGGCGGCAGTGTGTCAGGAAGATCCTCTGAAAGCTTCTGCAGCCAGTTATTCCCATTTTCTTTTGCAATAATGACACCTTCTGACAGCCCAGCTGTTGTGTTGATTTTCTTGCCCACAGAAAAGACATGTGTGAGGTGATGCAATCATGATGTAAGTGTGGATTTCTCAGGAGGAATATGTTGCACTTGAACGGGTACCACGTTGCTCTCTGATGAAATATAAAATGCACACTTTGGTGTCAGTGTTTGTGTCTTTATCTGTGACGAGTGTGAGAGCCAAAGGTTACAATATGAATCCACTGCAACCACCAACGCTAATGTTGTTTACTGCTAGACGGAGCCTTCCAAATCAAGGACAGAGACATCTGAACATCCTCCTCATTGCTGTCATAAAAATATCATAACCCTGGTAAATACTAGGCAATAGGAAGTCCTCTAAAAGACTGTGAAGTCACAATTTTATTTTGTTTTTTAAATAATTCAGAATGAGGCGTCTACTCCTGCACCTGCAGACTGAAGCTATGAGATAGGATTCATGCTCCATGTGCTATTAAAGGCTTTAAAGTGTTTAAATTCAGCACTGGCATGATTAACCAAGGTAACTTCATTGCATAATTTAAATGCTACGTGACAGTAAATTCAGATAGTATGATTGAAGTGGTGATTAACTGGGTCCAAAGCACTCTGCTTTTCTTTTCTTTTTTTAAACAAGGTGGCAGAGAAATAAGACAAGCTCATCAAACTGGCAGATGAATTGAACGATAGAGTGATCCGACAGGACGAATTACTTTTGTAATGTTTGTGGATTCACGTTTGCCTCTTCCTCTTTGTGTCGGTAGTAATTACGCAGGCACCTATGGGAGAGGCAGGGAGGGAGATGAAAGAGTCGTGAAACCAGGACACGAACAAAGCCAGAAACAGAAAGAGGGGGCCAACGCTTGAAAACCACGCCATGACAGACAGCCTTGGGGCTGTTTTATTCAGCTGCCAGGAGCTTTTTAGGATTCGTTTTATCTGCTATGCCTTCCCACCCACCCACACACCCACCCCTCTGGATGGTGCTCCAGATGATTTGTGTCCAGTTTGGCTTCACTCGAGCAAACACAGCCTCTAAAAGCAGACACACTCTGCCTCTTTCTCTGCAATCAGCCCGCCTGTCTTGTGTTGGAGAGCTGTTAAACCTCTTTTCTGCCCGAGTGGGTTTGTTCGCATTTAAGTGAAAGGTCACTTCAGGTTGTACAATATGTAAAATATGTGTTTGCAATTTGATCTTTTTATCTGGATTCACATTTTCTTGGAGGGGGTCTCATATGAAAACATTCTGTGACTGGTGAAAGCAGCAAATCATGCCTTGCCTTGCTAAATGGCATCCTCAGATGTAGTATTTAGTCATAAACCAAAGTATTGGGTGAAAATTGACCTGATGATGGCGGGGAAAAGTGACCTAAGTGATTACAGGTTATCCTGCGGGGGACATGAATGAGTGACCCAAATCAAGTTGTCAGTAATTTCACTCAAACTGATAAATGTCAACCTGGCTGGTGGCGCTAAAGTCATCAGGAGTCCTCCTCTGGGGACCACAAATGTCTGTACAACATTTCATGGCAATTCATGTCCTAGTTGTTGGGATATTTTAGTTTGGACCAAAGAGATGGACCGACAGACCAACCTTGCCATCCATAAAGCCATGCCTCTAGCATGACTAAAAACTATAATATTATGTATCCATTTTGAGGGATGGGAAGTTGGGGGGGATCACAGCTCCATTCTTGAAAGACGCTGTCCTAGACATCTGTATTGATCCTAATTGGACAGAAGCCTGTTCTGTCCTGGTACCTCCAAAAAATCAATAGCTGTCAAAGTCAGTGAATCCTTTGTGAGGTGAAATTCAGTGTGTCAGCAGCTAACAAACAGGCAGGTACTAGGGCCTGATTAGAAACTGGACTGCACGTTCTCATTCAATGGTGGAATATATTTTTTGTAAAAGTAGCTATATCACAGTGTAGAAATACTCTGTTACAAGTAAAAATCAAGCTTTCAAACATTTACTTTTACTTAATGGGGCTGTACTTGTAATGCACACTCTCTCACAGACCGTTCTAATATGTGAAATATCTAAGTTTTTTCACAGCCACATGCACTAATATGCACGTGTGGCTGGACCAGCTACCAAAATGAAGAACGGAGACGCTCGGATTAAACAAATAGGGAGTGTGACTTCATTCTCTTCTCAGGACGCCATTACCCCACTATATCCTTACATAGCATGTATTGGTTTGCTGCTATATTAATGTACTGAATGTCGAGTACAGTCCCTTTTAAGCATTAGTGTCAAAATATACTTAAAGTACCGAAAGTAAAAGTATCATTATGTACGATGGCCCATTTTAGAATAATATTAGTATATTATTGGATTATAATTACTGATGAATTAGTGTGTATCTCACTTTAATTTTGTGGCTGGTTAAAGTGGAGCTTATTTGAGTTACTTCATATACTGCTCAGTAGCTAATCTATTTATTGGGTGTATTTTGTATTAATAATCTGAATCTGTGAAATAACTTCTAACTAAATACTGTATGTCAAACAAATGTGGAGTAAAAGGTATATTTGTCTGTGGCCGGTTAGCTCAGTTGGTAGAGTGGGTGCACATATGCAGAGGTTTATTCCTCCACGGGTCCAGGGTTTGAATCTGACCCGTGACGGTTTTCCTGCATGTCTTCTCCCCATTCATATCTCAGCTTTCCTAGCCAATAAAGGCAGAAATGCCCCCCCCAAAAAGTATATTTGTCTTGTAGTGGAGTAGAAGTATAAAATATGAGAAAATGGAAATACAGAAGGTACCTTTAAATTGTAATTAAGTACAGTACTTGAGTTAATGTCCTCAGTTACTTTCCACCACTCTTAATATGTGTCAGTGTGTGATTCAATATTTGGGAATTTTTATAGCTTGTATTCATGCTGCTGATGCACCGACACAGTACAATCACTCCAAACATTTCTGTTGTATATAAAACTTTCTATATGCGGTATATAACCTGATAAGACATCCTTTTAAAGCCCCTGCAGGGATAAACACAGTTCAATCAAATTCAATGCACGGCACATCTGGGCTCTCAAAAATCCTTTTAGGGATGGATAAAAGTCCCCATCGCTGGCACTCGTCTCCTGTTTTCTTCATCAGACCCAAATTAGTGGCATTACACTCAGAGAGCCATCTCATAAATGGATTTGTTGTTGTGTATGAAGCCTCATAAGGGGAATCTGTGCACCATGTGGCCATCTGTCTTCATACTTCCAGCCTCCTGAGCCATTTTCCCAGAAATCAACACCCTGTGGTCTGAATCACCTTAGCCATCCAGTTGTCAGCATTAATCCCCCCCTTGAGATCTGTAAGCACTATCAACTGTTTTCCACTATGAGCGCATGCTGTGCTCTGTCATTACATTCTGCAAAGAACATTACAGATAATGCAGTCCCTTAGAGCTTTTCCCATGCTGTACATTATCTCAACTAAAGGACATATAGCAACATGAGTGGGAGATGCATGCACTTTCTTTCATGGCTGGGAGATGTGATCAGTGGTAGCCTGCAGATTACTGACATCACATCCATTTGTTTATAATATTTTAAGGACCAGTGCATCTGTACCATCTTTTAGCTCCGTCTTACCTCAGCATCCTTTTTTATGACAGCTCCGTGCATTATAAAGTCTCAAGGCTGGAGATGTGGGTGGCAGATGTACAGTAGGTGGCTGAGGCTGTGGAAAGCTGATGCTTCTCTCCTTTCAAGAGTTCGGCACTGAAGCCTTTCACTCATTTCTATTGTTGAAACCGTTTTATTTCATCAATCAATCAATCAATCAATCAATCAATCTAACCAATTCATAAGCCTACATTAATGCAAAAAAGTAGAGTCCAACTAATAAGTGATTGTTAAAGGAGTAGTTAGATATTTTAGGAAATACACTTTCTTGCTGAGAGGTAGATGAGAATATATCACTAAATATGTAGCCAGCAGCCAGTTAGCTTAGCATAAAAACTGGAAACAGGAAAACAGCTAGCTTGGCTCTGTCCCTATTAAAAAAAATCAACCTACCAGCACATCTAAAGCTTACTAATTAGGTATAAATCTCTAAACAACACCATTCCTTTCATATTCATATTTATATATCTTTATTCAGTGATACAGTTCTAAAGACAAAATACATTCTGTGACAAAATATGAGCTAGCAGAATCCACAGCACCGCACTAGTGATGAAGCTGGACTTCATTAGATGTTTTAATTTTCAATCATGAATATTTATTAATACTAATATTATGATATTATCACTCTCAGCACCTGGGCACATTTTTTCTCCCATCTGCTGGCTGCCTGGGAGGACAATGACTGGGCTCACGCGCCAGTGAAGTCACCGGCCAAATTGGCCCACTCCATTTGGAGCCACAGACCAAGTTGGCCTCCCTGTGGAGTGGCACTTGGATATTTAGTGTGCCCACTATTCTGCTGCTAATTGTGTGGCAGCAAAGGCCGCCCTGGCAAATGAGTCCCTCCATCACTCCATTGTGTTTTCCTGTTTTGTTAGTGACAGCGCCAGCTTGGTGAGACATGGCTGGGGCATGCAAAAGCATATTTAGGCTGCATGGCTTTTGCTGCTCTTTGTTGTTGTTTTTGGCTTGGTTATATGTCACTTTGACACATTTAACATCCAGTGCAGCATCTGGTAATTAGACAAATGTTCAATTTAGTGCACCATGGTAATTACATTACATTAACATTATATTTTGAATAATTTTCAGTTTGTAAAAAACACCTGGATCTGCCCCTGGACACTTTGACTAACTATTGTGTGTCCTCTAGGGGGCACTGTTGTATCAGGCTACATCCCACTGTAAGAGCTGAAGGAGGAGGGAAGTGGCAGGGCTGTCTAACACCCTATCCATGTTTGTGTTCTCACTTTGTAAGACAATGGCACTATATTTTTATCCAATCTAACCTCTACCTGAAGAAAGAGACGGATTGCATGGCTCTTTCCCTCCTGCAGCATATTAAAACTGAATCCCATTATAGAAAAACTGATAACACTCCCACAATTTAATACCACCATTGACCAAAACAGGAAATATGGTACATGTTGACTGTAGGATATATATCATTTTAGAGTGGAATAAGAGTCCATTAATCGATACCATGCGTGATTCTGAATGATAGCCGCTCTGCTAATACAGCTGACAAGCTTGTTTGAATTACAGCTGAATTATGAAATGTTAATCCCGGCGAGAACAATAGGTCTGATCCCAGTCCAGGAAACATAGCAATTTTATGAGCATATGTATTAGTTAGAGGTTACATATGATGTCTATGATTTTGGGACAGAGAATAGAAACATTCACATAATGCATAATGTGCTGCATAATTTCCTTGACCTTGCCCTGATTTTATTGCATCGCTCCCCCTTAAAAATCTTTGCTTGGCCTGACCCTCACATATCACCTCCATTCTCTTTACTACCAGTTAAACCCACTCACTCCTCAGGTATTTGAATATGGATGCCATCTTTCACTGTGTCATTGGCCTCCTTCTCCCCTCCCGTCCTTCATTACAAATGATCTCTCAGCACTAATGAGTACATGTCTAAAAATACCCTCCTCGTCCAGAGAGCTGGATGTGTTGTGGTGCGCATTGGGCTTTAACAGATGTTAATGGTTATGGAACATCAGAGTGGTGTAATGAATGGAGGCACAGCTACTTCGACTTCATTTTGAGAGAATATTTTAATATTCAACATGCATCCTTACCCACCCACTGAAATTCTGCAGCCATGGATTCAGTTTAGGCGCCCCCTACACCCCTTCTGGCTACCTTTTTAACATACCGGTGGTGTTCTCTGTTGCCATGGTAACACCGCATGACCTTTTCTGGGAGGTCGAGCTCATGTCAGTGTGTTGCTTGGAAGATTTCATTCCAGCTCTCCACCCATTGATGGTCTTTGCAGTTGGAAATGTTCTCCGGTTTGACAGATGAGGGAAATGTTCCAACTGGACTTGTCTCAGAGTGAAAGAAAATGTAAGGTGATGGATGGAGCCATGACCAACCTCGTCTAATTAACTGACAGCGTCCCCTCATTGCCTGCATGAAGTTCCAATGACTCAATTCATAGACAAATGTGTGGTAATGGCCATTTTTGCTTTTGCTGACCTTCTCAACAAGGGGAATGAAGATGCATACTTGAATAAAGTTTATATTCACTTGAGATATAGATTGTCAGTTAATGTGGCAGAGATGACAACCCAATTTCAATAGCAAACCAATACTGGTGGCTAGTATTTATTCAGTAGGTTAAAGGGATAGTTTGAAGTAATTTCACCCTAGGGTCCTTTGCATCGTAACCTCGAGCCAAACACCCCCCCCCAGAAGCTTTTTTCCCTTGGTCTAACATTGGTCGAGTTAGCGCTATCAGCCAAATGGCTTAGTGCAGGCGCTAATGGATCCAAAGGTGTATCTCGTAAATTACCCTACTAATAATGCCCGGAATGGTACCAAACTTCTACACTAGTACAAATAGGTTAAAAAAACGAGGCAGCTCTACGAGCAGCCGGCGGAAAGACAGCAGTAAGATGAGTGCTTAGGGACCGTCTACAAACTACAACCCTGAAAAGAGATACAAAAAAAATATGTATTAATTTAATGATTAAATAAGGTAGTGTCTCCAAACTTACTTCAATTATAACTTGTCTCCTGCTAGTTGTACTACAGCATATACTTTTACAAAATAAGTTAAATTAATAAATATTTTTGTTTGGGTTGGCTCGAGGTCATGGTGCAGAGGACCCTAGGGTGAAATTACTCCGAACCATCCCTTTAAGTTGTGGATGTTGCGTTTAACTTATAACAAATGTTAGAATCTCAACTTCAAATGCTTATCAATTCAAGAAATAGTTAAACATTCTAGGAAATATTCTTCTTGCGTCAAAGTGTTACTGTCATTCTGCATAGTTTGCAAACTACTTAGCTACATCCATGAAAAACAGCAACAAAAAATTGGCCACAAAACTGGTGAAGAGTGGATGAGACATAATTGTGTTGTAAGCCGACTTACAGAAACATGCATACTTAAACTCCAACATTTTAACTGCTGCTAGCAACAGTTATAAACACTTCCATGGTGACTGTAAATTACATTGTTAGGATGGATATGTCACGCTACTGAGTGGTTAGGGCAAAACAAAACCAGAGGGGAAAAAAAGGGCTAACATGAATACATGTCGGGCTGAGTACGTGAAACAAAATAGCAATTCATTCTAATTATCAGGCTAACTAATTTTGTACATAATGCACAGACATGAGAGTGATCAAAATAGATTGCCCTTTTCCGCCAAAGAGAAAAGGAAAATGAAAAATATTGGAGCCATCAACAAAAACTGCTTTTGAAACTAGTGTGTCTGAGTCAGGCTCAGTTGATGAGTGTCTCGACTTTCCTTAGTCAGCAATAACGACACTTTATAAGTTGTGGACATTATGCACGATGACTGTGTGGCGACATGGGGAGAATTGCTCTGGATGATTTCATAGGCCTATGAGTTCATTATGATCAGATCACAAGTGCCAACCCAGCAAAATGTTTGCAGCATGAGAGTCAGCTATAAGCGGGACCCCACACCCTTTCTTCCCTTCGTGAGAAACCGAGAGGAGACGTGGAGAGCAGACCTCCCCCTGTTCCTGCCCAAGGGTTCGAGTCTAATTCAGACAAGATGTTGGATGTTCACCAGCCTCCTTTTCTCATTTGTGGTGCAGATCTAGATGAAAAGGTGGCGAGTGGCAGAAGCAGACCTCTCTGGAGGGGTTTCGTTAGATATTACAATCTAAGCTTCCTCCAAGGCCAGGTTCAAAGATGGCTCCTATTTGCACCTTATTTCGTAGCCAGGAAGGTCATCGTCCCATGCAGAGGCCATCTGGTTCACATGGAGGTCTTGTTTAGGAATGGCCTTTGTAGCACGCAATGCAACACAGCTCGTGCAGCCCCTTAAACGAGGCAAAGAGGGACTGTGAGAAAGGAAGCGAAGGAAAGATTTGTTTTCTCTTATAGAAAGTAACATTAACGTAAGCGTTGTAACCAGATGAAATCAAAGCTTGATTTCTCTCAGCTTAGTGAGTTCAGGTTTGCAGACTGCAACATGTGACGATCTCATGAGTTTCCAGTTCCCGGCTATCAGTGAGTGTGTTGTCTTTGTACAGTCTTGCTGAGCATGATAATGCCAGCGTAACCTCCCCTTCTGTCCTCATGGTCTGCTTTGTGTCCTTCACAGTCGGTAATCAGATACAGTAGACTGATTGTGGAACAAACGACCCGGGGCAGTCCAGCTGCACAGGAGTACAGTTTCAACCCCAAAATGATGAGGTCACCGCTCCCATGTGACAGGGCTCAGTTTCACTGTCAGATCAATTATTCACAGCGTTTAATTGGATCAGCTGAATCCAGATCGCTCCGGGGATCCATTTCCAGTAACAGCAGCTGCAAATATACCCTGAGCCAGCACACAAGACAGAAGGCTCCAGATCAATATTCACATACTACAGCACACCTCACTGACTTTATAAAAGCTACCCAAGTGACATGCAAGTTTTGCTTCAATGGAAGCAAATAATCCATATGTGAAAGAATACGTTTCCTTTTAAGATTATTCTTGGCTGCTCCACACTGTAACATACTGTACTGTAAGAGCAGGAGTGGAGGTGATGACCTCAGAGCATTGGGCGAAGGCCAGTCTGTGATGATGCTGCGTTCATTAATCACACAGTTGTGTACAGTGGCGTTCACAGCCTCTTAGTCATCAGATATTCCCCTGGCCTCTGCTCAGCTCTCGCCTCCAACTCATTGCGGGCCTCCCAGTCAAAGGTGGCCTTTGTGCGGGTCGGGGGGGCGACCAAGACAGTCTTACACCCCCCCCATTAGTAGTGGGTTTCAGGATACAGAGTATAGTGTAGCCTTCCATTCATGAGGCGGGGATCAAAACACAAGGCCTATATCTCTGAGGAAAAGGAGAAAGAGCAGCCCATTCATCTTTGGTCTGAGGATGGTATAGTCTCACATGGGAAGGTCTCAGGAAAGTTGCTTTTCCAATTAAACACAGTCATCCCTGTTTCACATGAAACCCACAGTGCTTATATTGTCTTTTAACCCACCTTGCAAACCATTTATTCAACATTTGTTCCATTTATTCTATACCTGACTCAATCTTATCAATACGTATACTCTAATGGAGGCAGAAAGCTGTTACGTAATCCAATATACACACCACTGAATGGTCATGTTAGTAATTGACAGCATATAAGTTGCTAATTGAAGAGATTTATAAGGCCCCAGGTACCCATGATCATGAAATTACCCTGAAGGCATGAATACGTCTCTTTCATTCCCTCAATGTATGCACTCTTATGCCACCTATAGAAGCAGAACTCACAAAGTCCTAAGTGTCTTTTGACAGGTTTTCAGACATGTTCTTGAGTTAAAAGGTAAAAAATATTAGCCTAGCTGTGACTCCATTCATGTCATGACCTTTGACCTGAGAACATTGCCTTCATTGACTGTCATAGACTCACCATCAGCTTGCACCTTACTGCTTAGCATCAGGCGTCCACAGAAATAGTTTCACGAAGGCTTTTTGCACTCATTGACCTTTCAAACACTAGCAGCAAATGTTTGTAGAAGCTTGTTGTAAACCTCTTTTCAAGTACACATCTTTATAACTACAAATCTAGGGGGGTTGAGAGGTTCCTTGAAACATTAGCATTGTTCCAAAAGGGAGCTAAACATGATTATAAATCAATTAGATTTCTGCATGGATCAGACCGAGCACAGAGTGCGTTAATCAATGTTTCACAGAGTCTAATTCTATTAATCACATGTGCTGAGAGGCTTCCTCGGTATGTACGACCAGCAGCTCATAGGACACAGTGACCCTGTGACTGGTGACCTTTTTTGTGTTTCTCTTCAACCTGAGGGGACATGCTGTGGAGACTCAGCTAATCGGCTTTGTTCACAACTCAACTGCAGCTCTAATAAGCCTATTGATCTGGATACTCATTGATCCAGTGTTCAGGCTGGAGCCGGGCTGGAGGTTGTGTGGGTAAATGGTGAGGGGAGACGGGTTTGGATTTGCCATTTAACAATCAGGCCTTTCCTTTTTCTTCGGGTTGGTATTTAGGTTATTTCTATGAGGATTAGCTTAGCTTTAGTCTTACGAGAAAACATGGGCTCAATAGGCCATACAATTCCTAACATTGCCTTTATATATTAGGCCTTGTATCCGTGTCATTGTGCCTGTCTCTCTGTATGCAAGTGAGGACATCCCAGTGATAAATTGTGCATGGCTTTCACATTATGGAAGATGCTGAGGATGGTAGGTGTGGGACAGTTTACATATTTAATATATGTATATGATGAAACGGGCATTATATTAGGTCAGCAGAGACACCCCTGTGGTGTTTACTGGCTGGCTCCGCAATAATAAAGTGACGTGTGATGCTGTGTTCTTCAGAAGCTGCTGTTCATTCATGTTATGAATTATGTGATTCAATTTTGCGCTTGACTTGCCACAGTATGCAGTATAATGTTTAGTAAGTCATATGGGACACCATGTATGAAATGGTGGGCTCGTGCTGGTGTTTCAAAATTGCAGCGTGAACATTTTCCTGGTTTCATGTCCTACGCTAGTAGTGTGGCTCTAGTGATGGAAATCTTCGTTAGATAGTCGGTTGCTGTCCACCACTTTGGTCCAGAGTGGAATTTCTCAAAAACTATTGGATGGGTTGCCATGAAATTTAGAACATACATTTATGGTCCCCAGAGGATGAATCCTACTGATTTTGGTAAACCACATTTGTGGTTTAGTGTGAAATGTCTGGGTGGATTGCCATGAAATGTAATCGAGAAATTCATGTCCCTGTCAGGAGGAATTGTAATAACTTTGAGGCTCATTTAACTTTCCATATAGTGTCATCATCAGGTCAACTATACTTTTTTTTCATTTGCTAATTAGCTAATGTTAGCATGCTTACTTGCTCAACTAAAACAGTCAACATGGTAAACATTACACCTGCTAAACATCAGCATGTTAGCATTGCCACTAGCCGTGTTTCCATTCAACTGCAAAGCAATTTTTAAGCAAACGTTTAAAATGTTGCTAAAAGAAATGTGAATTATGTGCGTTTCCATAAACTGCCATGCATAGGCAGCTTCTGACAAAACTACACTGTAGTCTAGTTTTGTCAGAAGCTGCCTACGCATGGCTGCAATCCACCAATAAACAAAAGTAGAAGAAGTAGAAGTTGCTAACTGGAAACAAAACAAGTGGCCTTAGCCATCTAACCCTACTACAAAAGAACATTTAATAGATCTTCTGGAATTAGGTTCAATTGAGCAAGTTGTAATTGTTCTTTCATGTCAGCTATTGTTGGCCATGTTTTATGTCCAGAGTCAAAGACACATTATGGGAATATCCAAGAAGTAGCCGACAGCAGGAACAGCTAATTAAAAATGTGAAATGTTAAATGTTGGGAACCAGGCATGTAGAATCCATCCATTCACCTTTTCTGTGTCGCACAAAGACACGGCGGTTGGAACCAAAGATCTCAAATTTGGACTCATCAGACCAAAGCACAGATTTCCACTGGTCTAATGTCCATTCCTTGTGTTTCTTGCCTCTCCTTAGCATTGGTTTCCTAGCAGCTACTTGACCATGAAGGCCTGATTTGCGCAGTCTCCTCTTAATAGTTGTTCTAGAGATGTGTCTGCTGCTAGAACTCTATGTGGCATTCATCTGGTCTCTAATCTGAACTGCTGTTAACTTGTGATTTCTGAGGCTGGTGACTCAGATGAACTTACCCTCAGCAGCAGAGGTGACTCTTGGTCTTCCTTTCCTGGGGCAGTCCTCATGCGAGCCAGTTTCGTTGTAGCGCTTGATGGTTTTTGCGACTGCACTTGGGGACACATTCAAGTTTTCGCAATTTTCCGGACTGACTGACCTTCATTTGTTAAAGTAATGATGGCCACTCGTTTCTCTTTACTTAGCTGATTGGTTCTTGCCATAATATGAATTCTAACAGTTGTCCAATAGGGCTGTCGGCTGTGTATCAACCTGACTTCGGCACAACACAACTGATGGTCCCAACCCCATTAATAAGGGAAAAAATTCCACTAATTAACCCTGACAAGGCACACCTGTGAAGTGAAAACCATTTCAGGTGACTACCTCATGAAGCTCATTGAGAGAACACCAAGGGTTTTCAGCGCTATCAAAAAAGCAAAGGGTGGCTACTTTGAGGAATCTAAAATATAAGACATGTTTTCAGTTATTTCACACTTTTTTGTTAAGTACATAATTCCATATGTGTTCATTCATAGTTTTGATGCCTTCAGTGAGAATCTACAATGTAAATAGTCATGAAAATAAAGGAAACGCATTGAATGAGAAGGTGTGTCCAAACTTTTGGCCTGTACTGTAATAGCATTGGTTGTAGACTCTTAGACTTATTGTTCAGAAAACAAAAAATAGAGACAACATGGTCCCTTGATGTGTGTGCTTAGAGAGTTGGTGAACTCATGACTAACGTTAAACATGACAAAATGTGCTGCCTATTTTAGACCACATACATTAACATTCTCTGCTGTGCCCTGAGCCCTGACAAGTCTATTTCAAAGCATTCTGCCAGAAAGGGCTCTGGGACTGGGCTGCTGTCAGTGGTGCACACACATATTCTGGGAGAATCCTCAAAAACAGAATGACTCAGAGGCTGATTGGTCAGGGAAATGAATTTCCTCTGAAAATCACTTCAATAGAACCACACCTTGTTTACTCATGGCAGCACTCCCCTCTGCTGAGTGGCATTCAGAGGAAAAATGATTGCTGCCTCACATACAGTAACTCAGTCATCATCTTAGCTCTGATGTTAACAGCACTTCCCCAGACAAAAAAAAAGCACTCAACTCTTTCGTAACAAACATGACCTGACAGGAGTAGCGGCTGAGATAAGAGAGCGAGGGTAGTCAGAGCTGACATTGGGTTAAATACATTTGAGTTGCAGAAGTGAATTAGGGCAAAAAGGGAGTTCAAATGGAACAGACAAGCATCGGTTCCTCCAGGGCGATTATAAAACTAGCCTTTACAGTGAAATGATTCTCCATTCTGATGTTTTCATGAGACATTTCTATTTCTGGACTATCCTCCCCTCACCCTCGCTAACCAAGCACACAAACATCAGAACATACACAGCACATTGGACATCACTCTGAGGGTTATTGTGGATGGCAGATGTAGTCAGCCAAACATGCAAATAGTGCAGTGTGTTCTTCTGGTAAGGGGGCATGCACTTTCACACATGAACATGCATGCATGCACAAAGTGAAAGTACAAAAGAGTAGAGGCACTTTCTGAATCAGTGGGGTCGAGAGAAGCACATTTTTTTGTGCAAAAGCAAATGCTTTTGACATTTAGTGTATTCCTGGTACACGTACACGCCCTGGCATACAGTACAATATTTTCCATGGAGTTTACATAAAAGACTGTAATCAGGGTTGAGTAACATTTGCATTGCGTAATTCTTCTTTGTTTTCTCCAGGACTTGTGTGGAAACTACTAAACAAAAAGTCATACAACAGCTATGTCTAATTCCCACTCTCATCTCCCACAAAATACAACAAATCCCACCCCCTCATGCTGATGCACACACTCTTTTGGCCCTGTGGCAACAAATACTTCATGTTCGCCTTACAGAGTGAGCTCACCAGTCTGTGTGTGTATGTGTTGCAAATATTCTCAGCTCCCCCAGCCAAGTCTGCCCTGCCCCCGTCAGACGGCAAAGCGCTTGCATGTGTAATTTTGGCCCGGAGGGTTGACGAATGAAAAGTAACAGTTGGTGTGCATGTGTGCGTCATCTACTTGTGCCAACATGTTTTCTGCTTCTCTTATTTGTGGATGTGTGTGAGCCTGGAATGCTTTGTGTTTCTGGATGGCGTGTCTCCGAGTGATCTCTAGCTGCCGCCTCTGAGCAGGGTCACAGGTCACAGCGCATATTGTCCCAATATGGAAACCGGTCTTCCAGCTCTGCAGCACAAAGGATGGCCACACTGAGCTCTTTGTCATGGCTGCCAAAGACCCAAGTCAGGTCAACAACATTGCCTCAAACCAATTAACAAAGGATTTTTCTTTTGTTTCCCAAATACACACATTAATCGCATGCATTTTTAAACACTGATTGCAGTAAAAACATATAAAAAAATCCTCTGAATGTTTTAGTCTTTTGTCTGTCTGTAATCTTTAAAATATCATCAGAACCATCTGGCTCAGCGCCATCTGTTATGAGTGGATAGAGAGGAAGAGATGGAGTTTCTAGGAAGAAGGGGGTGGGGTGGGGGTTCTGCTGCTTAAAATAATGGAAATGGAGGGAGAGCCACATAGGAGGAGGGGGATCTGCTGTAAAATCCTGTTACGCAACCCCTTTTCTGTAGCTAACGTATTGCATCTGTTAAAAATGGAGGAGGAAAACAGCTTTGCAATTAGCGCTCGGTGTCCTGAGGGTCCTGGTCTCCCCCAATCACATCGCTCTGTCCTGCTCTCGACAGCGTGTGTGTTGCTAAGCAGATGATGTGACTCAGGAACACACACTGCTATTCTTATAGTGTGAGCGTGGAGCAGACACAGTGATAGCAATGCTCTGACTCTTCCTGCATACGCGGTGATGTTTACTGGAACAGACCAGTCTTGCAAATTAAACCAAGCTGGGTTGTTGTTTTCTCTACCTTGGCTGCTCCCATAAGGGCTGGGAGAGTCAGAGATTTGGACGAAGCTTTAAGCATCTTTTTTTCTCATATTTTGGGCACATTCAAGGTTTACAGCAACTTAGGGTGTGGTCTCCATACACGGGTGCTTCCTCTGTGGTTAGTAGGGTGTTTATGGGTCTGGCCCTGTTTCCTGGCTGTTTCAGATAAGGACCACCCACCAAGGCCTCATCACTCCAAATCCGTCAGCAGTTAATAATCCCTGGGGAGGCTCCAACATTCTTATAGTGGAGCAGTGATGTAATTACTCAGCATTTATCAAAGCCTCCAGTTACATGATCGCCAAGAGAACCATAAACAGCAATATATAATAGCAGAGAAGTGTTTCCTTTTGCTGGATGCCTTGTTAACATGCCATCTTATTTACTTTTTTCATAAATACAACTTGGAAGTATGCGTCCCCTTAGGACATGCAGTTAGGGGCAAAAATATGTCAGATTAAGACAACCTAGCTCAGGCAAAGCCTTTCATCTTCATTGTTCCACTAATTGTTATAGAGTTCTTTTCAGAGGTTAATCCGAGCTGAAACTAGGCGGGTGTGTAATCAGAGCCTAAAAAGATTGGATGTTGAGGTTGTTAAATTAGGTCAGGCAGCACTAAAATGATGCCTCGCAGAAGCACTCAAGAGAAGGAAAATGCTCAATCTGCTGGTTGTATAAAAAGAAAGAGGACGCAGAGGCTGTATTTCATTGTTCCACATGGCCACGGCTAATGGTTTCCATCCCTAGTGTGAATGGAAGGTTTTTGTGCGAGAGTGTGATGCATTATTTAAGAGTAAACACGGTGGAGACAGAGAGGCCCAGTGGTGGTGGGGTAGTATTGATTGTGACAGGCCAGAGGAGACATGCACACCTCTCTTAAGTGTCTGGGGCTTCTCACAATGCCCCCACAAATCAACTTTTATTGCTCCGGCTTTGGAGTCTCCACAGTCAGCAGCCTATCAGGCAAAGCAGCTTAGCAGAGATAGCCTGCGGCAGTCCCACATTGGGCCTTAACGCTATCAATCGATCATTCATCACTAGTCCCTAAGAAACAAAAACAAGCAGCCAAAAGACAACCAGGGGAGGGAGGCGGCTGAACTGGACTGTGTCACACAGCTCTTGGCTGGGTGGAAAAACCCTGTCAGGTTTTATTTGGGAACAGTCCACGTCCTGTTCTGTGCAGCACAAATTGAAACATTTGAGGAGGAGAGGGAGAAGAAAAGTAATGAGAAAAACTTTCTGAAAGAGGTCGAATGAAATGTGGCCCCCCGGTGCCCCCCTCTCCTCCCTCCTCCCTCCTCCAGCCCTCCTGCACATTCCTCTCCCCTCAGCAGATCTGGCATGCCCCACAGGAGGCGGCGGCAGCGGCAGCAGCACAGTAATCTTTTCAAAAGGGCGGATTTGAGCGGCCGCCAGGGCAGACAGCCAACTATTTCTCATTTAGAGCTGGCCTGGAGATGACCCTCCTGTCGGAGCCCCACTCTCAGGAAAAACAAAAACGCCAGCACCGAGTAAGGGAGCGCCTTGGCAACGCTGGAGAGCCGGGAACAGACCAGCAAAAGGAAAACAGGGAAACCGCAGGCCTGCTCTCAGGAACATCTGCACTGCCTTCCTGTGTAAAAAGAAAAAAATGAAACTTAATACTGTCTGCATGAGCCCAAGGGACTTTACTAAAACATGGGAGGGCTGTGTTTCATTCTTTTTTTTCCTTGGAACTCTGTCTACATGTTTTTTTTTTCCTTTGTCCATTTCCCTCTCTGTCTAACAATTTCCCGAGCCCAACAACCCGCCCCCCCCATCCTCCCTTCCCTCTTCCCAGCCCTCCACTGAGCCCTGGCCTCTTGCACTTTCAGTGGAAGCCCACCCTTGGCTTGGGAGGAGCTGGTCTGCGTCCCTGTTATGCTTGCTCAATGATGGATGGACAGGAAAACTAAGAATCAAAATCCAGCATTCCTGCTTTTACAGTGGGGTGAGAGGGTGGAGGGAAAGGTGTGTGTGTGTGTGTGTGTGTGTGTGTGTGTGTGGGGGGGGGATTCCTGAGCGTCTTTGTAATCACTATATGTTTGACAGCAACTGCAGTGACCTTCATCCAAACTTGCGGTCAACCACCAGACAAGAGTGCCCAGTAATTATCTAGGTGTTTCTTGCAAAAGCAACTTAGCTTCCAGAAAAAGTGAAACAGAGAAAACGAAGTAAAGGACATATGGAAATGTTTGGAGGCTTATTGGCTTTGTGAGTCAGACCTAAGACATCAAATTCCACATGCTGGGTTCAGATATCGTGTCTGTATGCAATGTTTACTGCCACACTCAGCCCTTACATGGCCACTGGGCCAATAAGACGCCCCTGTGGCCAGCTTTAGGGAGGGTGAAGGGGACGACAACAAAGAAAGCCCTTATGTTTTCCCTCTAAAACCCGTCTCTCACCCCACCCCATGCACACATACACACCACTCCAAAAAAAAAAAGAAGAAAAAAAACAGCTTCAGTAAAAACTCATCACACATCTGCCAGATCCGCTGAGGCCTGCCTCCAATTATCCGCCCACCACGCTGGAATCCCAGGAAGGCTCTGTCCGGCAGAGCGTTTGATGTTGCCACGCAACATTTGACAGAGAACAGGGCGGCTTTGAAAATCAGAGTGTAAACTTGCCTGCCAAGTTTGACGTGAAGAAAGAGGGGTTGGTGGTGGTGGTGGTGGAGGAGGGGGGTGGGGGCTGGCTAGGGGGGTAGACAAGGAAAATGCCACTGGATGGAAAGCAGCTGCTGACGGCTGGGAAACATTGCTTTAAATGGGCCCAAATGTGGCGAAGCCCCACCAAACCTCGGCCAAGTGGTCAGCATTTACCCTTATGGGGCCTTTTGCTGACGTGTGCAGAGGAGAACTGAAGTTGCGAAAGCACTAGTGCATATTTGAATTTGTATTCTGGGCTTCAGCTATTAATTCTATGTGTCACGTTAATGAATGCAGCAACTGAAAATGCAGGAAATCAGTGTAAAAGTGCTGTTGATCCAAACAGGATTACCAACTTTATGTGCTAAGTTGTTTCTTGTTTGGCACAGTGCAATGATCTACATCATTAACATTTTTTTCTAATAAGGTTATAGCAATAAGATCCTAATCGTTTCTATTACTGAGAGACAAGCTGGATGAACTCCATCTGAATCATCTTTCACACTAATGATGGTTTCAGAGCACAATGATGAATGTAAAGTGAATCCACAGCTGAACGCTGTGAACCTCCCAAATGAGGTAATTCCAGTTTGTTTAGAGTTTTTCCCCACAGTTACAGTATCAACACGGAAAGGTGAAACCTGGGAGGCATGACTGTCATGAGAAGCGGTGACAAAGCTTCACATTATGACCCGGCCCCACCTCCGACACAAAAAAAAACAAGTACAGTAGAGGAGCTGCATTCTTTCCCACGATGACTGGTAGAGCGAGGTAAGGCGAGCCAGATTAGTTGCAGTGTAAACAAAAGCCATCATGCACACACAAACCCCCAGCTCAACCTTTCACTGCAGGTTAATATGTCTTTAAAATTTCACCTTCAGGCCATGAAGTGATCAAACGTTTTGTGGTGATGTTTGAATTTTTAGATATTAAATCATTTGTTAGACCATTTCATGAAACTTGTATGAAGTTAACTGTCATTTCAAACTATAGTTAAAGAAGACTTTAGTGGCACACAGAGACACCTGTTTCCCAGGCTGTTTGAAGAGTAAACAGAGATGACGGCAGGTAATGTTTGTCTCAGCTTCCCTGACCTGAGTTGCGCCAGCTGTAAGCAAATGAGGATTACTAAAGTCAACTGCCCAACATTGAAACTTTGTTTAGTATAACTAGCTGATGTGAAACTAAGTTGTGAGGCTGCACAGCGTCATCCTTATCTTGGTTGTAGCGCGATATTCTCTTATAATAAGGCGGGGTCAGATCAGATGGTGTAAGAATATCATTCATGACTGGCACAAAACAGCAACTGGAGACTGAGCGATGACACACACCCACTGTTGTCTCCTGCAGGATAGTGGCAGTGGTGATACATGACGATCCCCTGACTCTTTGTCTCGCTCCATTTAATCTGCAGCTAGTGTTACAAACTCTCTTCCGGAACAGAAAAGATCCCATTGTCCTCCTTGACGTGCTGGGCCGCATTACCTATTCAAACAGGTCCAATTTGCCGCTGCTCACACACAGACGGTGGCCTGTCCAGAGACGACACGTTTAACATGCAACATGTGACACTATGAATACATTAACATGGAGTGTAACACAAAGAAGTGGGCTCAAAAAACAGAGGGCCTCTTCAATTTAATTTAATCTTTTTATTGATCCCAATTGGGGAAATTACAATTTACACTCTGTTTGGTTGAAATCACTACAAACAGGCCTGAAATATACACACACACTCAGGACCTATTCATACACAAATGGAGAATGGCCTTGCTCAAGAGCACCTTGGCAGTGCCCAGGAGGTGAACTGGCATCTCTCCAGCTACCAATCCACACTCCGTACAGGGACTTGAACCAGCGACCCTCAACAGGTCAACCCCCAAAGATATTCAATTTACATTGATATGATAAAGAGACAGACAGAAAATCGTCACATTTAAGAAGATAGGACCAGCAAATGTTTGACAGATTAATTTCTTATAAAAATAGTTGCTGATCCTGACAGCTCTATAGTGATGCATCATATTTTTGAGTGTCAGAATTTTACATTTCGATGTATGATTTGTTTAGTTAAAATAGTAGCTATAGTGTATTGTAGGTTTCCACCTACGTCTTCTCACTGGATACAAAATGGAGGCAATCTGTGCGTCGTGTGGGTCTTTCTCTTGGCTGAAAGAGAAATAAATAAATAAAGAAGTAAGCAAATCATGTTTGAAAGGATTTACCCAAAGGGTATCAGCTGACTGTCTACAGCTGCTTTTGACCCTTCGAGTAGTATCCATGGCAACAGTCCTTCCAAATCTGGCCACTGCCAGCCTCGCTCCATCATAACAACAACTCCCATTGATGTGTCTGTGGAATGCGTTGGCCTGCTTCTCGGGGAAACCTGAGGCC
This sequence comes from Perca flavescens, assembly GCF_004354835.1. Lineage (NCBI taxonomy): Eukaryota > Metazoa > Chordata > Actinopteri > Perciformes > Percidae > Perca > Perca flavescens. The sequence goes on along the minus strand of NC_041347.1, from coordinate 12,487,903 downwards.
ATTTGTGCAGCTGCTCAGCTCTGAGTGAATGTACAGTTTCAGTGTTGACTTTACCTCACTCTGCTGAAAGTAAACCACATGGAAAACACAAGATGAGCCTCTGACAGCCTCACTGGCATATGTAAAAAAAAAAAAAAAAAAAAAAAACTCAGAACGTTGTCTCTTTAAAGATTTGCCACTGTCTGCTGCCCTTCAGTCTTGAGGTTTTAAATATTGCTCTTCAATCATATATATCATCCTTGTAAAAATGCATAACTCACTGAGCACAGACTTCAGTGCCCCCACATAAATCACACCCTACAAGATTATGTTTGAAGTTGAAAATGTGTATTTAAGCCTGCGCATGTTGTCGCTATTGGCTTTTCTAAGGGCTTAAAAGCTATTAAGCATCAATCCAGCTGCATCTCAATCATTTGACATTAAGCGTTTCACTCATTAAGATGTAATTGCTGTTGTCAAGCAACTGGCACATCATTGGTCAAAAATTAATTACTTCTCTGTGTAAAGCAGCCACTCAATAATAAGTCTGTGTTTAAATAAAGACTGAAGGCCCTTGAAGTCAGACTAGTCAGGGCGAGGTACATACTGCCGAGCCACAAAAGGGTGAGTGACAGATTAGTGAACCTAATGAGAGAAAACGTAGGTTTTTACAGCAATTCAAAGATGGGTTGTTTGACGGCCGTGACACCTAGTCATTTCTGTGCGTTGCAATTAATGAAAACTGCACATTCAACTATGTTGCTCCCTTTCAGTGTTAGCTATGTGATTGCAGCATGAGGCTAAGGTAAACATGTGTCACTAAGATCCCCGTTGGGAGCGGTGAAGTCAATCCTATGTCTAGTAGTTAATTCATGGTGTGTGTGGAGCTTGCCAAGGATTCTGTCTGCTTACATGAGGGATGGACAGAGGGCCTGATATGGCTGCTCTAAAAGCATCTTTGGAAACTGAAGTCGTAATATTGAGTTACTCTAATCAACTACTTCATGCCATTGATCTTGTTTCCCTCACTGGCTGCTCGAGCAGCAGTGAATGGATGTGCAGAGAACAGTATGGTCTTTGTGTGAAGTCCCCCCTTCCCCCTCACTCGACCTCGCTCCCTCCATCCGCCGTTGCTAGTAACCCAAGCTTCGAAGTCACGAGTTTCCCTCCTTCCCCCTCTAAGCAGGTAACAAGACCAGCTGTTGCTATGGTTACAAGCCACATCCAGTCTCAAGACGGGGGAAGAGAGGAGAGGGGGGGGAGGCTGGGTTCCAATCACAAGGACGACTCAATCACATCCAGCATCAGCTCGGCTGCACACAGGCAATTTCTTTCTCTGTGCAACATTTCTGCAACACGGGATTTAATCATTTCGCTGCCATTCTGCTAAACGCCGTATATCAGGGGAAAGGGAGAAACGCCTGACCGCCGCTCAGAATAGCATGATTAACAGTCTGCAGTGAAGAGCAAAGCCTCCGCTACCAGTTACTGTGAATCAGCTGTAGATGCACACAGGCCATCTGGCTGCTAACACACTAGCAATGCTATTAGCCAAAAAGAGAAATATGTACAGGGCGTCATGACGTCATGAGTGTGCAGCAGTTTCCCAAGACATTGCTTTACCAATTATAAGTTTAATCTTTTTTCCCCCCAATTGCCTCAGCATCTTATATGTGTTATATAATTCAACTTAAACATGAGAAAAATACTGCAGAAAAAATCAATACACTTAACCATTTATAAGCAATATAAAATCAATTAATACATTTTCATAATGCTAATCCAGAAAGATGTAAAAGAAATATTCTAAGCTTAAAAATGTCCATTTGTTTACAACTACATTGAATTGTGTTATTTACCATTTATTAAATGTGTACCATTTATAAAAAATGTGCTTATAAATGTTTAATAAGGGCGAGGGGGTACATAACATCTGCAGTATGGATCAATGATCCCTGCATTAGTCTGTCCGTCCAACCATCCATCCATTCATCCAACCCCAACTCTGTTAGACTGTTGCCATAGCAACTGGGAGATTGAGCCAGCTTTGAAATGTGATTCCTCCATAAAATTACAATGAATCCTATTCATATGGATCCCTCATCGCCACCACAGTGTGTGACGAGAATACACATCCGTCTGTATAGCTGGTCTATATTGAAGGTGTAATATAAGAGATGGGCATGTATGAATTCCTATCAGCTAATTATCCAGATATAAATTTTACTCAGTCATAGTTGGAGCATCGTACATCCACCTGCAGGCAGCAGTCCTCCCGCAGAAGTTATGATCTCCTTAACATTTAAAAAATAAATCATAAAACAGAAATAAATGAGGCATTATGGAGAATTAATCAACTCTAAGAAGCCGCCCTTTTGATTAGAATTTATTAAACCACACAATTAACATTGATTAATTAGCATTGGTAACATACCTCCATCAATCCTAATAACAACAATACAGCGGATTCGCTTTGAAATGCAAAACCACTGGAAATGCTTTGTCCTGAACATGAAAGACATTTAGACAGCAAAATAATAAAAATCCCCACAATGCCTGTCTCATCAGTATTATCATTATTCTTGTGAATAAGGAGCTTGAGCAGTCTCTTGCCGATGTGTATGAGGGATGGATCACTTCCATTTCCAACCCACGCTTCCTCATGCATAAATTCTCATTTGTTCCTGCATTAGGGTCATTCCGAAGTAATTGTTTGTTTTACTTCTGATGATTGAATAACAACCTTGCGGCGGTGCCATGCTGTGTTTACCACATGTTGCTATGGTTCATGGGCTCCTTTAATTGGATTTTGTTGTTTCCTGGGAAACAAGGTAACCCACTTTATTGCTCAGCAACCTTACCAATTTACCCTGTGTGTGTTAAGATTCACGTGAATGGGTTTGTATTTCAGATTTGTCTAGCTGATCCTAAATATAACTAAATGAGGCACTGGAGTGCAGAACATCAAAATTCAGGCAAAGGGAAATGGAGCCCAGTATTTGTGACACTGAGCTGCATGTACAAGGCTGTGTGTCCATGCATTTAAAATGGAGCTGTGTGCAGCGCGTGAATCCATGCAAGAGCATGGGGTGAGGGTTTGTGTGCAGGGAGACATGAGAGTGCTGTGTCCATGTGAACTGATGGGTGAATCATTACGAAGATAACACACAAGCTGTTAGCTTTTTGCTGGCGATGGTCAGGGCAGGGAGAGAGAAAACGCTGTGACGAGTGGCATGTAATTACCATGGCTCACTGCCTCGACTCGGCCCCCAGGAGCTGGACACTCTCACGCAGCCTTCCACATAAACAATTGCAACAAGCAGCAACAACAACAACACTAAAACGTCCTTGAGTTTGTCACTCGGGCTGCGAGCGGTCCTCTATCAGAAGCTTCCAGACTCTTGGTCCACTCGATGCCTGAGTGACTAATCGCTTTAGAGAAGCGAGGACCAGCAAAGCCCAGGGGCACGGGGTAAAACTACTGCTTCGATGCAATTCTCGAGTTTGGTTGGGGGTGGGGGGGGCAAGGGTAGTGTGGAGCGTGAGTGACAGAGAGGCTATGAGGAATGAAGGGTTGGCAGGAGGAAGGGGAGATGAGTGGGATGAAAGGAGGGACTGTTGGGGGTGCCAGCAGCATGTCAACACACACCTGACTGCGGGAGGTGATATCTTTTCCAATAGTGTGCCTTGATTTGATATTTGGTGAATTCTTTTAAGGAAACAACAAGAGTCTGTGCACGTTGTGAATCATGCAGGATGAAAGCCATGCAAAATTGATGCCGCTGCCTAAAAACTCCTCAATTATATAAGTTTGCCTGCATGTATGAATTTATTAATTTGTCTGCAGTGCTCTGTTTACAGCTCTATGTGCATGTGTGGATGTCTCATGGCTCTGCACAGCTGGTGTTTTGAGAGATGAAGAGGAGTCTGTCCCTCCCCTTTATCTGATATAGGAGATGATTGGAATATTAATGGACCACGTAGAGCAGAGTACAAGCAATGCCCAGGCAGATTTATTCAGCAATCAAGAGGATGTTATGAAGCAAACAGCGAATGTGAATGAAGTCAAAACAGTGTTGTCAGTGATGTTCAAACGAGTAAAGTTGGGTTTGGTGTTTTTATTTGAGCATTTTTCCCAGAGTTTATTACTTTAAGTTTGGTAAGAAATGTTAGAGGTAAAGGACCAAAATGAGAAATCCCACTTATTCCTCAGGGCTCTCTACCCATTTGAAAATAGTTTTTGGCCTCAGTGGAAACACAAAAGCAAAAAAGTAAATAATGAACCCTTGAGGTAGGAACAGAAATAGTTTCCCTTCAAAGGTCTTGTTTCATCACCTATTCGTTTATCATAAGCCACCTCTATCATCTCGAGGCGCCGCATGCTCAGTGCTCCACGCTGTACCAGAGCCGCCGGCCCACCGGTATCAATCACCCACCCTCCCACACTTCTCCCTGTGAACCCGCCCTACATGGAAACACAGGGACAGGAGCGCTGCTGTCATGACGGGCGAGATTAAATGAAGGGGATGAAAGAGTAAAACCTTCAAAAGAATAGATGCGGACAAGCCGGACGAATAAAACTACTGACGTGGAGGTGAAAAGTACTGCCGTGCTGACAGGATTTCATTTGTTAACTCAAAGTCAAACAACATAGTGTGATGCTGGTGATAATTGTCGTCTGTTTCTAATAGTTTTGTTTCATGTGCAGATTCACAATCAACTCAATAAGATGTTCACTGGTGGTGGATACCATACATTCAGTCAGTCAATGTGATTGTGTTTATTATGCTCACTCATGTGTATCTGCGTGGGCCTGAATCCTCTTGTTCTCTGCATTGCCTTAAAGAAATGATTTGTTTGTCTTTTTGTTTATTCGTTATTTCTTTTATTGTTCCTAACAAGAAAATTAATCAAGGCACAATTATGTCACAGGTCCTGCACACAAAAGATTCTTACTCCTGTGAGTGTGTTCACCATGGCAACCGTCTTCTCATCCTGCTGCATCACTCCCGGCGAGGGATCACTAACAACAAGCTGAGAAAACAAACCAGAGAATGTATTCAGGCACATTCGATTGGGGATTTGGGGCAAAATATTTTATACACAAATGAGCCCTCAGCCTGTTTTATATTCATAATGCAGACATGATCAAGTTAACATTTAAAGTGCACTTGTCCAATTTCATAGCACCAATCAGCAATGAAGCAATCAGCTCATATTACTTGACAAGTTCAGCTTCACATTTGACATCAATTAGTGAGCTCTTGTCAGGGGTATTTTTAGCAATGACAGACAGTGACCGCTTCGGAACATTAACAGCTGTGAAATGATACTGAATGGCGGCATTTAACCATAACACAGTATTAAGCTGCAGACAGACGGCAGAGCGTAGGTTGCTGTGTGTGCGGTGAGAGTGAGCCAGCTTCAGGGATGCTAGCCACTGCACTGGTCTTTGCTGGAGCCGGGCCAACGTCATTTCACAGCGCTAAGCCTTGTAAGATAAGATGGGGGACATCAGACCCTGACCAGCTCAAATGAATGGGATGTCACTTCTGCTTAGAACCACAAGTCCTCTACACCGGTTAGCATGTGTGTGTGTGTGTGTGTGTGTGTGTGTGTGTGTGTGTGTGTGTGTGTGTGTGTGTGTGTGTGTGTGTGTAGACTCTAAACAGAGAGGACATATCCAATCCTAAGGAAAGGGTTCTACTTTCCGTACCCCGCCTGGTGAGATGTAATAAGATTCCCCACCACGGCCCTGTGTAGGGAAAAAGAGCCAGGACATCTGCTCAATGATAGTTGATTTTTAATCTGGCCTGGGTAATTGCCCTGAAACAATAGTGCTGCCTTGGTCCTGCAGGATTTCTGTGTTGCCTCGGGCGTTTGAGGGAACAGGTGAGTATGCTCTTTTACCTTCAGAAATGGAGCCATTCTAATTCTAATTTTCCAAAAACGACAAAGATATTTACACATAAAATAGGTACAATGTGAACCTGGCAGAGAAGTAATTAGTCATGTCGGTGGTGCCAGCTCAACCTCAGCCTGGCCACAGATCATCTAAAGGTTACCCTCCTCAGATGAGGTTGAAAGGTTGTTTATTTCAGACTGTGGGCCTGTGGTGTTGCCATGGAAACTTTTCATGGGTCTGGCATTGGCGGGCACTAGGGCGGAGCTTGGCGTCGGCCTGGGAGGCAGCAGGCACACAGGTGCCCCGGCCAGAGCAGCTGCCTCCCCTGTAAGATAAAGAGCGGTTTGTTGTTTTCTCCCTTTCCCCCCCAACACGTACGTCAATCTCCTTCGCCCTTTTCACTTCTCTGTCTCCTCTCTCTTCTCTTCCCCTTTTTTCTCCTTGGCCTTTGATCAGGGATTGGATTTGCTGGTAGAATGACAGAGGCAGGAAGTGCTCCGAGGCACAGGAGGGGTTGGGGGGCCCCAGGGCCGGGGCCAGGGCTGTCCACAGGGCTCTCTGTTTCCCTGGACCTGCGTCATCCTTGGCCTGGCCTGGCCTTGCAGTCACAGAGCCTGGCTTTCAGCCTTGACTCTCATCATGGTCTATCTGTCAGACTGGCCTAGTCACAACAGCCCAGGCCCACTGATCACAGAGGGGGAGGAACGGCTGCAGATTGAAGTCCTGCCTGGATACAACCCAGCGCACAATACCATCATGTATTTATCTACAAATCACAAAGAGGACCTTCTCTGTGTCCTTAGGCTGGATCATGACCTCGGACCCCTTCCATTCTATCCAGTAGGATCACAGGAGTTCACTTCTCAAGCCTCTTGTTCAATACTCTCGTCTCGACTAACTAAAACTCTGTATCTGGCATTTCAAAACAACAATAAGGAGATCCAAATTAGACTCTGACAGGGACTAGACTTGACTGTAACAAGCAGTGGTTAAATTCAAAATACTCACCAACAATTTCAAAGATCTGACTCAGGCTTAGAGCAAAATACACTGTAATTAGCTTAACTGGAGCTCACATCTCACATCCTCTCTGATAGTCCCTCTAAAATATGTGTACTGGGGTAAACAGCAATCTGAAAAAGAGCAGCTAATCATGCTATGGTACTATTTTAAGCTAACAAAGAGAGCCAGACTAAATTGCCTACAATTGTGGAGAAATACTAGCATCTACAGTGTAGCTACTGTAACTGGTCTGTACTGTTGTAACCCATACACAAACAGAAATGTAAAAACAACTATTTGTGGTTTCTTAGCGTATTTGTGGAGAGAACTTGGCCACTAGTTGTTAGTGCTAAGCTAAGCTAAGAGCCCCTGTCTGTAGCTTGACTTCATTTCAGACATGAAAGTGAATAACCACTGACAGCAGGGTGGCTGACCTACACCAACCTTCTACCTCAATGGTGTGGGTGGAGCTGGAGCAGTACCTGAGACACCTGAGATCTCCTGCGACGCCCTGCCCTCCTTCCACTGTTTACTGGCCAGCTTATCCTGTTTATTTGATTCAATTACAAAACACACTCTGTGACGGATCTGTTTAACGTGGCTCGCCGCCAGGGAAAATAGTCATGTTCCCAGCGATTCTAAGAAACCAGGCATAGTGGTAATGGAGGCCGTGATGATGACATGTCAGCGCGAGGCTAACACAGCACGGCCCTTATAGCCACAACTCAGCACAAACCTTAGCCTTTACAGTTTGCACAGGCTGTACTCACATGTGCTTTCGCTAATTCAAGTCAATAAGAGAGAATTGGCAGCAACATAACTGGTGTTTTAAGATGAAACACGTGAAGAAATTAGATGGTAATGTTTGACCGTACAGCCTCACTTTGTCTAATTCTAAATTCATTTGAGCCTCACAGATTCTGGAAGCAACAGTCTCTGTTTCTCTTTCTTGCCTCTGAGAGAGGGTAAAGTTCAGTTGAATCGCTCCAAATATCTTTGGCGCCACTTCAAAATAAGCATAAAGAATTCCTGCTCCAACATTGTAAAAATCCAAGGCAGATGTTTTGTGCTTCTAAGGTTTATATTTTCCATGTAAAGACATCTCCTTGCAAACACAATAGCCAGCTGTGGCCAAGTTAAGATAAAAAAAGAAAAAGAAAACGACCATTTAAGCTCTCGTAATTACTTTTCTGTCCCCTGCAAGACTCTCTCCGACAGAGTGAGGCGAGAACACTTTAGTTTATACGAACGTAACACCATAACTGCGCAGTAATTTCTTTGGCAGCAGCCTGAACTGGCGTGTTTCTGAGAGCCATCTAGCTGCTGAGGGATTACAAGCTGTTCAAAGCCTCAGTAGGTATGTGGGTTTGGACGGCTGATGTTTTTCCACAGCAGTAAATGGTATTGCAGTTAATTCTGTATTTTGGCACCGATCTACTGCTGGAAAACAACTTCTCAGTGCCAGAAGCTGTTTATTATTGCAGAGTGCTTTTACCCAAAATGGCCATTCAGCTACTGTGGTGTCCATGTTGTTCTGACCTGGTTGCATAGTAACCAAGCAAGAACGTGGCAGACCATGAGGATAAACCTGAGCATGAGCACAAGCTCAATATGCGTGCACTCACACGCACACAAACACATTATAACAGTGTACAAGCACAGCAGGTCATATGCATTTGAGAAAGTGTGAATCTTTACAAACAATGGGAGATTAATTTTAATTCTAGCTTCATCTGACACAGCATATTTCCCCGTGAAGTCATACATGCATAAATATCCCAAGCTACACATTAAGTAGACCATGGCTATTATCTTCGACTGTGGTGCAGCTCTGTCACCGTATCGTATTTGGAGCAGCTGAGATTTGTATGTATTTTTAGCTCTTTTCCTGTGTGCAGGTTATTTTTTCCACATACCATACTAGAAAAGAACTAACGTGGTTTTTGCCTCCTAATATAGATACGAATCAGCCTCAAAGCATGGAAACAGCAAGGTGAAAAAACAGCAGGAATGCACACAATAGTGGAGCAAAGTCCCAGGAATGGGTTAACAGTGGGCTCAGAGCTTTCATTTCCTCTTCTGTTCCATCTGAACAAACAAGGCGGGTGACCTGACAGAGCACAGAGGGGCGGGGCGGGTATAGGGTGGAGGAAGAGAGGGGTGGGGGGGGGGGTGCCGTGACTTGAATATAACCAAAGAGAGGGGGGAGGAAGGGGTGAGAGAGGACAAGCAGACCACGTGATAGTGAAAAGCCTTCAGGCTGCTGTGCTGGGAAAGGCAGACAGAGACATTCCCCCATATTGACGCTGCCGTTTCACCACAACAACAGTTCTGGGAAATGGCCGCCATCTGTACTGTAGCTACTGTTTACACGGGACTGATTCAGTCAGCTTATCGCTTTCATCATCTGCTACGGTGGCTGGTCTGACCCTCGTGCTTCACTCCTCTCATTGATACCCTCTTTCTCTTTTTTTCACGCGCTCTGTCGAGGCTTACAAGGCTTTATCTTGCATGAATGCAAGCACAGGCAGAGAAATGCAGAGCAAATAATAATGAAAATAAGGAAGCTGAGATAAACACAAAGCAAGTTACAGGGCAAAAATAGGCAGCAGTGCTCAGGGATGATGAAGGAGAGAGAGAGAGTGCAGTCTGGACAAGAAGCACTGGAGACATGAGTCATGGCGAGCAATCTCCCAGGGGGCTCGTTGGTGCAGTCTATAAATGGAAATAGCAGAAAAACAGCGGCTTCCCTCGCCCACCCAGGACTAGGTTATGCCTTATTAGAACTTGATGGCTTATGACAGCGGCTGCTTTGTTTAGCCCCTGCCTGAACTTCACTCTCTTCTGCTTTCTTGACCTGGCAAACGCAATGGAAAAGTTAATGTAAATGTATATATGTATATATGTATATATATATATATATATATATATATATATATATATATATATATATATATATATATATACACACTATATATAAAGTAAGCTGCTTAGTGTCAGAAACATCATTCCGGGATGCAAGAATGTGCCTGAAAACAGGCCATGAAGCCTTCTTAACTAAAAACTGGAAGTAGCTGCCTTATAAAGTAAAGTAAATGCAACCTATATCTGTTCAAATAAGTTGATGAGTGACATGAACCAGTTAACTTGGCTCCTTGGTTTCCCCTTGGCTACCCTGCTGTGGAGCTGGCCTAGATCAAACATTGCCGGATATCTGGGACAACCTTCGGGGGGAAAAAAGATGTCTCGTGAAGTGACCAAGAGGGAAGCATTGGCTTGAAAAATATAGTATATGTTCTTATATCTGTAAAAATGTCAGAGGGAAACATTTTACTTTTAACTCCTCTACACTTTTTTAAAACTTTGGTTAGTTTTAACATTAAGATAAAACATTGGATAAGTTTATAAAATACAGCACAAGTGTTTCCCAACCATTTTGGCTTGTATCTAGTTGGGGCTCCTTTTAAATGTATTATGTTTTTTTATGTATTAATTCATTTTCCTTGGGTTTTTAGTAGTTTGATCATAGAGACATTTCTCTTCTAAACAATTTAGATAATTGTTGGAGTCCCACAAAAATGTTCCAATGTTTCCCCCCAAAAGTGAAAGTTTAGTCCAAAGTAGAGAAAAAACTATTAAAATATGTGAAGCAGAACACTGTAACTTTGTAATGAAAAGTGCTAAACAAATAAAGTTTATTATATTGTTATTAATCACGTCACCACCCCTCAGATTTATCTAGTCAACCCCTAGGTTGGGACCCACTGGACTAAACTACCTGTGTATGAAACAACAGAAAAATTCTCTTTTTGCAATAATGCATTTTAATATAAAGTCATATATAATAATATCACAGGGGCAGATTTTCTGCAAAATATGTTCTTTCACTTTTGATACTTTAAGTACATTTTTGCTGATAAGACTTCTGTACTTTTACTTAGGTAACACTTTTACTTGTGGAGTATTTTAACAGTGTGGTATTGGTACTTAAGTAAAGAATACTTCTTCCACCACTGATAAATATTAAAGCGAAGGGTACCCATGGCTACTCAAATATTACATGTGTTTCTGAGAAAGACCCACAAGAAAAAGGCACTCGCCCTGTAACACAGAAGGGCAGATGGTTATATTCAGAGGAGATCTAAAAGGACGTATTTAGACAATGTCAGCCCTCCACATTCACATGGCAGGCCTTTGTCTCTCCTGTTGAAAAGGTGACTGGCTACACTACATGTCTGTGTGATTTTGTCAGTGGCGTTGTCATGTCAACCTGGCGCTCCATGGCTGCCGGGACCGAGCCAGGGGCACTACACCACCTGCTCTAACTCCCCCCTCCCCACCCCCTTCCACCTCTGAGTGCAGTCTGCTCACCTGCTCCCATGGTAAGCCGACACACCCTGCCCAGCGTTCCTCCCTCCTAGCCCTTAGCTAAAGTGGAGCTAGTCTGCACAGGAGCACAGACGCAGACAGAGCTCCTCCATACCAGAGGAGGGAGGGATCTACGTCGCTGTGGGCCTTTTGTTTAGCTGCTACCACTAAAAACTCCCCGCCAAGTCTTGTTTGCTCTTCTTTTTTTTCCACTTGTCATCGCACTGCTCTCTTTTATCTGTAGGGTTCATCCTAGAGATCATCCCCCGAGGCAGTGAAGACATTATCTCAGTGGAGTAAAAGCAAGAGGTAAAGTGACAGAGGTAGTTGTAGGTGCCTAGCTGAAAACACCACCGAAGCCCTTTGGCTGTGTTTTAGTGAGGCACATTAAAGTTTTCAGGTGGACTAAGATGAACAGAAGGGGGATGCAGGTGAGGGGCAGTGGCTCCTTGCTGAAGGCTACTCCAGTGTTTGTTGTTGGGGTTGTTGTTTTAGTCATAATACTGTGTGTTTATCTGGAGATGATGCTGATGTTCCCCTGGTGACTGATATTAGACAGCTCTGCTGTTTCGTCACTGGCTGTGTTAACGTTTTGGGAAAAATAATAAATGTTTGTGACAATTCCTTCTCTGTGTGTGTTTTTTCATCCTGAATTTATTTCATAAAAATATTTAAAAGCGAAACCATCTTTACTCATGTACATATACATTTCTCATGGCACTGATATTGGGCCTTTAGTCTTAAATATTTGTAGGACCTACTAATTAAAAACAGATTGTAAAGTTCATTCAGCATCACTGCAAAAGAATATTTAAACAGTTATTTAGTCCAAATTTATTTATTTCAGAAAATGTCTAAATGGACTATAGGGAAGTGCCAATGGAGTAACTTATTTCTATAAAATTACTGAAGCACACCGAACAGCAAACGTTAAATTATCTCTCCAGAAAAAATATGTTTTCAAAAGTGAATATAAGATAAAATGACTTATTAAAATGTTTTTTCAAAGGTTTGTGATGAAATTGTGACAGAATGTTGCACTAAACACAAAAACAACAAACTCAGATATGAACAGCACATGCCAAAACATCTCCTATGATTTCAATAAAGGCTTTAACACAAAGAAAACTCCAATAAATGTGCACAATCAATAAAAGCCCTCCATTTTGCAGCATATTTTCTTCTGTCAGATTGCAAACACACTTAATACAAAATGGCATGTAGTTTGTATATGATGCAACTGACAGCAACTAGTAATAGTACAGCAGTCTGCGGTAATTATGTGTTTTTAGTTTCAGTTTATAAGCTTTATTTGTTTTTCCTCCGGCGAGATGAGAGTAATGCTGGTTCAGCACAGCGTAAACAGCCCACAGGGGCTCATTCTTAAACATAGTCCTCCTCCATGTACTGATCTCACCACAGGGCTTTGGCTTTCCATCCCAGCAGCCCTCTGGCCCACATGCCAACAGGAGGCCTGTTTTTCCCCGCAACATAGCAACACCGCCCTGAGCTAACTCTGACACTTGATAGTCAAAACATATTACTGGGCCAGGTGACAGGATCTGTACACTAAACATTATAAATACTCCAGGGGTAGGATGCTGTAGGTGTTCACACCAGCTGATGAACTAACGTGATGTCATTGGGGCAGATTTGAATATACAGGTCGAGTAGATACCACATATTTGCTTTGTTAAATAGCAATTTTCCAAAGAGGAATTGTAAACAAAAGAGCTCAGAGCTGTGAGCTCAGGGCCATGGGGAGAGCAGCAGAACCAGACGTTTGAGTCTCATATTTCAAAGCCCGAGACAATTCAGGCCTCAGCTGGGTCACATATACTGTAAGTCTGATTCATCTTGACATCTCTGCAAGGTTAAAGTCTCGGGGAAACAAATCTACAGCCCCTTACACACGGGCGTTATCCAGCCAATCTATAGCCGTGGGGAAGATGGACTTTTTCATTATCGCCACAGGGGTTTGAGTCATGGTGGAAGACTTCTGGCCCACTGTGGAGCCGCTGCACCAGCATAAGTCAAACAGAAAGACAGAAAAGAATAGGTAATTCACCACCATGTCCTTACACCTCTTTCAACAAAGTATGTTGTTTGTCCTCAAAGACAATGTGCTTGTGTTTATATGCCCTCATACATATCAATTACTTTACGACTCGGGCAGTGTCATCCTCAAGGTGCTTGAAAATTAGGTTTCAATGTCAGCTGAGAGGCACATTCCAGACAGAAATAACGGAGCTTTCACCTCCAGGCTGTTCAGCTTGCCCGTCAGCAAGCAGTGACTGAAACCGAAACCCTCCCATCTAAATAACAGTGAAATCCAGGCTTACACAAGTGTATTGCTCTTGCATCAGCAAATGAACTTCTTTCCACATAACAGTTCAGCTGTCAGCAACTATGGTGAGTGTTTATGAGGAAAATAGAGAAGGGAAGTGAAACTTCTATGTCTCTTTGTTTTTTTGAGCAGAAAACTCGGACAGCAAAAATGGCGTCACCCTCGCTCTAGAGACTGTGTGCCCTGGATGAACTTCCGGTTTCAGTCTGCCTCAGATATAGGGTTTCTCCAGCCAGGCCACACACAGGAAGTGAGTCACACAGTTATTCACCAGTCGTAGTCTGTAGGCTGCTGACTCTTCGAGCCCCAGAGTGACAGGCCGTAGAGGGGGCCAAATTAGCTTCTGAAACTTTAATCTCCTGCAACTCAATTATTTAATATCTGAGCCACCCACTTCAAAGGAATACCTCAGCTCCCTCCTCCCTGGCTGCCTTGACGGAGGCTTTCATTGCCGTCTCCTAAAGGACTCACCCATTTTATATCTCTGCCCTGCAGTTTGAATGGCGCTCTGTGAAATCTTACAGTGCTTCCTGAAATCAGAGATATGCTGTGCTAATAAACCGCAGTGCATTAAAAGCTGTGGGAGCTGAAGGTGAAATTATAGTATGAAACTTCAATTTTTGTCACTATGTATTCACACATCCTAATTTAGGATTCCCCATCCAATTGTAAAACAATCATTTGCAGCTGCAGAACGTAATCTCTTCAGAGTCTAAGAGACTCAAAGAGGCAAGAGGAGGAAGCAATTACTGTGATTTGGAATGGAGTGTGAATACAAAGACCTAATGGAAATATGCAAAACACGCTTATGTAATAAATAGGAGAAATGTATTGGACAACTGTATTTGTGAGGCAAAGTCACGTTTTCTGTACAATAAGAAATGTCCTCTGAATGTAAATGATGTCCTTGTTTACGACAAGATTGATAATGGAGATGAGGTCATTGAAATGAATAGGCAGCAAATGTAAAGAACAAAAATAACCTTGAGACGAGGGTCATACATTATTTTGGAATTGGCCTTGATTTCTGTCTCACCCAGCCAAATAACACATTTCCAGACCTGCATAGCTATTGGCTCTGTGGAAAAGTGGATCAGAGAAGTGGAAAGTTAATCCCCAAGACCTTCCCAGCCAGAGACGAGAAGAAGGGGGGGGCTGCTGGCAACTGCAAATAGGCATGGGGGCTATGTGTCTCTGCGGATTCGCACGCACACACACACACACACACACACACACACACACACACACACACACACAGCCACCAAAAGACAGCCATACAGATGACACACAGACTTACAAAACACCTCCTGATACGCCGACCAAACTCAATTTAACATTTAAATCTCATTTAGCAGTTTTGTGAAAATACAGACTATTATAAGCCACACATAGACAATGCCCTAAAATCTAATGTATCATGCATAGGGCTTTGTGTATACAATATTTATAGTCCATAACTACAAAATTTGCATATTTTTAAGCAGAGTAAGCCAAGCTGGAGCCAGCAGCTAGCTAGCTCAACTTAGCATTAGTTATGTTTGTGGCGGTGGAGAGGTGTTTGTGGTCACTAATTTGAAGTAATAGGCACACCTCCACCCCTCAAAAGATGTCTTAAGCGGTGGCTCTGCTATTTTTGTTTCAATCATCTTTTGAAAGGGTAAACAGGATCAACTATGGCTGCCAGCATCACATCATATCTGGCACCATCCGCCTGGAACAGATGGCTTACCAGGCACACTATATTAAATGTACCTAATGAGTCAGAGAACGCATGATCTCATGCTAACCTACTTCCATTCTTAATCTATATCATGTGCAGTAAGCAAGTGGTCTCGCCAGTATGTGTGCACTAATTCGCCGGCAGCATGCATACAAATGCAGATGTGTGCAGGCGTAGGATGCAGGATATTCTCCGCTCTCTTAAAATCCTTTTCTAAATGGAATGACTCTATCAAGGGAACAATGGGTATTCTGAGCCCGGCAATGTGACAAAGGTTCACACTGACACGCTTTTCTAAATTAGGCTGTTCATGCACTGGAGGGAAGTGAGCCCTGCTTCTATTCTTCTCTTCTACTCGGAGGTCATTGTGTAGACAGGAGAGGCTACACAGACATATGACTTGACATGCTCTCTAAAGTAGGTTAAGGGCGCTCTACTTGCAATATTTAAAAATGCAGAGGAACTCTATTTAAACTCTGTGGCATGTTCAAACTAAATGATTCCTTTATTGCCATGGAGGACATCGATCCCTGAGGGGTTTGAATATATTGGGCTTAATTGTTACAGAGGGATATATTGTCACAGTCAGATTCTAACAATTGCACTGACAGTTTAGACATTTGGTTGATGGTTTTATTCAGTGATATGCTTATAATTCCCAGATCCCCAACAATGCAATGTGTCTCGGCTGTGTTCGGATGACCAAAACACATTTTAACACCATGTGTAAACAGGGTCTCTGAGGCACAGGACATCTATCTCTGACAGCTGGAGAAAGAAACCATCCCATCTCCACGTCACCTTTTCACCTCCAAACACGCAGCAACCTTCAGCATGTGAAAAGCAAGACCTTAACTGATGTCATTATGAGATAACCTGCATTACGTTTCTTTTTTCCAGGCATGTTTCCCCCCTTATATAAACACACGGTGCTCGTGAAGACGTTGCAACATTGCTGCAGATGTGAACAGAGAGGCCTTTGAAGGAGCAGAGTTGGGCCTGCTCGAGTCTACTGCCTTCCCTTCCCGGCCCGAACTCCCACCACACGTCTGCTTCCAGGAAACCAGCTGTTGGACTGGGGAGAAGGGAGGAGGTGATATTCTATATCAGGGCTGTGAATCACAGTTCCATGCTCTGTATTTTTCCTATGGTGGTTTGGCTGCCCGGCTGGCTGGCCGAGCGGCTGGCAGGGTGCGTGAGGAGGAATGTGTTGTGGAGCGGGCCTCAGCGCTTAGGGACTGACTGGAAGACTGGGAAAGGGGGTTGCTGGGTTATTACGTGGCCCCGGGGGTGCTTATTTAAAGCAAAGTCCTGTCTGGACTATTGCACTCAAACACTGTTATTGTGCTGCAGCTGCATGAGACATGAAGATAGAGAGTTGGAAATAGGGAGGAGGAAAAAGAGAGGGAGTCAGAAAGGGAATGAGAGAGTCATGGGTGAGAGAAGCGGAAAGAGAGAAGGGAGAGAGATCTGGACAATGTCATCCCTCCTTCCCAGGAAACGGCACAAACAATAAGTAAAGATGAGAGAGCCCAGTGGAGCAGAAGAGGAGACACTACAGGGAAAAGCCATAATTAGGCATTGGGTGACGAAAGATCTCATGTTGTATGGAGTTATATTTGGAACTAGAAAAAAAACCACATTGTAAATGTATCTGCAAACTGTAGATGCAGGATGTTGGATGATAAAACAAACACTGCAGGGTTAACTAAGTATGCATATGTAGGTATGACACACATTTTCAATAGCATCCGGTTTGGAAAGATTTATCATTCAGAGATAGAACAAAGGGCAACAGCTCAGAAATCATTTTAATGGAAGGAGATGGATTTGTTTACGGATGGAAAGTTGTACGTCATGCAAGACTGGGAGCTGCGAGCAACGGCGGGGATCTGAGCCTCGAGTTCGTGCAAAGTGAGAGGAAAACTCAAAGAGTCTGGCCCACGCTGTGGAATGGCGGAAATCCTGGTCTGATTGCGCGGCAGCATTTGCTTGTGTTCAGACAGCTCCTAGGAAAGGAATGTGTGGCCTACATTCTCTCTCGAGCCCCCGCCTCTGCTTTTTCAAACACCAACCCTCAGTGTCAGCACGGCAAAGTTTATTAAGAGGCTGCAAACCAAAAACAACAAAGGAGAGAAACATTTGAAGCACATGGTCCTGATTTAATGGCATTTTCTGGTGGGGGGGCATTTTATGAAAAAAAAACATCCGGCCATGAGACACTGTTTGCTCTGCAGGTTTGAGAGCACTGCTATGCAGTCATTTAAGTCTGACACAGTAGGCAGGAATGGGTTAAGTTTACTGCAGAGAGAGAAAGGGGAGAGCAGCGGTATGGGGAGACAGAAGGGGTAGGAGTGGGGGGTGGGGAAAGAGTGTGTGTGTATGGGGGGGAGGGTCAGTGCTACATTCAGATGAAATTAAATGGAGGCTAAAGTGCTGACTCATTGCGTTTAGACCCTTTATTACCTGCTCCGTCACCCAGGCTTTTTATGGGGTGGGCTGCCAGAAGAAGGCTGGGGTGATGCAGAGGCAGGCAGGCAGCCCTCATTTACAGGAACCCTTTTGGAGACAATAACACTGCAGTCAGCCAGCCAGCCCCATGGCTCACCTGCACTCTGCAAAAGTATCCTTTAGGACAACACCCCCCAAACACGCACATACACGCACATCCCCCCACCTCTCTCTCACAGAAGGAAGCCTGCTCTAATGAGACATCAAGGGGAGCAGGGGAATCTGGGCTTGCTTTGTACAGGCTGGTCTGGTAGGCTGGTCTGTCATGATGTGTATGTACGTGTGTGCATGCGCATGTGTGTGTGTGTGTGTGTGTGTGTGTGTGTGTGTGTGTGTGTGTGTGTGTGTGTGTGAGTAAAAATATTTTGTGTGCTTTTCTGTATTTCCTTGTGATACAGTAGTACTGTGGTTTACACCATAAGCAACATGACAAATAGCACGCTGGAAGTGCATTTATGTTGTACATCTAGAAAAATGTTTAAATAAAGAAGTTAGCTGTAGCCGAACTCGTGTGCGTCATTGCCCTCAGCATCCGATCACGTTCTTACACTCAGATGTGTAAGCTAACACGCCATCATCATCATTTGCATTGCTGCTAGCGCACACATAGCAAGGTGGTAGAGTCGTTGGCTGTGTGAAGAGGTGGGATGGTGACACAAAACACATTTTCAGAAACAGGCAACAATTATTTCCCCCCCCCTTGATTAAATATCTTTCAATAGACAAGGGGAAAGCATGCTCAATGTTGTTATATATGCCTGCAAAAACTATAGTATCTTTACTGCTGCTTTTTCTTTTGGAATTTGATATTTGTTGGTCAAGATTATCACGTTTGAAAGTCTACATGTGCCTGCTTGCAGTCACAATGAATAACTGATGTTGATACTAGATAAACAGACACACTATAAGTGGTTATACAATGTGCATGATGTATGGCTGTGGTCTGCCTTGAGCACTCACTGGCTGTGGAAAGCGCTTATTGCTGCTGATCAGACGAAATGGACTCCAGCACTGTGTCAGGCTCCAGTTTGTCTCAAATGGTCTGGGCAATCAGAGCATACAGCCAATAAATGGATGCATTCTCTCTGTCCTGGCTCTGCTTCTCCATCTCCCTCATTACTCCCATTACTCTGCAGCTTGTGGGTTATCTAATGCTCTCCCCATGGCTTACGGTTTGGCTGGGGATTAGACTCATTTTTCCAAGGGCATTTTATAAACAACCCTGTGTGCCTCCCGTTCCCGTCGGCTGGGCTGATGTAGCAGCAGAATTTATGACCTCGGAGGCCTTGTGGCCTCACTCCCATTGCAATACATTATTCAAATTCATTCTCTCTCTCACACACAGAGCGGAGGGCAATTATTTGAATATCCGCAGGAGTGCAGCTGGAGTGCCGCGGCTCATCTTCAACAGCAAAGACGGCGAAATTGCCTCACTCTGCCGGATGAAGGTTGTAGGCAATGAAACACTATAATTTATGACACAGTTTGATATTTTAGTGAAGTCATTGATTCCCTCGTATCAGACCTTGGCAAGGACAGCTACAGAATTCACAGAATTTAATTCCAATTTTGCCTAGATGAGAATGATTTTTTTTCAGCACTAATTGGACACTTGGCTGACTGCACACGCTTTAAAATGAATTTTCCACTGAATCAACAGAAACAGCCCTCAGAAATTTAACATAATGTCCTTGCCCTGCAAGATATTTTTAAGGCTTCTGTATGGAGTGTTGCAAACATAAAGTCCGTGCTCAAAACAAAATGTATGTACTGCCTGAGGGGTGAAAAAGGGACTGATATCATGTATGCAGCAAGTTATTGAAGCTGCCCCACTTTCAGCAGTGAACAGATGTAGTATCCTCATTTCCTGTATAGCTTCTTTGTCACACACCTACACCATGATGTAAGTGTTGTTCACACCACAACAACACATGCATTTGTACCATTCACAAATCCCATTACAGCACCTGCACAGAGATAGACTATAAATCACACTGGATTACACACTCCCTCCTGCATTAAGACTTACTAATACTGTACTCTGATTATGAACGAAGAGGAAGGAGCTGCTTTTCTTTTTAAAATGTTGGCCTCACTCTAATTTCCAGTTTCCTTTCATAGCTTCAGTCAGTTTGATAAAGTCCTGCTCATTAAAAATCAACAGTTTCAAACTGTGTATATTCCTCTTTTTACCCTCTTAACTCTATGTTTTCCAATATTAGTTTTATTTAGAATTTTAAATTTAAATTTTTTTGCAGTTCCTGCATTAATTGTTTAATTGATAACATTGACATATTATCACCTCATGAAGTTTTTTGGCGAATGTGTTGCATATTCACACATATTCATACTTCACACCAATATTTTTTTTAGCTCGGTTTTGGTGTCCTGAGTGAAATATCTCTTTTTTTGCGGCTAAACACTCTACTACGTTAAGCAGCTAGCCGACAACTTGCTGGTTAGGTAGTGTTAGTGGATTTAACAGAGCTTTTTCTCTAAAAATAGCTGCCTGTTGTGGCCAAAAACAACGATGCACACAGTGAACAAATACAGTAAATGAAAGATGCTAAAATGCTTCTTAGAGCTGAGGGGAGCTACAGAGTCAGGCGATAAATGTCTGTTGGTTCATCACTTCAAGCAACACCTTTCACATCACACAGCCATGTGATTAATTGTTTTTTGAAAAACATTAATTAGTGTGGCTTTAAAAACAGATATGTAGCTTAACGTAAAGTAGGTGATAAACAGATTCTGGAATAGACCAGAACTTGTAATCTTTTATCTCACTTGTGCATGGAAATGTGTTCATGTATAAGAAATCTAATGAAAATGGATTTGTCACTGACACATTGTCTAATTGCTTCTTTGTTCTGTTCTTTTTGGACCACACCTGTCAGAAGTATCAATACACATTTGGTTCAAAGATCAAGTTTAGCACAGGAAGTGATGCACTGTCCTGCTATTTTGTCTTTTTTCATTGAGCTCTTACATTCCTTTGTGTGTGTGTGTGTGTGTGTGTGTGTGTGTGTGTGTGTGTGTGTGTGTGTGTGTGTGTGTGTGTGTGTGTGTGTGTGTGTGTGTGTGTGTGTGTGTGTGTGTGTGTGTGTGTGTGTGTGTGTGTGTGTGTGTTTGTATGTGTTGGAGGCAGGGATAAAGTATCCAGTAGCACATCTGCCTCATGGTTGTATCCAGTTCCCGTCACTGATACCATGAAAGCAATCGCAGAGATAATAAAAACCTTGTTCAAATGCTAAAAGCAGGACAAGGACAGGTAAGAGCCTGCTCACCATCTTTCCCACAAGTGCAGTTTTTAAAAGCCCTTTGGGTGCGCCTTTGGTGTAAACTGATGAAAACCACTGTGATGCAACTGTGTCTTTATTCATGACAGTACACGGTGGGAGGGTTTAGCTGCAAATGCCTGCAGCTTCATAAATAAATCATCTAAACTTGCTGAAGAGAAAAGCTCCAACAATAAAAGATTTTTCTTTCCCGACGGGTGAGTCACCATTCAAAGGAAGAAGAGGCCCAGATTCAGGCGTCAATTTCACCAGGGTGAAAAGCCAGCTGACAATAGAGCTAATTGATGAGGATTATCCAGCAGAAAAGGAGGAAGCCTCGTGATGTGACTCATTGCGGCCATCTGTGCGAGTGTACTGTATTTTCACAACCATGCCTTCTAGAGCAGAATAACTTCCTCTTTGGCACAAAGCCCCAAACGAACATCAGCCTATATCCCGACTGGCTCTGCCTTTGCCTGGATAATACTTTCACTTGCACTTGTGCTTTAAACCGCTCGCAATGTCTGACTAGTTGCTGCTGAGGGAAGCCAAGTACACCCACTGAGTGCGATATATTGAGGGAAATGTGAGCCATACCGAATATCAAAACACTTCCCTCAAAATGCTGAGACCTAAAGTCACACACACACACACACACACACACACACACACACACACACACACACACACACACACACACACACACACACACACACACACACACACACACACACACACACCCTACACTGTGAAATTGCCAGTGAGTCAAGTAGCTAATGACATTTCTCCGTTACCAGTTAATCCAGACAAAAAACCACGACAGAGAGCTCTCAGGAACCTATTTTAATTGTGTGAATGATGATTCAGCAGCATTCCCAGTATTTTTATCCGATTCTTTATTCTTCAACTTTTTTTGGTCGCCTCTGACTTCTGCATACGTTCAGCTACAAAAAACATTCACATTGCGTGTCTTAGACTTTTTGTGTGGAATTTGGATGTTCTTCCAGGCTTTCTTTAAAATACAATACTATGACTTTTTTTATAACTTTCTTTGACATACTATTTAACAAGCTATACTATGACGTTTTGATCCCTTTTTTCTACATACTATACTTTCACTTTTTTCGAATATACTTTGTTATGTTTTCAACAGACATGCGCTGTGGATCAGTGGTTACCACTGCTCCAACAATCACCAATAAGTAGGCTCTGCAGACTCTGACACTTGGTTTGATCCCCATGGTCCTTTTTGTGTAGAGTTTGGATGTTCTTCCAGACTTTTTTTGACAAACTATACTATGACTTTTTTTTATCATACTTTCTATGACTTTTTTATGACTTTTTCAACATACTATGCTAATACTATTTTTGACATACTATGACTTTTTTATCCCTTTTTTCTACATACTATACTATGACTTTTTTTATCATACTTTCTATGACTTTTTTATGACTTTTTCAACATACTATGCTAATACTATTTTTGACATACTATGACTTTTTTATCCCTTTTTTCTACATACTATACTATGACTTTTTTCGATATACAATAGACTTTTTTTATGACTTTTTTCGACATACTAAACTATGCTTTTTTAAACCTGTGTGTTAGGTCAGATAGCTCAGGGTGGTATGAGAATGTTTGGAAATCCGTTTGTTTGTTAATATTCATGACTTTTTTTTGACATATTATACTAGAATGTTTTTCCCGACATTTTCAACATACTTTACTATAACCTTTTAATCACTTTTTTTTTTTACATACTATACTAAGACTTTTTTTTATCACTTTTTTCAACATACTATACTATGACTTTATTCAACATACTATACTATGACTTTTAATGACATTTCTTATGAATGACTATACTAAATATCACCGAGTCTTAAGTGAAGAAGTCAAATAGCAAAGACAGTACAGTCATATGTGTCAGGTCAGATAGCTCAGGGTGATAGGAGAATGCTTAGAAGACTAAAGTTTGTGTGTTCAAACACTGTGTTACAGTGAGTTCTGAAGTCCAATATGAAAAGTGAAAAAGATAAATATGCCCAAAACATAAACCTGTGTGTCAGGTCAGATAGCTCAGGGTGATATGAGAATGTTTGGAAAACCCAAGCTTGTTTGTTAATATTCATGGTGTTTTCCGACATATTATACTTAGACTTTTTATGACTTTTTTCGACATATTATACTATAATTTTTTCCGACATTTTCGACAACCTATGACTTTTTTATTACTTATTTTGACATACAATACTATGACTTTTTTATCACTTTTTTTCTACATACTATACTATGACTTCTTTTGACATACTATTCTATGACTTTTGTATCAGTTTTTTTCAACATACTATACTATGAGTTTTTTTATTACTTTTCGACATACTATACTATGAGTTTTTAGTATTCTTTTGACTTACTATACGATGACTTTTTCATCACTTTTTTAAAACATACTATACTATGAATTTTCTTTCTGACATACTATGCTAAGACTTTTTTTGACATGCCATACTATGACTTTTTTATCATTTCTTTCGACATAATATACTGATTTTATTATCACTTTTTTCTACATACTATACTATGACTTCTTTTGGCATACTATTCTATGACTTTGTATCCCTTTTTTTGGACATACTATACTATGACTTTTTTTTCGACATACTATGACTTTTAATGAAATTGTTTATGAATTACTACTAAATATCACAGAGTGAAGAAATCAAATAGAAAAGACAGTAGAGTCATATGTGTCAGGTCAGATAGCTCAGGTTGATAGGAGAAGCTTTGAAGACTGAAGGTTGTGTGTTCAAACCCTATGTGTTGCACTGAGATCAGATGTCCAATATGAGTAGTGAAAAAGATAAATATACCCAAAACATAAACCTGTGTCAGGATAGGAGAATGTTTTAAAACCCAATCTTGTTTGTTAATATTCATGATCCATCTTCATATTATACTAAGACTTTTTATGACTTTCTTTCGACATACAGTATTATACTATGACTTTTTTTCTGATGTACTATACTATGACTTCTTAATGACTTATTTTTGACATACTATACTATGACTTTTTATCACTTGTTTGCAATATGCTAAGACTTTTTTTGGCATGCTATACTATGACTTTATTATCACTTTTTTCTACATACTATACTATGACTTCTTTTGACATACTATTCTATGATTTTTGCATTCCTTTTTTTTGACATAGGCCTACTATACTATGACTTTTTTATGATTTTTTCGATATACTATACTATGACTCTTTTCTACATACTATATTATGACTTTTTTCTACATACTATACTATGACTTTTTATGACTTTTTTTGACATACTATACTATGACTTTTTATCATTTTTTTCGACATACTATACTGACTTTTTATCCATTTTTTGACAGACAATACTATGACTTTTAATGAAATCTTTCATGAATAACTATACTAAATATCACTGAGTCTTAAGTGAAGAAGTCATATAGCAAAGGCAGTACAGTTTCATGTGTTGGGTCAGATAGCTCAGGGTGATAGGAGAATGCTTGGAAGCCTGAAGGTTTTTTTGTTCAAGCACTATGTGATGCAATAAGTTTTGAGGTCCAATAAACAAAATGAAAAAGATAAATATGCCCAAAACATAAACCTGTTTTTCACGGTCGGTGGCTCAATGCATTAAGAGATTGTTGGGAAAACAGAAGCTTGTTTGTTTATATTCATGATGTTTTTCGACGCTGAAGACTTTTTATGACTTGTTTTGTATGATACTATAATTTTTTTCCAACATTTTCAACATACTATACTATGACTTTACGTCCTGTCATGTTCTGCATCCGCCCCATGTGTTGCAGTGAGTTTTGAGGGCCATCTTTGAAAAAGATAAATATGCCAAAACATAAACTTGTGTGTCACGTCAGATAGCTCAGTGTGATGAGAGAGTGTTTGGAAAACAGAAGGTTGTGTGTTCATATTCATGATCCCTCCATCCATCTTCGTCCACTTATCTGGAGTCAGGTCATGGGGTAGCAGCTCCTGCAGGGGATCCCAAACTTCCCTTTCCTGAGCCATATTAACATTATTATTCATGATGTTTTTCAAACTACTATACTATGGGTTTTTTTATGACTTTTTCGACATACTGTACTATGAATTTTAATTACTTTTTTCAACATACTTTTGTAAAAATAAAATATTTTATCACTTTTTTGACATACTATAGTATGATTTTTTCCACTTTTTTTTGACATACTATACTATGACTTTTTATTACTTTTATGACATACTGTACCATGACTCTTTTTATCACTTTTTTCGACATACTATACAATTACTTTTTTCAACATGCTATACTGATTTATAAACACACTATACTATGACTTTTTATGACTTTTTTAGACATACTCATATTTTAGCAAGAAAATAAATTCAAACCGTACCTACATCTTTTGGCATTATTGAACTTTTAAAGCCAATAATTAGCTTTTCAAAAAACCTTTAAATATTCCACATCTTTTTTACACGAGTGGTGTTATTCAACTTTTCAATGAAATTCACATTAATTAAAACCATTCCCACTTTTCCAACAGTTCTTACTACTTCACCTTACGCAGTTAGGCCGCGTTCTATTTACCTCGGAACTCGGAAGCCGGAACTGGGAATGACGTCATACCCGAGTTGAATGCGTTCTATTAAAAGTCTGATTTCCATTGTTTTCATTAGCTCTAGCCCAGTTAGCTATTGTTAGCAATACCAGTTGATAACAACGCATTACGCAGTTTTTTGTGCATGCAAACAGCGTAACAACATGTCCACAGATAGAAGTTGGACATGCCTGTGTGAACGACGAATGATTTAGTGACACAAATAAGACAGAAGTGCTTATAACTTTATGTTACTGCAGCTTTCACAAGTGTTGATACAGGGGGCAGCCATGTTGGATTTTGAACTCGGGCTACTGGGAGGTTGTCCGTGTTCCGAGCTCGTAAATCCAAGGTCAGGGGGCATGTTTCCGACTTTGACCTCGTTAAAACCGAGTTCCGATGTAAATAGAACGCGGCATTAAGCTAGCAATCCAGTTTAGCTTTAGCAATTTAGCTTTTTAGCATTCACACGCATTTTCTGCAGGAATTGCATTTTCTTTTCTTTTTTGAGTTTAAAAGTCAATCACATCTTTGTCTCTGTGTGTTAATGCTCTTGTTCCTACATGCTTTTGAGTTTTTTTTTCTTCTTTTTTTCCTTTCGTTCTTTCTTGGGGCTGTACATTCGATCCCCCTCATGACGCATTACCACAAACTGGTAGCGTCTCTGTCACTGCGGTATAGATTATTTGGCTTGTGAGAGTAATGCTTCTCAGTTTCAGAATCATAAGATCATCAGGCCATTAGATTTGTGTCTGTAACCAGCACGCAGCTGCCTAATATGCCCTGGCTCAGAGTGAGACATGTAGTCACACAGCTGGCGCGCCTCAAGAGGGGAAAGTACAGTGATTTTCGGATTCAAGTCAAAGCGAAAATGCCCTTTAACTTCAAAGTTACCTATCAGGAAGATGAAACTGAAACACTGGAGGAGGACAAGTCTTATAAACAAAAATACACACACACACTTGAATCTAATGTGTCTATGTGAAGAAAGGGAGAGTAATGAAATAAGACCCCTCCCCACAGCTGGTTCCCTTCTAACTCATGGGGGGATTACTTGTCTGATCACTTTGATCTGCTTGCTGGTGCCAAAGCTATTTTCTCCACCCAACAAGCAGTGTGCAAGCTGCCTTAGCCCACAGGCAGGAGACACACACTCAGGTTAGAGTTTCATTTGCCCACTGACACCCAGAGTGCACCTATTAAAACAAACCGTGCACAGCTAACAGGAGGCAGAGGCGATTCAGAGCCAATTTCAGTTAGGATGGATGTTGCACAACAGTGATGAATAACAGTCACTTCTAACCACAAACAGTTTACTCCTGATGCAACAGGATCTCCCACACACGATAAGTGCTCTGATGTAAAAGGAAGGTCAGAAAGCTGACAGAGAGAGTCGCAGTGGAAAATTTGGGTTGCATTGCCACTGCCAAATGATTGTAGAGCAAAGTGGCATGAATGCAAAGGAGAGGAGGAAAGTATTCTTTGACACTTATCTGTTTAAAGAAGTAAATAAAAGAGCACAACAGACGGTGGTGCAGGAACCTCTCTTTTTTCGTGACACATGAAGCAACATGAGGCATGTGAATCATGCCGGCCCTGATGTGGCTGATAGCTGTCTCTGCTACACCTCATCTGGTTCACCGTGTTCCTGACGCTGCCTGCTTTGGTGCCAAGTAAACCACTCCAGCTGGGAGAGAGAGAGGCGAGCTGTGCTGTGGTTACATGACTCAGTTTATGGGAGAAATAATGTCGCTTTCTCTTTCTCCATAATTTCTCTCTGCTAAACCGCCACCGCCACCCACCCGCCCATCCATCCATCCTCCCTCTCGGAGACTCGGAGGAGCCAGGGTTATCAGCGGGTGTCATTTCATGAGAGCCATCATCAAAGGCAGCTGCCTGGTTTCCATGGAAACAGCCCACTTCAGGGGAGGTAGATCGGAGGAGGCATGTGTTAGAATGCTGCGGGTTACTATGGAGACTGGAGCGACAGCTTACATAAGTATTCACTGTGTGCGTCTGTTGCACCAAGGCACATTCCACCATATAATTAATGCCCAGAGTGTTTGCTCGCTGCTGTCAAAAATTACAACAATGTCATTTCAAGTGGCAGGCAGCGGCGCTCGTCGGCCGCGCCGCCGCAGTCAAGGTCAGGCTAATTTCCCCGCCAATTAAGCCCAGCTTGTGCATGGAACAGCTGTCAACTGCCATCTCCAAGGTGACACATCAAATTACTGTTTTTTATCATCTAAAAGCCACTCATAAACACTTTACCCATAGTCCCCCAGATGTGCTTCATGTTTGCTTTAAAGACTACCAAAAACTCCACAGAAGTCACCCACCAAGTATTCGTGCTGAATGCAGAAATAAGCTGTGCTTCCTGAAACGTAATGGGAGAGCATGAACCATGAATGGACTCGGACAGGAAGGGAAATAGTCTGCAAAGGTTGAAGGCAATGTGTTTTATTGGCCCCTAACTATTCCGCCAATAATTAATGGATCCCCTCTGACGAGAAACACTGCAGTAAAGCCTTGAATGCCTGGACTCCAAATGGAAGTAGACAAATGATGTCCATCTTATCTGAAATGTTCATAATGCATTTTCTCTATTGCTGATTTATGTGCTCATCACATCATATTTTCCACCATCACCACCGAGCTGCAGCCTTTTAAGTCCTGATTGCAATTAGGTTCTGTATATGCTTCACTTTCATCTCTGGTGTATATAGCTAACCAATGTTCTGCTGCAGCTGTCGTGACAGAGCAACAAAACAGGATCACAACATAAATAAAATGGTTCCTTGTCCTCGTTCTGAAAACTATTCCGGTAACTTGCGTAGAATTAAAGAGCACATATTTAGATTAGTTTCAGTTTCAGTTAGCTGGTATCATCATGACAAACTGTACTCGGAGAATAATGAAGAGTGGTAATTAAAGCTCTTTGCACTAAATCTCACCTTTTACCCACTTCCTGTGACTCAAATAACTGTGGTCACATGAGCAGACACATCACCAAACACAACCGAGCATTTTCAAATACAGTACGTGGAAACACCATCCATGCAAGACTGGTATAAAAGCTGCAGGGCTTTCATACCGTTCACCCTGCTTATGCTTATAATTTAGCCTTAAAGAAGCTGCATATACTGCCTCTCCAAAAACTAGGCTACAGCCTGTTTGTAACTGAAACCATGTGCTGTGCGCAGCATAACATGTGGTGCCTTCAACTGCTTCTGAGACTGTTGGAAAATGGGGGGAGGATAGGAAACCGCAACATGACAAATGTTGTACTAATAACACTGTCACACCAGCCAGTGCCAGGCGGGGAAGACTCAGTTAGTAAGGGGTAGTTGTTTGACACCTAAACTACTATATAATGACTTCCCCTTTGTGCTCTAAATGGATACTATGATAAGTAGCCTGGGTTACTATTAGCTTAATGTTAATAACAAGACATTAACCTTTATGTGACTGTTCTCATGCAGATTGTTATGAGGTTGGTGGTTGGAGACCATCAAGTGATGGAGCTTGTTTGTGTCTTCTTATGACTTCCAGGTGGTATTTTTCATCATAACCATATTCAGGATGTTCAGTGGATCACTGGAAGATATTTTGGACACATGTCCACAACTTTCCTCTTACACATTCAGTATTAACCCTTGTGTTGTCTTCCCCACGACCATGTAACTTTAGTTTTTTCTGGGTCAAAATTTAAAATTCAAACTTTTTTTCAACGTTTTGGTCGCTTTTCCTGACATTTTTGAAGGTTCTTTCTACATTTTTGTCACTATTTTTTAATGTTATTTTTTATCAATTTTTTTCTTCAAAATAAAAACCCAAATTCAATGAAAGTAGTTAACTGATCAATTATTTTACTTTTGAAGAGCGTTGTAGGGAACCATCCACGTTATTTTCTTTGACAAACTGGTTGAAAGAAACCCACATTTCTGATAAAGAAACTTTTTCAAAATGGTTCAAATTTGACCCGAGGGCAAAAAAAGATAAAAAGATAGCTGTAGTTTATGTGGCATCAGCATAACACAGTAAGGCGTGTAGTTACCACAGAGTAAAGATTGAACCTAGGTGACTTGAATAACTCTTGCATGCGACTGTAATACCAGGGACTTAAAGCAGGAGGGGAATACCATCTAACTACGGCAACCCGGAGTGTGACAGGGACATGCTCTACTAGGTGAGAAGAATGCGTTGTGACACTCCTCCAGGGCACCTTGTGAACAGCGTGACAGTGGCATGAAAGCGTCAACATGCCAGTTTTCACAGTGCACCCCTCTCTGTGCAGGCCTGCCAAGACTACCGACACTTCAGTTCAACTTCCACACCACGGAAGAGACTTGCACCGATGGCGCTG
Source organism: Perca flavescens (assembly GCF_004354835.1). Lineage (NCBI taxonomy): Eukaryota > Metazoa > Chordata > Actinopteri > Perciformes > Percidae > Perca > Perca flavescens. The sequence continues at coordinate 12,457,785 of NC_041347.1, read as the reverse complement.
GAAGTGTCGCTGCGACATTTTACCATCAGGATGTGGATTTGTCTTGAAAAAATATGCTTCTGTTCTGTGAGCAGTGGGATGGTAGATAAGCTCATGAGTTGCCTGAGGTTGTTGTTGTCACTGAGGTCTGTAAATGGCTTTTATAATTCAATCAAGTCCACCTTGGCTGCACAGTGAGTCAACTCTCCGCCCCTCCAAAAACCATGTCAGAGCAGCTGTTGCACCAGATCATATTCTGATGTTACGCAAAGACCGCAGCAACAACGTGACTAGCATACAATGGCATTTTAATGTTGTGCACCAACAAAACAATGATGACTGTGTTGGTTTGGCCCAAATCCACCCCACTAGCACAATTCCACGAAGTGTGCTCAGTCACTGGTAGCTTTCCAAGCCCAGGCCTCTGGAGTTCAAGGCTGCTTGTTTTGGCAGAGAGACAGTATTTTGGCAGACACTGACAAACTTGCTCACCTGTAATTAAACCAGAGAGGCCAACACCCTTCTTTCATGTATCAGAATAGTATCTATCTCTCTATGTTTGTCTGTTAGTTACACAAGTAGACGAATATTGCGAACAATTTCGAGTTTTACCCAATAATCAGTCCTGCACCGCCTATTTTAAGTGGGAAAACAAAATGACCATCAGTGTAATTCACAAAATAATGAGACTAGTAATTTCATTGTCATTCCTTTCAGGGGAATGGCTCATAAAATAAGCTGCATTCTCTCCTGATGAATTATCCAACCCGGTCTCACGCCCATTCATTCAGATGCCCTGCAGGTGGCTTTCACATCATAGAGGCCCATATTTTTTGGCAACAAACATATTAGAGTTTGAACCTCTGTCATGCCTACTCTGCAACCTTACTGATACCCTGTAAGCACCTCCAGTCATAATCCAAATGTCAGACTGGTGCAGGGAGGGTGAATAATTAATGCTGTGTCTTTTGGGTTTGCTTATTTCACTAAGCAAAAAATACGTTTCTTGCCCTCATTGCCTGCAGCCTGAATACTTAGCCTGCCTGGCACTATATTCAGCTTCTAAAGGGATGATGCCTTGCTCAGAGAGCCTTTTTTTTGCCAAACCATAACATAAGATTCGACACAGGAAAAACAAACTTGTGCATGAATAAAACTCCGGATGAACTCCTATAGCACTGCAAATGGGAGAGATTCATCAAAGCAATTTTACGTCGCGCAAAAATACTAATAACTGCAAGGATGAATTATGTCATCAGCATGAGAGCTGACATTTTACAAACAGTTTAGTAGGTGGAGGTGGCTGTGGTTGCTGAAGGGTGTTGGCAGAGTCCTCCATGCTGTGACACATGTTTATGCAGCCCACCAGACAGCGGCTCGGAGCTGAGAAGAGCGGGGGTGCCCTGTTGTTTCCATGCTGCCAGGAAACACTTGAGTGTCCTGTGGTCCGTCCCTGTCACGATGTCCTGCAGTCTATCTATTCCACTTTGGAAAAAAAAAAACACTATTGACACACACCATCTTAGAGTGACATGATAAGAAGGGACGTTATCCATGACCTCAACCTCTGTGATGGTGGAAATGTACCAATTGACTTTTCGCCTGTCGCCCTTAGTTACTGTTGCTATGTCAAGCTTTCTGTTTGCACACTGAACAAATGCCGTTTACAATGATAACAGTGGCAGATACACAACACACAACATTTTTTTTTTCAAACAATCAATGTATGGACAAAAGGAGGCTTATTGTTTCTATCCAGCATGAGCTTTGTTTTGCCACTGAAATGACAACTGTTAGCAGATTTAATCAGATGTAGCTAGCCAGCTTATTTAGCTAATATGAGCTCCATGAGTTAGTTAAAAATTGTGTCCCTAGCTCTAACGCTTACAGCTCATTCGTTTAAAATGATCTTATAAATCTTGTAAAACTGGTCTTAAATGTACACATAATGGCTTCTTACATGATATTGTGCTAAAGCTACATGCATCCAGGCAAAAAGTTAGCATCCTCACCAGCTAATAATTAATGGGGTACATTCTGCCAGTCCGACATGCCGCGTTTCCGACAAGTTTCTATTCCGACATGCCGCTATTCCGACATGCCGCTATTCTGACATTCTGCTATTCCCTAACTCTAACCCTAACCCTAATGGAAAAATTGTTGGAGTGGTGGGACGTTTGAAAACAATGGAAGTGCCGCCACTCCGACAATTAGACGTTAATGTCGGAGTGGGGGTATGTTGGAATGGATGGCAGAACCCTAATTAATGTTGCTCTCGTTGGCCTTTGAAGTAATGCTGGGTTACTACTGTTGGTGGTAAGCCAGTAGGTGGATATGCTAGCAATTACAGCCTATGACAGAGCAGGTGGACACACTGTGAAATCATTTCTTTGCACGTCTGCTTTTGGTTTCGCAAATGCACCAGCCTTTTAACTTTAGAAGAAAAGGGTATCTCTCTTATAACAGCACCATGTACACCGCTTCAACATATGGGGAAATCCAAAGCTTGACAGGCCTGCTGAGACAAGTTGCTAAGCTATGATTGGACAATTACTGTTTGAGGTTGGGGGGCTTTAGCAAGTCTAAAGCTGACATATATCCAGAGAGGAAATGTTTTGGAAGTCACCTCCATCTCTGCAGCCAATGTTTCAGAGCAACAGCAATCACAGCTCCTTTTTCATGTCAGAAGTTACAGTTAGCCTCTGTAGCCTTATCTACAAACAGCACCACACCTGACTGTCTTTAGCTAGCCCTATCTCCCTCTCTACATGATCCACAGCACCTGCTGCCTGTCACAGATAGTCCTTAATAAATCCAGCCGTGCTGTCCACGTTAACGCAAACACACCGCAAAGTTCAGCAGCATTATATGCTGTGGCAGGCAAATCGATGATAAATCTCAGTTTTCATAATGAAAAATGTTCAGGGAAGTACTTACTGCAGAGCAATAATACTGAGGATGCGTTATTGTATTTTCTCTATTGATCCTGCAGATTTATGCAGCCACACTTGGATTTGTTGTCTGTTGCTGAAAACAAATAAGATGTGTCTGGCATATCGAGTGAGATATATTTACACAAAGCCTCTTTAGTTCTCAGTGGCTTTTATATTAGCTCTTAAAAAGAAACATACATTTACACACATCATCATACTGTCACTGTCCATCAGAGAGAGAGCGATCCATGTGTTTATCTGTGTTTGCCTCACAGTCGCTAGTCAACATGAAAACACGCCTCAGCATTTGTCAGCTTGTCTGGATGGGTCTTAGAATGGTGTCATTAACACAGCAGGCACAAATCCCCTCCCAGATTCCCTGAGGTTGCAGGCCACCCAGCGACTTCCAAAGCCATAAAGTTATTACAAACATTCAACAGGTTCAGACTGCTGCATCCGCACATCAGTCAGAGCTGTTGCTTGTGCTGACCAGGAATCTGTAACTGTTTGTGTGAAGGTCAACAACAAACTTCCCACTCGGTCAAAGGCCCAGTCACACACAGTTTAGCTGCAGTCGTATCATCTGGAGTAGTTGATGCTTTAATTAACCTACATGCTAAATAATCAGAATTAAGTCAACAATTAACTGGAGGGAAGCTGATTTGGAATTTTTGAAGCTGCTATAGTGAGATATTTTCTGTTGATTTGGTTACTGAGATAAGAAAATACTGCTTAGCTGTATCCTCCACCAGCAACAGAGAATGTATGGCAGTCCAATATGTTATACTAGGGACAACTGTGTGATCAGAAATTAAACAAACTGTGCTTCATTCTGTAATCTCTTCTTTTCTCCAGTTACATAACTAGCTATGGTGGAGTTAGTTTGGCGTCGCATGACATCTGTCGGAGATGACGCCTGCCGCAACAGAAAATTAGTCATCGGGCAAAGGATTCACGTCGAAAACAAGCCCTTAACTTGGAGTTTGGTTTCCTATTCTTATGACTTAGGAAAATTATAAATTAGTTTTCAGCAAAAAATAAATTAGGAGAGTCTAGGAGAGTTTATGCTGGATGACCTAGATATTTATGACAGCCACTATCAACACTATAGTTAAATGTTATTTTAACTAAATAATTCAAAAAGAGCCACAAAAACATGATAACCTGATTTAATAAAAAATGATGTTGATATAAATCTATGCAGCTGCAGTTGATGCATACTAAAACAATATAAGTTGGGAAGTAAAATTGGTTTAAAATATGTATTTGCAAGACAGCTTCATATTATTTTAATATGGATTTCAAAATAAAATTCACTTTTCAGAGCCACTGCTTTTGCATTTTGAAAGTGTGCTTTTGTAAAATTCCCCGGCACAGCATACACTTCATGTGTGCTTTTGACTCATCTTCACCAAAGCCTGCATGCATTTCTGGAGGGCACTATGTGGTTCAAGACAAGGGTAGGGTGGGTAGCTTTGGTATGTGTGTGTGTGCGTGTGTGTGTGTGTGTGTGTGTGTGTGTGTGTGTGTGTGTGTGTGCGTGGGTGGCTGGTTTTGTGTATGAATGAAACAGCATGGGAGAAGAATTGGGGGGGAATGAATAACGTGTCAGGCTTTTTAGTTGAGAGACTTCTTGTGTTGATGAATAATTGAGCTGTAGTCAGGCGGAGAGCTGTTTCATGAGCCCCTCTGTCTCCAAGTTAAAATTAGACCCTTCTCTCTATGCAGACAGTCTCTTTGAATACTCAGCTCTCTCTACAGCCCACTTGGGCCTTTCAGAGCAATATGCCTCAGTAGATATAAGGAGAGACATAAACATGCTTGGCGGACAAGGGGAAAATCTGCGTTATACAAGCCAGGGAACAGCACTATCGGCATGATAGTTGTTGTATCTGAATTTCTTTTTAATAAAATGTATCAGAATAAAAATATGAAAGCACAAACATTTTTTTGATTGGGGACACTAATTTGATATTCAAAGCTCCTCTCTGCAGCAGTTATAATGAAGTTCTGTCTCCCCTCTGTCTACCTGTCATACCAAGATCCCCCAGGCTTTCCTGTCTTCGCCTGCCCTCTGAGTACCAGCAGCCCATCTCAATCTGTCACTACTGTCAGGCCCACAACGCCACCAAATAACCCAGAAAGTAGGACACCGAGAACTCATTGCACACACACTGAAAGGCATGCTTTGTGAAATGTAGTGAAAAAATACACATTTTGCGGCAGATGCCTCGGAGTCCGTCGATGTAATATCTGCTGTTATCTATGGGCAGCCGGCTTTAAATGGGGCATTCAGTGACTCTTCAAAGCCCCTATTTCTTCAGGGCAACTCGGGCTGCATTGTTACTGTTTTAATTAGAACTGCTTCTCGCCTGCTCTGTGAGATCCACCCAGCCTCAACATCAAAGTGCTGCTCTGAATAATGATGTACCCCTCCATGCCTCAGGTACAGCCTGAATCTCAGAACCCCCTCCTCCTTTTCACCTCCCTCCTACCCTCCCTCCACACCTCTTTGTACCTCTCTGCTTCCCAATTTAATGCTATTTCCCTGCACGCTGACATAACACTATTTTGTCGTGTTCAGGGCAGCAAGTTGATGGTAAGCTCTCTGTGTTGGTGCTCGATGTGGCTCCACCAGCCCGGTGGTTAGAACAGCCTCAAAGGAATCTTTTCATTTGTCCTGTATGTTTGTCCTGTGGTCTATGATCACAAATCAGTTTAACTTTTTAGATTTAAATATCACAACACTCTGCTTTCCATGTGCCATGATAACACCTTTGAAAGACAAAGGCTAATAGGGTTAAAATTGAAGTACCAGCTGATACAGACTACTGCTTTTATTGATCACTGTTCTTTTATTCATTCATTCGTCCCATTTCAACCAAACAGTATTAACATAAAATAATATATATATATATGTATATTATTTTTAAGATTTCAGCGACACAATTGCAGACTTCCTATGTTTAGAGTATAGGCGTGACATAAAGCTTGTTATATATAGTATAATGCAATGGTTTTAAGGATTAAGGCACTCATAAGAAGAACAATTAATATATTGTTGTGTATGTAAATTAGAAAAGAAAGAGGCCTAATTCATTAATTTTACTAATTAAAGTAAAATATAAATAACAGATCAACAGATCCGCCTCCATGGCAACTGCGCAAACTGATGCAAAGCCCATGCATTATGGATGAAAGCTTTGGGGAAAAGCTAGTAAGTGGACCTTGAGTTGGGATTGTTTTGTCAAAAATAAATGGTTTGAAGTAACTGGGCAAATTTGATATAATGACATAATTCCCAGTTGGAGAGATCTAACAGTCCTTTGTGCTTAAAAGTTATGAAATAGTTATGCAGGAAAGCAGAGGGCCACGTCAGCTTCATGTGTAGCTCTTGGTTTCAACTGCTCAGTAATTACAGAACTGGATTTTATCCTCCACAGCTGATGACCACTGCTGCTCTTACATGTTTTCCGGTTTTGATTTAATTATTTTGAGTTTATTTATACATAATAAAGGCCCTCAGACTGCTTGTGGGAAATATTATCAGGCTCTCTTTGTATGAAAGTTGTTATTTCTTACCTGTTTACAATTTAAAAAAAAGCACACATGGTCAAATTCCACAAATCAACACAGCTACCTTCATAACAAAGCAACATAATAGGAGCCAACAGGCCAACTGACTTGAGTTACCCATCAGGAATTTATCAGAACATACTGAACTGTTGACTCTTTCTTTCAAACCTCACCTTATAATCCGACCATGGCCAAATACTGACTTTCATTGCCGTTCCTCTGTGCTGACTCACAGCTGCATTCCTCATACACTCCTTCTGTAAACACACACACAAGAATGAGGCAACACTAAAAGTCTCATGAAATATTGTGGTTATGCAATCTTGACTCATGGTGTACTCAGCTGATTATACACTAGATGTGGCACCCATTACTGAAAATCAAATTTTAATGAGATCAAAACACAGTATGATTCCAGGAAACAATGCACAAATTATGTATTTCCTAACCTCCTTGCATTGCATTGTGGATTGTATTTAAAGCAGGTCATGGACCGTCCTCCAGTAAGACAGCAGCTCATCGTGGGAGCTAATTTAAAAATCTGATTTACATAAAACTGGAAGGGTACAGCCTACTTCAATAGATGTGACTTTTCAAAGTCATGCAATCCTCTTGGCTGGAATAAAGATTTGTGTCAGATGCAGCTTCCACGGTCTTCCATGGAGGTCTAGCTCTTTGGCCACCATTGATGGTGAGCTAAGCTTGCTAGCCAACTAGCTAGTGTTGTTGTGCTCAAGACTTCTTTGGCAAATACTTGACTAAGAAATACATTTCTTTTTTTGCCCAAAGTTGATGAGGAGATGAAAACTACTCTCATATCTGTACACTAAAAATTATGTTGCCAGTAGAAGGTTATCTTAGCTCAGCATAAAGACTGAAAGCAGTGGGAAACAGACTACAGACAGGCTCAGACTAGAATTAAAAAAATCCAACCTCCCTGTTCTCTCGGCCAAGAAATATGCCTACACATAACCTCCTGTAAAACTGCAACTTGTCATTTGTCAAACCAGATACAACATGTTAATTAGTGAACTTCCAAGCTGCTAGTAGGCAGATTTTTTACCTTTAGACAGAGCCAGGCTACCAATTTCCCCCTGCTTTTAGTCTTTATGCTACGCTGAGCTAAACTAAGCTAAGCTAATCATCTCCTGACTGTAGCCTTATATTTTACATACAAATATTGAAAGTGTATCAATCTTCTCATCTAACTCTTGAAAAGAGAGTGAATACGCACATTTTCCAGGATGTTCAACTAATCCTTCAAGTAAAGAAAGGTCATTTTTATCCAGTAAATGTTACAACCATCTTTCAGGTAGTTTAAGCCTTGAGTGTTATGTAAATTAAAACTGACTAGCATGGTAATAGGGTCAACTAAAAACAACAACCTAGTTTCCAGTATAAATCACATTAACAAGCATCGCAGACGAGAGTGAAATACATAATTTTTCCAACGTTCACATCCCACCTATTCTTTTGTTACAGCAAGCTTAGCAGAGTAATCCCACTTTGATCACACTGCATTTGAATTTTTAATCTCAGGTAAAGGCGTTGTGCAACCTCACTTATTAGGATGATAACTGCAGAGCTGCAGCCAAATTAACATCTGGACCCCGACATAGTAATCATGCAGTAAAGTGCCTGTTTTGTTTGTTGTTTGGATAAAGGCCTGTCAACTTGTTACAAGGCCAAGATTAATTGCATCAGTTTAGGGGATCCAGAGCGTTGCTTGGTGGTGTATTGATGGGGGCTGCTTTTGCCCGTTTAGCCTGATAGGCCTTCAGGGAGAAGAACCTCCAGAGCAGCCCAAGGCCAAAGCCTGATGCATCTATCACAAGGATTACATCACTTACACCATCAAAGGTCGGCTGCATCAGGAGTTCACAGCTTCCTGTGTAAATAAGTTGTTGAAGTTAACTGTAAAACATCAAAGAGCTTTCTTGCAACATAATATGATTTATGTCTCTTAGCCTCTATTATGCCTCAGATAATGATGCTACTCAGACAGTATAGCACAGATCATAGCGTTTAGTGCAGCTCCAGAAAGCACAGTAGCACAGCTTCCCATGTGGGGAAAAAAGACCAGATTCAGAGAACAGTGAACTCACTGATCTATTTTCGTGATATTAGATGAATACATGCATGTTTGCGTTTGTGCGAGGATGTGTGGGCGTGACAATATAACAAAATCAATGTTCTAATTGGCGTGCACCTCCTGAGGGGGCTCTTCGAGAATCATCAGCCCAGAGGTCACAGAGAGGGTGAACCATGGCGATGACATCACAGCCCAGAGTGCAACAACAAATGGTTTCTTGTTTTAGTGAAAACAAAGGGTGTTTGTTTTCGGCCCATTTTTCACTTTCAAGATTTGTTCTGTGAGTTAAAAATGTGACGACACAGTACACTGACCTTTGTTTCTCTGGAAACAGACCCTCTCTGTGTCCGTCCGGCGGGGGGTGAGGCTGAGAGTGGCCCTTTGGTGTTGAGTGTTGATCACATGAGCGGCTAAAATAACAAAGCAGTCTGATTCGGGCCTTTGTCTGCATACAATCACGTGATTCAGATCTCCAAAGAACGGAACCAATGTTGACACATAATATAATAAGCAATATTGTAACCAGAGAACTGGCATTGAAAGCTTTGTCATCTGATTGAGGGCAAAAATTAGGCTGTATCTCCCAGTGAGGTCCGCTGAAATCACAATGCATAATGCGCTTTATGCACACACACACACACACACACACACACACACACACACACACACACACACACACACACACACACAAATATGTCATATTCTACTACTAAAAAGGGAGAAATTGTTTTTTTTCTCTCAAAGCTACAATAAAATAATTTCGCAAGACTCATTTATGCATTTTATTGGTGCACAAATTAAAAAAAAAATGTATCAATACATCCTTTATAATGTCAATTGACCCTTTGGGATTTAGTCAGATGCAGAAATTTGCATCATGACATTTCTATCTCTTTAGTGTCCCAGATGTAGAGGATAACAACTTCAATGAATCAGCACATCCATCCTTCTGAAGTTATTGTCAAACTCCTCTGAGGTTAACATGACAATGAAGCTGTTGCCTTCACAAGTCTTCTGCCTCCTGCTTCTTCACAGAGGTGTACTCTGTTATGAGGGGAACAAGATGCAAATTGCAATTGTTAGACCAAGCATGAAAATGTGATGAAAATGATTTATGGAGCAATCTGCGAATATCCCCCTTAATTAATATAGTGTCATATTGTACACGGACGAGGCTTCGCTGATGAAGTACAGAACAAGAAGACACTGGAAATCCTGGACGGTTTTCAGTAAGGGGCAACCAAATAAATCAAGTAGTTTTCAAGGTGTGAGCCGTGGGGGACGTGTAATTAAGTAAATGACATGGCATCTTTCTGTCACGCGCCGAGCCAAACGGGCTGTAATATTATTGCCACGTGTGAGTTGAATGGAAATGGGAGCATTATGTCTGTGTAAAGATCTATGATTACATTTACAGCCAGCAGAGAGAGTTAATGCTAGTATGATGTCTGACATTAACATTTCAGGCATGTAGCAGCTGGTGTTATGCAGCAGGGCTTCTAGCAGATGCGAAGTGAGTTAGATTAAGTAAAGGGAGTTAAAATTCATCTATCACCAAAATTGGAAGCCAATAAAACAGACTGTAACAACAACACCGCAGTAATAGACTGAATAAAAGTATTCCTGTGTTGGTCAGATATCCAAAATGTTGGATATTAACCAGGAATTAAGTTTAATCTTATCTATTAATATTGCCAGTAGTACTACTGAAGAACATTTTTTAAGTTTTTATGTATTTCTATATCTCATATGTTATGGTGTTGTTTGCATTTATGTTCAATGCAAATAGTACTACTGCTCCTCATGGTAGACTCTTTAAACGATATCAAGCTGACAAAACAATCTCACCTCAAGGTCCATCAGATACCTGTTCAACCCTGTCTGGAGCTTTCGAACATATTGCATGATTTTCATCAGGCATCATGGTGGTCACGGAAATGTAGATCTTCAAATTTTCCATCTTTTATGAGCGCTAAGCTCCATGCTGGCTTAAAAGTTGAGTTTCAAAGTTCAAACATCAGTTGATGGAGATTATGTGCTAAATGGGCTGCCTTGAGGCAAATTTGTGATTTGTTATATTGGGTGTTATACAGAAATAAAATTGACATGACTACTAAATGGACTTTGAGGTGAGTTAGTTTTGTTTTCAATGTCAATGATGGCTTTGAAACACAAGATAAAGTGTAGTTTGGATCAAACAATATGTAAAACTTAGAGCATGACAGGCCATCATGAGCACCTCCCTTCAAGTACAAAAGATGGCCAGAAATACCGCCGATCATCAGAGACATCAATCTTTGTGCTCATGTCTGTGCCCATCGCTCAGCCTGGTACTGTCAGCAATTCCACACCCCCTCAGGATTCCCACTGCGCCATGTGGCAATGAGGGTCACATTGCATTCTGGGATAAACTCTCAGCTATGATCCCCTCTGGGCACGACCCCACCCACACACCTCCTCAACAATCTTGCCCAGTCTCTTCCAAAAATTCCTTGGTCTCCAGGGCACCACACAACCCAAAATAACAGGACACATCAGCACTTTCATCTGCATCCCCAAGCAAGCTCAGACACTGCAGCAGCAGCTGTTAGACCACTCACAGGCACAGATAGAGTTCTGAAAAGTACTAAGGCGCTATAGTTGGCACACCCCCTTTTCCCCTCCAGTGATACGAGCACAGACGGAGCCAGACTTGGATAAGAGTGCCAGGCTAGGTGTGGCTGACAGTGGGGTCCTTTAGTTGTCCTTCACAGAATTATATACCCAAATGAAAAAGTAATACGTACATATGAAGACAATTTCCTTCATTGTATTGTAAATGGACTATCATTTGTTTATGTAAAGTAATCAGTGGCATTTAAGGGCTTATGTTCAAACATATTTACATTTTTAATTCATTTTGTATTCATTAATTTATTTGTAGTTCATGGCCTATTCATGAAAAGGAAAAAAACATAGGAACAAGTAGAGAGATAAAGAGTAACGATTTCTTGCTGAGGTCACTTTAGACAGCTTCTTTTAAAAAGTATATTCTTTAAACAGAGCACAATACAATACATGCTTTTCCAGAGTGACATAATGTATCACAGCACAAAGGAAACATTGAGATTTATATTTTCACTTTTTATTAAATGAGAAAAAGCATTGTAGTGTTCACAAAAAGATAGAGGAGTAGCTCTGATCAAGGTCACAGCATGAGCTGTGATTAGGTTGCTGTGGCACTTTGTGGCTCAACAGACTCAAACACATGACTTATGTTGCAAGTTGTGACTTTGCAACAGAGCCACAGCTCTGGCTGATGTATCTGAGGTCATTCTTTCACAATGCCTGATGGAGGTGTATACCGCTGCTAGTAATAATTCACAGCCAAGCTGTTTGCTGCAGGGTACAATCACTGACCTGATAACATGTGCAGTGAGGACACAGAAATTCACACCCTGCAGAGCCCATGAAGGACATATTTTGATCATAAAAAGACTTATTTATTCTCTCAAAGACAGATTTCTTTTTAAAGAAAAGTATGTACAGTAAAACCACCAAGAATAACATTGTGCCCACTCTGCTTAATAGGTTAATGTGAACTTTGCGTCCATCAGACATTCCTTGTGCAGCTCCTCGTCGGACAGGAGAGCAATTTCATTGAGCATTACAATTTAAGAGGAAAAGGAAAAAGAAGTCACAATGAGGTTTGGTATCGACTGTGTTGCTGTGTGTGTGCGCTCCTTGTTTCCCTGGCAACGGACATATTGACATGCTGCAGTGCTGCTGCTGGAAGTTGGCAGGCAGCCAGGAAGCACCCTGCCTGCACACAATCTTACATTCTCTCTGTTGCCAGCACTTTCACTCCAGCTTCACACAATTCCCATCTCACTTTTTTGTACTCCATCTTGGTGGGTTTCTGAGACCAGATGAATGCCAAACTGAAGACTAATGACTTGGGTGGATAGTGTAGTGTGTGCATGAGATAAAGAACAAGAGGTGGGGAGGAAGAGCTAGTAAGAGCCAGAGAAAAACATGGACGAGGGAGGGGCGAAAGCTGTGCCATGCAGTGCTCGCATGTTAAGATGAATAGAGGGAAAGGCGAGCCTCGTGTTATGTTACAAGAACATAGTAGTGGCTAGGGGGTTGGGCTCTACATCAACAGATGGATAAACCCGGGAGAAGAATGCGTGCCAAGCGCCAAATGTATTACCGGCTTGCTGGGGCATGAAAATGTCAGGTGTCAGCGGCGAGCCACGCGGTCGCTGCTATTCATACAATCCACCATGTGCTGGATGTACACATAAGGCCTTGTTAACGAGGATGACGGGGGTTAAGGGTAAGAGTACTGCCAGGGAGCGGAGGAGGAGAGCAGGATAGATGAGTAGGTGACTCACCTCTTTATCAGCCATGGATACAGACAGCCAGAGAGGAGCCTCCATGGCCTTATGTGTTCAGACAGGTTGGGCAGGGAAATGTCAACACCAGGGAGGGTTGCGCATGGCTAACAACCTCATAGACGCATAAGGACTAGCATTATCTCATTTGCAGAGCAACACTCACACACACTGCTGGTAAGGCTGTATTTAGACTGGGGACAAGTGTCGACTTGTCATGTTAGGAACACAGCAACGCATGCCAGCTAGTATGTGCCTTTGTTTGGCTGCTTCATAGAAATGACACATGCTGCTTGGAAAAGGAAATTTGCAAAAGCTCCATGCTGACTGAAAGCAATTTAGTGAGCTTCTTACTCTCCAATTTGTGACCGGCTGGTGAACAAGTAACCCCATCAAAACACATCAGTTGGCATTTTGTTACACAGCCTTTTCCAAAGCCCTTAGTGTCTGTGTCAACTGCGTCCTTGTCCAGACAAAGCCTTCTAAACCCGGGATTTCATTTCCACATTGTGCCCCGGTGTCCCCCTCATTGTTGATTTTTCCACTATATGCAAGGCCAGGGCATTTGTACCAGTCTGTTAGGCCCACGTCAAAAGAAAAAGTATCCGCTGTTGACGGCTAGGCCATTCTTGTTATTCATGTCATGCCTGATGGTTTAGTAGGGCAGGGTGCAGAATTTTCCAGAAGCAGCTGTGTGCTAGTGAAGCTGACAGCGCGCCAGCCCAAAAGGGTTTCTATCTCTCTCCTTTCTCTCTCCAAAACCCTCCCGCCCCTCCCTTCCTCTCCATCGGCATGCTTGGCTTGGTGCCCGGACTTACTCAAACTCACACTCAACCAGAAATATCTGCTCTCTCCCCCTCCCTCCCCTAAACATTTCCCTCTGGCTCAACAGAGAAGCTTCCATCACTCCGGATGACATTGGATCATTTTTTTCCCCCAGCACATTCCAGCCAAAGAGGAGGACAAGGGAGGGGTTGTTTCTGCTCTGTGATTATATCATTACAGAGCAGCAGACATGTATACAGTATATCGAGCACAACCTGTCATTAGCATACTTTATTTGATGATGGCTAAATACAAGTGTGCTTTTGTTGGATCCGACCAACTAGATCGCCTTTGTGCCAGTGCTGCAGAATTACATTGGGGAATGCTTTCTCAAAGTGCTCCAAATTTGAGATCAACCTTGAGCTATAAAAACCCTTCTCTTATTTACTTTACCATTATCCCCCCTGACACCTGTTGTGACATGCTCTTCCCGAGTTATCAGATACTCCGAAGGCTCTGCTAGCGGTCCAAATAAACCTGTCTAAGCGACACGGTTGTGTAATACACTCGAAGTCACCGGCTCCAATAATAGCACCCACCTGTCAAACACAGGCCCTGCTTGTTCTCTCTGTTGACCTGACCTCCTCTCGCTTCTTAACTCCAACTAAAATGTTCCATGGCTGGGAGACAACGTAAACACTTCTAGAGAAAATTATTTCCAACACACGCAGACACAAAAAGAGGGAAGAACAAAAGGTAAAGGTAAAAGCAAGAGAATGGAACATTTTCACTGGCAAGGGAGGGTGAACAAAGGCAATAAAAGCTTTATTCTGCCTCTGCAGAGATTGTGCAGTGGCTGCCACTATAAAGCCTTGATTGACAACATTAGCACTCAGAGGAGAAATTGCTCCCACTCACAGTTATGTAACATACAAAGAAACTACAGCTAGGTTGTGGATGGGTCTTAGTGTGCAAGTGCTTATTTGTGTGTGGGCATGTACACACGTTGTATTCCCAGATAAAAACACAATTGACAGAATATCTAAAAGTGTTGTTCTTATCTTTTGACAACTGTATGCCTTCAAGGAGATGAAAGGCAATGTACAACACACTGAGGATCTCTCAGGAATCCTGGTTTTATGCAGCACATAAAAGTTGTCTCAGACATTTTTTGTGGCGCTTTGTTGTTTGGCAATGGTGAAAGTTTAATTGTGCGGTTGTTGTGGTGGAGGCAGCTGATTTTGTTGTTGATTTTGCATGCAGACACCGAGCGCTGTGTCCCAGCTTGAACTGACAATAATTGTCCGCGGCTGAGGCCCTACGGAGGAGCGAGTGAAGAAGAGACAGGGACGGGAGGAAATGAGCATCGCATCATACATCACTACAGATCTGCTGACACACCCCAGAAGCCGAGCCATTCATCAGCCCACCAGGCTGTCCCCTCGCCAGGCCCTTCACAGACCAGCAAAGGAAAGACAGTTTGCCTTCAGATGGTCAGCTTAACCGTTTCACTACATCATATGAATGTAGCTGTTGTGTTTCCCTTTCATCTTAACATGGATCTCTGTTCCAGCCCAATGTTTGAAATGATCTGCTTAACCTCCGTATCTTCAGGCATGTTCTGCATTTCCCTACATGGGCTTTGTGTCGTTATTCAGCTTAAAAGGCTGTGCACAGATGGCACTCACGAACCATCACATCCATTTGAATCCAGGCTCTCAGCTGACTAAACAAGCACCTCGGGGGTGCAGAGGGACAGACAGTCACCTGCTACACCCCCCCACCCCCATTTGCCTTTACAGACACATGCCACAACCACCACAAAGCTGACAGCTCAGCCAAAAACTGGCCATACAAACACAGCAGCAGACAATCAATCACTATGATTGCATCAGTGTTTTTGTAACTCACTGTCTTTCCTTCTAGAGTAAAGCTGTGCTAGCTGCTGTTTACTGTTAGTGCAGCTCATATTGACTGCTAAATTTAACTTTAGCTCGGAATGTCAGAGGTGGCAATAAGCATCTTGCTACTGTGACTGGCATGCCCCTCCCAGAGGCCCAAAATATATGTCTAGAAGCTAGAGTTCAGTCAGAGAAAATGGGAAGTCATGACTTTTGTTGTACATTGGTATTGGATTTCTATAGCTGTTCAAATATGCAGGGGTATTTTTACATTACAAATTTCACAAATGTAATCAATTTAGAGACCCTCCTGGGCTATATTCTACAGCCATATTGTTTTGTACTGAATATTCTCGATTGCAGGAGATAACACTCTACTCTCTTGCCTCCTATTTTTTCATTTGGCGTAGTAGCAGAAAGCCATCTTATCAGCTGATCCTGAGCCAGAAGCTAGGAGTAGTTGCTCAGCAGAAAAAGGAGTGATTGTGCTGGGCTCGGCTATAATATGAGAAAAAGCCCAAATGCTCTTGGATCAGTCCCATGCTTTGTCCTCATCTCTCACGTTGCCTCTTTCCCTTGTTCATTTTTCATCCTCTCTCCTTTCATCTTTTTGTCCTACGCCCCTCTCCTTCCTCTGCATTCTGCTCACTCTCTTCCTCCACCTCTCTCTCTCTCTCTTTCTCTCTCTCTCTGTTCCACTTATAAGATTTGGCAGCACTCCAAGATCTGAGAAAAACATTGGAGGCATAGCCTCGTTTTGATGTCTGGAAAGAGAGGGAGGCTGAGAGTGAGATGGAGAGAGCGAGAGAGTCCTCATTTCCATTTCACAGACTTGATTCACAGCAACACCACGGCAGAAAGGAGGAATACAGGAGCATCGAGAGTGTGAGCGTAACCGCCAGTCAGAGATAAAAAAAAAAGGAGAATGGAGAAGAAAAAAAAAACTGATCTTAGATCGCTCTAAAAAATGGAAAATTAGGTTCAAAAAGGATGATGACGGTGTGTATAAAGAAATGCAGAGGCAAACATGAAGGACAATGTGAGGGGTAAGGGAAAGGTGTGTCTAAAATATCTTAAAAGTATAGTGAAAAGTGTTTTTTGTTTTGAGCCAATACTCACATAGAAAATAGCAGCTATACAAAAAGTTTCAAACTCAATGAACTCCAGCACAGAAAAAAACAAAACCAGAATGATTCGTACACCTTTTACAGTAATTGGGTTTTATACCAGTCTGAGAGAAAACAAATTTGGCACTCAGCATTGTAATCATCTTAACTTTGCAGGCCTTCATGGTAACCAGGACAGACCAGTTAGATGTAAAAACCCCCCTCTGTGGACCAAGCCAAGAAACAGAAGGGGAATTTTACACATCCTGCGGATTCAGCCATGCTCCTCCTAATTGCTGGTTAGAGCTCCAGCTTCTCCCCCGGTGCTGAGACGAGAAACCTTCATTACTAGTCTCGCAGGAGCCCGAGCCCAACTCCAAAGGGAAACTTTGATTGATGCAAAGAAAAAGAGGCAGATCCGAGCGTGTCCTCGATACAACATTTGCTGTGACCTTGTTTTCCCTGACAGGTCTAAAATTAACCAAGCGGATCAGTTATACCGGGAGGGGAGAAATGTGGACCAGATTCTCCTTTTGGCGCGTCTCTGTCTCCGATTGCTTTCACGGGGATTACAGCAGCACAAGCATGCCTTTTGATTTATTGTGCTAAACATAGATTCATTAGTGAAACAGCTGGCTACATCGATGTGTTTCATTGTCTCCCACGCAGACCTTCCCTCCATCCATCCACCCACCCACTAGACCATATTCAACGTTTTAATGTCAAATAAATGCCTAAGGATTATAATTTATAATGCTCTTCAATGTAGATGTTGTCAGCATTAGTGTTTTCTAAATAAATGAACGCGTATAAATGTAGACTGTACTGTTAGTTGTGTAATTTTTAAGTATTTCGCCATATTATCAATATCAAGGCAACACAATTGAACCAAACACATCAAACCCATTCTTATCTGAGCAGGCTAAGAAAAAAAACGCACCGCATGCTTCACAGACAACAAATATGTACTCTGTCCTACCCAGTAATGCCTTTACTATCACATCAACATCTTTGTGTAACACTGCATACCAAGCTACAGTTTAGTTAACCATTTAAAGGAGAGCCGGAGAGTCAACAGACTCTCTGCGTCACCTACATTATCTGTTATGGCCTTTCACTTAGCTTGATTAACAAGACTGTGTCAAGTAAATCAATCAGTCAGTGATGGATTTTATGACCATTGATTTGGCAATGTGTTGCAGCAGCTTGATAAAGAATATCTGGGTTGGAGAGATATTTATCACTTGGATCTAATCCTGCAAGCTACATGACCGTCAGCCAAACCGTCAAGCAGCTTCAGACAAAAGCTACTATAATAAAGCAGTGGAAGGAGGAAGAATAGAAATTAATCTTTGCCCGAGGTTTCACCTGAACCTCACCTGGCTCAGTCTTTTCATAAAATGGTTCCTGGGTAAGAGCACATCAAAGTCAAACAATGTTTGTCTCATAAGCAGGAGCTTAAACATTAAACATCCCTGGAGGTTCTTATAGGTAAACAAAATGAAAGCCTGTGAGTCATTAACCACAAATGGCCCCTGCATGATTATACAGAAAATAGAGATGTTTCACTTAAGGAGTAGTACAAACAAAAAATATATATAATCATAAAAATGTAAGCTGAACTTCATGCCATCAACTCTGTGCGACCTTGTCTTCACATGCCGGTTGTTTACTGAAATCTCTCCATAATGTTCCCTCCTGCATATACATCGACAGGCTGCAGCGGAGCATCTGCTGTGCACCGTTTTTTTCTGGTAACTATGTAACACTAGAGCATTGTGTTATTACAGAGCCACTTCCAGGGACACGTTACCACTGTATTAGATACGGTGCAGGCTATTTTAGTCAGCACTGAACAAACAGGTATCGGCTCAGCTGTGATAAATCTTTACGGGAAGAGAGAGAAATGTTCTCTTGTGCCAAAAACCTGCCTTTCCTCTCTGATATTCTTGGATGTGGCAATTCCAATTTAGCTCCCAGTAGACTGTCATAAGGAACAAGTAGGTCAAAGTGCCGACTAATAAAAAAATGTTGTGTTGGTGAGCACAGTGAAGTGTTAACCTTTATCAAACTGGGCTGCGTTTAAAGTCCAACTGATAAGATAGGTCTCCAAAGAACGGAAAAGGACTATGAACCAACAGCTGTCTTCAAAATGTGCAGTTGTGAAAAACAGGTTTCTGTCGGTCAAAGGCTTTTCAGCCTCAAATGTCATTGTAAAAGCTGTTGTTTGCTCAAAATGTTTGAAAGTTCATTTTGTCAATTAGGGGGGCAAGAATTATCCATGCCCTTCTTAGTTGGATAAACAGTGGGGTGCAAAAGCTTTGTTTTCATTCATCATTAGGAATCAATCAGTTCATCAGGACACCATACAGCTTATTACAGAGTGGGTAATCCCTGTTAAGACTTTACGGTGCCTACCAAAATCCATTTAAAACACGTCTTTTAGTGCAGTGAGATCAATGAATCCCCAGTTGAGGAACAGCATCTTGGGCACCAACTGAACTAGAGCACAATAAAGGAACAACGTTAAGAGCCGTCTGTGGGCCTTTAATTCCAAAAATAAATAAATATGCGGGCTCTTGCTGAATTTTAGGCGCTGCACTGACAGCCTGATAAAACACGAGCAGGAAGCAGATTATGTCTCTATAATAATTACGCAACTGCCTACTACACCATGTCCCCCTCTGTGCTAGATATGAATCTCCATGTCAGTGCCCGCTTGGTGCAGTGTCAGCTACATGGGAGTGAGATCTCTTTGTCTAACGGAGCAAAAACAGTCTCAAGATTGCTTCTCTTTTGCATACACAGTCACTGCAGTTTGTCACATAAAGACCCCATAAGGTGCTCATTGCTTGTACAGATGAGTCTGGCTGCCTACTTGCCATTGCGGAGACAGAATTGCTGTTTTTATGGCTGTGCTGCCATGAATCTACAGCAATTAAATTTGCATCTGAAGAGATACTGACTGAGGTTGGTATGTAAGGCAGCAACAGCGTTATTGTTTACTCTGAGAGAGAGCACACATTTGCTCTTAGCATGTGGAAGCATGTTGTAGTATTAGTGATAGTAAAAGGGTGTTGCTGCAATGCTAATGTACCTAATTCATGCTTGGAGATAGTTTGAAATGCTGATTTTATTCATAATTTGTGGTTTGTCAAATGCTCAGTGAATTATTTGAAAATAACAGGCTTGTCTAAAATAAAAACCTAAACACCTTCATAAAGTCAAACACAAGTTGCATACAAGCTCAAAAATATGTGGCACCAGTTTAAAAGCTAAAAATGTTATTCAAAGTGGTACATTTCAGCTAAACTTCCAATTTGTGGTTACACAACGTGGTTACACTCTTGTATCATATTGACATTCATGCACTTTCTCACATTACTGACTCAACAGTTTCCAGCTGACTGAACATGACTTGGCACCTATTTCTGTACGCAGCAATCAGTTACAGTGATGCACAAACTGGAGCAAATTTGGGACAATGTGTCTTGTGTATTTTTCCGCCCATGCTTTTCCATGAATCATGAAAAGGCATGTGTGCAGAAAAGGCTGCCGTCATGCAAACAGTAGCCTACTTCATGTTGTGCAGCGTAAATCAAGTCTCCTGAGCCGTCACAACAAGCCTGTATCAGAGCAGAAAGCCCCTATCTCATCATCTGTCTACAGGTCCTGTGTAACTTAATCACTCAAATGAAGCAAGCTCAGACAATAAGTTCATACAAGATCAGAAATTGTATTTGGCAATTTTTAAACAAGTGCATACAAGTACAGCTAAAAGCATTTCAGTTTTGCCAAGTGCTCGTAGAGTAGCATTAGTCACATTCTACGTTAAACAGGAACTGCCACCAGACCTAGAAGTACATCAAGAATTTTGTTAAACATCAACAAAGAGGAACGTAGTCCATTATAATGAGTACATACCTTTATCTTCAAAAATATAGAAACACAATGTATTCAAAAATCAAAAATTATACAACCATGTTTACGAAGTATACTCTTCCCTTGGGTCCAATATGTACAAGTCCGTTAGTTTGTTTGAATGGTATGTATGTGATATTTATATATTTATACTCATATTTTTGCTTCCCCTCCCCAAAGAAATGTTCAAACAAAATCAAGGGTCCCTCTCCTTTTTTACTTTGACATCTCCTGCAAGGATGGTGGCGATTTCGCCTTGCATGAAAGCCCATGGTACGTTTGAGCCAACCAGGGGACATTTCTCTCCACTTGGACAGTACACTTCACCCGTGGCACCTTGCTGCTTTATGCTTTCCCTCGAGCATGGGAAGCAGAACTTGTGAGAGGGCACAGACGGGCACTGAACAAAGTGTGTGTCCTCCAAACGCTCGTGGCACAGCGTGCAGCACAGGGGTATGCTGCCGGGTACTGAGGAGTCCGGAATGCTTTGGGGGTGCACTTGGTCCATGCCTGGCACGTGGGGTGTACCTGCACCAGATGCATCTCTCTGCGCCAGCCTCCTTTGATTCATGGAGGATGGTGACAGGGGACTGCTGCTGTTCCTCCGGGTGGTGGAGTGGACTTGGTTGGCGTCCTTGGGAGAGCTGTTCCCACCTGCATTGTCTGCGGCCATGATGAGTGCCGCCATGGGGGACTGGCCGTTCTGGGCCGCCTCAGGTGGAGTGGTGCGGGAGTGGGGGGATATTGTGGAGGGGGGAGAGGCGAAGCTTGGCGGGGGAACTGGAGGCATTTTCAGTCCGTCAGTAGGTGGTGGTAACCACTGCTGTCCTTCTCCATTGAGCTTGGCAGCTGTCCCCTCTCCCTCTGGTTCAGGCGAGGCTTTTCTCTTCATGCTCCGGGGATGTTTTCCTCTGTCTGGAGGTGGGAAAGGGTTAAACAAAATAGTTGAATTGCACAGCTCAGCCAAATATCAACATTTACACTGGAAGGTGACATGCATTTTTGCTGTTTCCTGCTGCACCACAGGGTACAAAACAATAACAGATGTGTAAAAAAAGAATTAATTATATTAATTATATTTATACACCTTGAATTTTGCAGACATACTACTATCATTTGTACATTACCAACCCATTTATGGGCTCGAAGTGGGTTAATAAACATAATATCAAAATGAAAATTGCACAAATAGCCTACACATTCTTGAATTTAAACACTACTGGATGCTTACCTGACTTGGAAGCCGTGGCGCTGGCTTCATAGCCCATAACCCTTTGTTGCATGGCCGCATGGTCCTTCTTGAACCTGTTGTCGAAAGTGTGCAGAGCCATCAGGTCCCTCACCGTTTTGTTTTTGCCCATCCAGTCCGACTCTGCCCTGTTTTTGTGGCTCTCGGAGAGCTCCGGCGTGAGACTGTCCGGTCTGTGCTTCTCCTTCACCTCTCTCTCGTGCTCGGTGCTGGAGACCGAGGCGGGTCTCTTGCCCATGTCGGCGGGACTACCGCCCGCCAATGCGGAGGGAAGCCCCATCTGGCCGGGTCTACCGTTGACTGCGTGCACCGAGGGCATGTTCCCGTTTACCAAAGGCACTAGATTTGGGGGGACCGTGCTATTCCTGCGCGGGTTAGGGCTCTGGCGGTTCAGCTCTGGCGGCTCGTCAGGCTTAGGAAATCCATTGGGGACGGGAATGCCGTTCGCCTGCCTGCCAGACTGATACTCTGGACCCAGCCTGGGCGGGCGGTCGGAGGAGAGCGGGTAGCGGTCCAGCGGCTGCGGCGGCCGCGAGCCGGGGTCTCCCGCCGCAGCCTGGTTGATCGCCTGGATCTCTTTCGCGGAGAGCTGCGATTTCCCCGGGCCGGGAGACCTGCCCTCTTGAAACCCGTGAGCCCTCTTGAGCTGCCTGGCCGTTTCGATGACAAACTCAATGCGGTCTGCTCCTTCGTAGTTGACACATCCCCTGCAGACGGGCTCGGTAAAATCCCAGATCATGGCCCACGGCATGCGGGGCAAGTCGCATAAATAACACGACTGCCTCCTGGAAGAAGCAGCGACAGCCGCGGACGACATAGCGCTCGTCGTCGACCCCCGAAAAGAAACCCAAAATTTGTCTTATTCTCCTGCTTTTTTCCGAGCTCCCTTTAAAAGCCAATAAAGAGCAAGTTCCGGTTGTAGAAAAAATACAAACTCGTCTTCTCCCGACTTTTAGAGCAACAACGTTGAAGTTTTAGAGGGAGAAGTTCATGTCGGTGTGTACTTTACTACGGCGCTCCTCTATCTATCTCCACTGACTCTCTACTACTGGCTCAATGTGGAGCAGTGACGTCACCACGGAGCTCTAAACGCCTGCTTCCACTTTAGTTTCTATTGACTTGATTTCTTCGACAGACCCCCCCTCCTTTCTCTCCCCCAGTTTACTGCAGCCTCTGTCACTCAATGCTTTTTTTTTATTTTAATATTAATCACTTGAACCTCTGCCAAAACTGCACCCAGTTCAGCCTCGCCACCGCCTCCGAGTGAAGGGAATAACCCACAGCTCGTGTTATTATTATCAAACCTGCAAAAATATGACTCCGAATCCGTGGATACCAGCCTGTCTGCAGCGATAAGGAGGTATTTTATAAAAACCAAAAAAAAAAAAAAAAAAAAAAGACGTGGCTGTAGGTAAGCAGTAGACCGCCAGGGGATTAAAGAGAGAGAGAGAGAGAGAGAGAGTCGCCAGCTCCTTCAGTTGACTTCTGCTTTGTCCTAAATTCAGAGCGTTATCTGGTTCAGGCTGAAAAACGCTCGCTGCAGCTTGTTTTTCTCAATGCACAGCGCCTCGACGCCATGAGCTGCTACTACTGCTGTGCAATGAATGAGGTGGGTCGACCCTTGGAAAAAAAACAACTATGCTACTGCAATCCAATGGCAATATAGATTTACATAGAAGTTCAAATATATTGTGCAGCTACATATTTTTTGTTTGTTATAGCAGCAAATAGGCTACAATTTCTAGGGGCTATTTTAGGATTATTAGAGGGAGTTTATACTGCCAACTTTTTTTTTCTGTCAGTTTACCAGCATGAATTCAACATGTACTGACTTGGGTTTTTAGCAGCGGTAAGATCATATTTTCCTCCTGCCCTGTTAATATAAAAAGAAAGAAAAAGGCGCCTCCGTTAGTCAGTAACCAGGAAGCTCTGTCATGAGGTGGGGATTTCCAGCCAGTGTGTTGTAAGCTTGAATGGATCGGGGTTACAGCATGAATATAGCTCTGCCCACATTTTATTCTAATGCACTGAACAGTCAGTCATCCAAATCTGCCACCACTAAATGAAATTACACTGGGATGAATCAGCCATTCAGACTCTTTTTTTTTTTTTAAATTATTATTAAAAAGTATTAGTCTGAGAGGTGTAGCAAGACTGACCACTATTATGTTAATGTTTTACATAATGGGGAAAAAAAAAAAAACATTAGGTCATATGCCAAAAATCCCCTGAAGTAAAAGTGTAGGTTTGAACTGGAGGAGTGTCCCAGTAGCTCAGATTCCCCCCTCCCCTCGCACTGGGCTCATTCCAACTCATTGCAGCTAACCCTCAGGCTTTGGGTGAGGCAATGCGTCTGTAACCTGCAGACACAGAGCAGGATATGTTTGTGCAAGTCCATGTGACGATGGAAAGAGGAAGCAAGAAGTTTAGTCACGTACCCTCATCCGCCTCACCCATCTACAGGACATTAGGCTATGATCACGCACTGTGGCATGACGCTTTTGTTCAAAGGATTTCCAGAAACAAAATAAGGCAGCCATGTTGCTACCAAGCACATAGATTTTTATTGCAGTTGCTTTATGATTTTACATGATTGTTATACAACACAATAATATTCCCTTTAGATCATCACACACACATCACAATAGTATTAACACACCAACTTCAGTCCTTGTTGGGTGAACAACACTAGGAAGTGTTGTTAGGCTTTATGACAGTGAGGAAATGACCGTTGTGAGGGGCAAAATAAACAAACTCTTTCCTTGAGATTGGTGGGAAACAGTTGCCTAATGCTTGGATTCTTTTGATTCCACTTAGTTGATTTTGGTGCAAGTAAATAGTTGCACACTATTATGCAAGACGGAGGCATGCTGGGATTCAATTAAATCCTAAATGACTCTATTCTATAATAGGAAGATCCATTTATTTAAAATAAAAGCTGCAGTGACTGCAAAGCAAAGGCAGAGTGGTACTGAACAGAGGCGACAAAGGTCTGAGAGTAACCCAGACATGCACAGATGGCTCTGATTGGCAATATGAGGCAACACGTATAAAGTAAAATCACTACAGTGTGACCCGGCTCACGGCCATTTCATTTGAGTCTAGCCACTAAACCAGATGGAGTAGCTGTATAATGCTGTTTTGAACGCCTTTTTTCGAGCTGTCTGTAAATTGAGACATGAAGTAGCTAAATAAAAAGTGAGAGGTAGGTGACGACTAGGGGAATACCCAGCATGCGACAGAATCGCAGGCCTGATGAGATGACGTTATTTTTGTTCTTCTTGAGCCTGTTAAATTTTATATTGGCCATCTTTTATTCATGAAGCAAATCCTTACAAATTCTCTCTGAAGTTTTCTGCACAGCACTGGATGTTTTCTTCGTCTTTCTCTCCTCCATGAGAACAACATTCATGTTATATAACCTTTTTCAGCACAACAGCTGAGGTGAGCACCAAACTAAACTGTAACATGTTGCACAGACATAAAAGGAGGTTATAACAGGACAGCGTAAGGACATGTTACTGAAGTTAAGCAGCTGTTTTAGTGACCTACCTTGCAGATAAATAGTTAAACAGAGTGGCAGAGGGTGGGAAATGTCATGAGGGTGAATGTAAGGACTAATGTGCACAAAGCTCCTGTATATGAAATGGGCTGAGGTAACCATGGAGATTATCACTGTACCCCAACTACCATATATATCCTGTTTACGGTTCTATTTTTAGCCACAGATTTGCACAGCATGGATTAGAGTGCAGATACAATTTGTGGAGCTCTAAAAGAGAATGCCAAAGCATCCATCTGTCAAATTAGCTACTTCCTGGTTTTTAATGTTACTTTGAAGATGTTTTATTGATTTTTCTGAATGGATTAATTCCGGATCCTGTTGCATTATGCAGAGAGACGATGTGCAGCATATGCACCAAAACAAAAAACAAAGCAGGCATTTTAAGGACTCTGCTTTGATTTAGGTATAAAATGGTGGAATTCAAATAAAATGGAGGGTCGATGGCGAAAGGGAAAAATGTGCTGGGCGGCTGAAATCTGGGGGCTGGAGGCTGCAGAGGTGATGTCATTGGGCCAGAGCAAGAGGCGAGTGAAAAACAAGTCTCTCTCTTTATTCTGATCCTCTTTGCAGTCCCAGTGGGGGAGGGGGTGGGGGCCTGGCAGTCGGCCAAGGCAAGGGCTGCTGGGAAATGGCAAAGGATGCCAAACAGGCCCCACCGCCAACATTAGAAGCTCACATCTTTGTTCTCAGAAACCTGGTGTGCTGCCAAAGGCCTCATTTCGGCTCCATGGCATGATTACACTGGATGTAGGCCAACTACTGAGAGCTTGCTCGCTCTCCCTGCTTCCCTCCATCTCTCTCACTCTCCCTTTATGCTCCCTCCCTAGGCTCTCTCTCTCTTTTTCCACTGCCTTCAAAAGCTTTCTGCCAAACATGCAGCAGTTGCCATGGCTGCAGAGAATGGAACATAAAAAAAAGTGAGTAATGAGTCAGGCTTGGACCCAGATGTGCCACATGTGTATCCATTTAGAAAAAAAACAAGATGGTAACATATCCTCTTAATCTGCCGGGCTCGTCAGGGGACAGACAACTCAGTAAATAGCAGAGGGTGGAAAGTGGAGGAAATAATCCCTGCAGAAAAATGTAAATGAACATTGTTTTCACAATAATTTTTAAACAGAAGGTATTTTCAGTAGATTGCCATGCAGAGTCTATTTTGGTAACCAGGAACAGAAAGCTTTGCTTCTGTAATGCTTCAATAAGCTTGCATGCATTGTGAGTTGACATCATAATTTCCCGTCCAGTGGAAACCCCCATACATTTTCAGTTACAACCAGACGTTGATGTAAACAAAGTTTCCCTGGCCTTTTGTAGCAAAATCAGCAGTAGTTTGAACTTGCTGAACCAGTACTTGAGGTTAGGTGGTCCAATTCATAAGCTACAATTAGAACGAGTAACATTACCTGCACATATAAATGGCTTCTTACTTAATGCCCTTAAAAGGCCGTTTCACCCCTGACTCATAGTTGTTATGTTTAGCTTACTGAACTGAGCTGTGCAGTCATTCCAGCTTTGTGACCGACTCAAAATGTTCAAAATGTCATTCTGTTGCGCAAACCAACACACACACACACACACGGCCACCCCCATGCACTTAATAATAATTAATAAAATACAGGCTGGTTTGTTCTTACACCTTGATTTATCCTCATGCATTAATTATAAGGATCTTAGTACATACAGCAGTATGAATATGTATGCACAGTCGGTGTCTGAATGTGTGTATATGTGTTTATATTTGGACACATAGCTTTTTTCCTCTTGACAAAGGTTACATATCTTTCTTTTTTTTCTCAAGAGGGAGTATTTCATGTGTTATGTAACCTCTTCCACTGAGCCAAAATAAAACTTTCCCAAACTAGGCTTATTTATTAACAGAGCTCCTGTCTATTTTTGAGCAGCCTCGCTAGAAAATGGACTCTGACATCTCTGGCACATCAGTGAACAATACACAGCACTTGGATGTTGTATATTCAAGTGCAGGCATCATTTTCACATTGCTGCTGTCCTTTTCTGTCATTAGATGGAACGCCCATGTGATTTATATCTACTCCTTTGCATCTATTAATTCAACCAAACAGTTGGATAAAACCCTGGTGAATAATACATAAAAATATGTGGGAACATGCATATTTATAACTCCTTTATTTATAAGATATTTCAGGGTTGCTACTGGAAAAAAGATCAAAGCTTCTCCTTTTCTAGTAACATTTGCCTTGAAAGCAGAAGGGTATACAGAGTAATCTCTGTGATGTACAGAATACAAAATCACATGACTAGCAAATACTGACCTAATTAGAAAACCTCGATAATTTTGTGTGGCTTTTTCAGATCAGGAAAGTAGGGAAGATCATGCAGAAATGCAACTGTAATGCATCGTTTACAGATGTTGTGGTTACATTTGGAAAGTGATCTCTCAACAGTTTTCCCGCAATTATTCTCTTAACACATTTACTTGGAAACAGCCCTTTTTTGGTAGGGGTCATAAATCAGCCAGGATTCCTGTCACAGATTCCACAGATGCTTCCCTGCCCTCCCTTTGATTGTCTGGTTTATGGAGGATGTTTCATCATATGCTGCGAGCGTCAGTGCCAGAGATGTCCTTCCTCCCCTTTCCATAAAAGTGCAAGTTGTCACGATGGTGTGGCATTCATTATGTGCCTGTGGTTTTGCAGGCCTGGCCCCTGAGCAGCTGGGGAGCATTGGTTGTCACATTCAGCCTCCTGCCGTGGTGAAAGATGGGAGGGCAGGAGGTGAGTGCTGTCCTCCTGCCTGTGTGATAAAGCCCCCTCAACCACAGTGTCTGGGCATCTGGGCACACAACGCCTCACCTCCCTCATCCACTTCAAAGCCTTGTCTCAGAAAACGGCTCGCTGTGAGGAGCCGGAATAGAAAGTAGAGCTGGAATGACGATTACAACCGCGTCTGTATGAATCCACGGAGGATAATCACAGTTTATTACAACTTGGGTTTTCATAGCTTTGGCCATTAATTCAATCTAATGTGACAATATTGTACTCACAAAAGTAATTGTTAAATCTGGAAAATGGCGACATTAGAAGAAAGCAGTCAGACAGGTTGTAAACAAGTCAAAAACTATCTACACAACTTTATTTTTTCGGTAAAATCGAACACGAGAGTACTGGTAATGTTGGTAATGATCTCTTAAAGCCATCACACAAGAACACTCATATGCAAGTTTGGCAAGAATGATAGATCAAAGCTGAACCAAGAACTCTCTGTAAACTGTGATGGATATTTACCAGCAACAATTTTTTTTTCCAATCACAAATTCAAACTACTAGTCAAATGTATATAAATAAATAATCTGTAATAACCTGTTCAAATTCTAAATTCTCAGAGTAGAAGTGCATTTCAGGTTGAAAATGGAGAAAACTAGCGAGCCGTACTGAATGTACAGTTTAATCATGTCAACAAACCCTCTGAGAAGTAATGTAAAGCAACTTAGATTCAACACTAGATGGAAAAATTATGGATTGAGGTAAGGCCAGTAATGCCACCTTGTCACTCAAGTGAGACAAGACCAGTGTTGGGGGCAACGCGTTAGAGTACTCACATTACTTTTTTGTAACAAGTAATGTAACATGTTAATTATGCAATTCAAGTAACCAGTTATTTAGTTGTTTTCAAGTAAGCAATCCGTATGTCTGGTTTCTTGCAACAAAAACAAAATCCCCAAAGCACCTAATCCTATTTCTAAGCAGGTAGCTGTGAACTTGTGGAAGGTATCCAATCCTGTGGTTGTGTTACTGCGCACGTGTAGCTCAGCTAGCAATATGACAGAGAGAACAGCCTTTATGTCGTGAAAGTATTCACATTATTTTGAATTTGTGGTTAAAAAGTAGAAGAACGTCAGAGTGAAATGCAAATTGTGCCTGAGGAATAAGCGTCTGTCATCTGCGAAGAGCTCTAAGCCAAATTTGAAGAAGCACCTGTAAGATAAGAACAGTTTCACAACAGTGTTGGCGAGGCGCATCAAGGAGGAGAACGATGCCGGTGATGCAGCTCCAAAACAGCTATGTCTAACTACATTTAAGTGTAGGTGTGCAGTAGGACATGTGCCCTCTGGACAATATAACCCACATGCACAAGGAGTCCAAGCGGGGTTTTCAATTTTGGTAACGCAAAAATACTATACCGAGTTACTTTCCTCCGTAGGTAACGCTGTAACGTAACAAGTTACTTTTTTAATGGCAGTTATCTTGTAATGTAACAAGTTAATTAAAAGTAATGCTACAACACTAGGCGAGGTTGCATTTAAATTAATTACGTGTTAGTTAACCTTATTTAAACTTTTTTTTAAATGAGAGCCCTTGTGAGTAAAATGTTATTATTACTGATAGGCTTAATGGCAAAAACTACATAAATAAGACCCAAGTTGATTTAAACTGGAATGATGCTTTAAGACAAATTACAATAATATGTATCCTATGTGTTAGAGCTCTGATTTTTTTATGGAAATGAAAGTGATGACAGCCTGTATTTGGGAACTTAAGATGATCACACCCTTCATCTATGACAAACTAGTTTTGCAACAAATAATTTATGACAGATGTTGTCAAACATGCAGTCATTGTTCCTAATGGGCACATAGTGGATAGTTTAGTCATATCCACCACAACAAGCTCAGCTGAAGTGGTACAGTAATACTGTGGGTTGCATGGGATGAATAGCAGAGCCTTGACGCAACAGTAAAGTCCCAAGGGGAAACAAAAGGACAGAGCGAAGGGAGCTCTGTGGGAAAGTTCAGTGCCCTTGAAGGAGCCTGATAAGCCCGAGGTGATTTGAACCCGCATGTTTGTATTGTGCAAATTTGTAACGACTACTAGCTGGCTGCTGATAGAGAGCTGTCTTACGCCATATGTTTGCAGAAAACCTGCCTGTCCAAAGGCCACGTCGAGCTGGGTGTGGTGATCTTATCTGTGGGATTTCAGTTTGTGAATGTAAAACTGGGTGTATATTGGGGTTTTACACAGTTGACATACAGGTTTGGGCAGAAGCTGTTTTCAAACTGTTTTAACATATGAAAGGTTGTGATTACTTGTCCTCCTCCTTGTGTTAAGTGATGGGATCCACATTGTTCAGCAGGCTCACAGATGTGTAATCTGACCTTGCTCTATGGAAATCACTTGAAAGCTCTCTCTCTCAACAAAGAGGGATAAAGTTCACCTACAGCACATTGCCACACAATGGCAGGGAGGAGCCAGACGGCCTTGAAGTGGAAATGGTTTCACGTTGACTGACAAGTCTGGCTATAAAACACCCTCTCCTTTTCCACACATTTTCACATGTACACATCTACTTTGCTCATCAAGTAACATGTTTGCAGAGAGCTCATTTCTGCCTACCTTCCTGAGGCTGTGTGACGCGCTCTGCTATCTCTTCAATCGCACTCATCAAAAATGCTGTTGCCGTAACAACAAGACGAGCAAAGTTCACCTCCAGTGTAACTGCAGCTCTCACATGATCCTTGCCAAGTTAACAATTTACAGCGAAGGAGGAAGAGGAGAGGCTTATTCTGGGTAAACAGGTTGCTGCTTTGTTTGCTGTTTGAACTAGTTAACCCAGCTTATTCACTACCTCACATCTCCACTCATTAACACACAACATGCAGGAACACGAAACTCGTCATCCTACACCGAGACAAAGCTCCTTCCTCCTGCCACAAAACAATGCATGCAGGGCGGTCAGAGCAGTGCTCCCATTATGAAACCGCTCTGTCACAAGACCAGCGCCTCACAGGAATGCTGTTGTGACACATGCGCTCTGTTGACACAAGGGTTAAACATTGAACCGCTTACACACACACGCACACGCATGCACACACACACGCATGTGCTCGCGCGCGCACACACACACACAGCTGCCAGAAGGGCGGGAGCTTTAACCGCTCCAGCACTGGTTGGTCGGCAGTTTGTGTTTATCTTTCCACTTTTGGCTGGCTGCGTCCTCTGCCACCTCCCAACAGTCGTCAGGTTTATCAAAGGACTCAAATGAGAAAAGTCCTCTCTCTCTAACTGCAACCAGGTGCAGTAAAGTGTAATGATTCACACAGCAGACACAATACTCCACAGCATATTGCCTCGTATGTTTGGAGCTTACCAGAGGTCACAGCGTGCATGAGAGTGCATGTGTGTGTGTGTGTGTGTGTGTGTGTGTGTGTGTGTGTGTGTGTGTGTATGTATGCGTGTGTGTGTGTTCTTGTTTTCCTGTTTTTTGTGGGGTCCAAAAAACAGGAATACAGTATACTTGTGGGGTCCGGACAGCTTTGTGGGGTTATGTTTAGGGTAAGGTTAAGGGTTAAGGTTAGGCATTTAGTTGTGATGGTTAAGGTTAGGGTAAGGGGCTAGGGAATGCATTATCAGTCAATGACGGGTCCCCACAAAGATAGTGAAACGCACTGTGTGTGTGTGTGTGTGTGTGCGTGTGTTTGAATGCCATGTGCTGATCCCTGGCTCGGTGCTGGTACAGAGGGTTCAGCATGAGTTCATTGATGGCACCGGGGAGCCTCTTCTCTCTGAAAAGGTCCAAGTGCTTGAATGTTCTTCCACTCTCTTTCACTCAGTTGTATTTTTTTTTTTATTAACAGAATTCGAGAAAAGGGTTTATGTATTTATGCAGTCACTGAGGCTGGATTTAAAAAAAGTGTTTAGTGTTTGTTTACGTTGCCATGTGGGATAAGCACAGGAAACGTATCGGTGTAATTCTTTACAGAAGGGGTAGCCTTCAGTTTAATGTGTAATGGTAAAGCTTTGAAAAGTCCCTGCTTAACAATTCTAGGAAAGGCCAAGCCACCTGGAAATCTCATGACTTCCTGAATCTAATTCCAGGCGGAGCTATCAGACTGTCTGACTAGCAGCTTTCATATAGGGGTGTAAACACTGAATGTCAGGCATGTTTGCCAGAGCCAGTGTTGAATCAGGCTTTAGCACTGTAATGCCTGCAGTGAACTCAAATGCACCGGCAAAGCCCTGATTATATTTTCTCCTTGTCTAACAGATTTATAGTACACTGTGAACTCCAAAAGGAAAGCTGGCAATGGATGGACTCATGAACAGGCCTCTGCACACTCTACATACTCTATGCTTGATGTTTTCAAATGCAGTCTACACTTTCCTCCAACCAGATAATAACAGACGTTAGCTAAGGCTTGCAGTTTTGATAACCTGCAATTGTGATCTGAAAAGCGCACAGAGCAAACAAGGCAACAGAAAAACAAAGGTATGACACCACCAAGGGAGAATCCAGAACAAAATCCCCTCTCATGTCACTGCGTGCTGTGTTGGCGGACCGTGACCTCATCCAAAGTTTACATGCAGCCGCCTCATGCTGCTTTGTTATCTTCAAAACTTGCAAACCAGCACATTCCATCCCCCAGTGTCAAAAAAAAAAAAGTCAGCGTGCAGATCCTGCTGCGCTGTGAGAAACACGATAAGCAAATAAATGAATACTTCTCCAAGAGAGCAGCAGCACATTTCAGAAAGTAAAAAAAACAAACAAACACACTTTCATAATCTGAAGGGCAAAGAATGTATATAGGTCAGTTGTGGACTCTGATTGTAGCTTTGCGTGTCTGCTTACTCAGCAGCCCTCATTGAGCTTAGCTCGCTTTCAGTCTTTTTTTAAACAGACCACAGGGTAGTAAATAGCTACGAGGAGGATCACAGCCTTCACAGCTGATTGGCTTGATGCTCGCCTGACATAAACAGGAAGCCGGCCATGCGAGTCAGAGAGAGGCGCGAACAAAGACGGAAGAACCAGAGACAAGTAGAATGTGGTGGCAA
This sequence comes from Perca flavescens, assembly GCF_004354835.1. Lineage (NCBI taxonomy): Eukaryota > Metazoa > Chordata > Actinopteri > Perciformes > Percidae > Perca > Perca flavescens. The sequence goes on along the minus strand of NC_041347.1, from coordinate 12,424,517 downwards.
GACAAAGAGAGAATGTGTAAAGTCTTTGTTTGTGCCATGTGACTCATGTGATTCAGTTCTCTGCATTGTCAGCAGACAGTGTGCAATGATAATAGTGATGAGGTGTGTTGATAACAGTAGGGCAGGAGACTACAAAATGATGCCACTCTGCAATCATACACACACATTTAAATATAATTTGGTAAAACATACAAGATTTATTTTAATCTTTGTATCCAGTGTGTTAAACTGTAATAGTGTGAATGAGAACATGGAGCAACTTGAAACATCAGACTGCTGCTGTAAATTTAGAAACCAAGCTCCTGTGTTTATTTACACCTTTTCAGAAAAAGGATTGCACCTCTAATTACACTTCTATTTCAATTGTGAGATGTGAGACTTCAATGTGATATCAATTCATTTTTATTTTTATCAGGTTGCACAACTTTTGTATTACGTAAGTGAAGCAGTCTACATACAAACTAAAATGACTTCCCTTCCCTTTGGGATAAACACACACACACAAGTTCCCTTTTTATATTTATATCTGCTTATAAATGTGTGTATTTTCAGATTATGTCAAAAAGATATACATGTTTACGAGAGTCCTTATCAGCTGTAATGAAGCAGCCAGGAGTTAATAGTATAATCTAATAATGATAGATTGTGTTAAATTCGGTTATCTCGTCTGATAGCTAACCACGTGAAGCCTCTGCTAGCCCTGCGTGCACAGCACTGGCTTGTTGAATGCTTCTCAGAGGGCTGTGACAGGGCAAAAGCACAGAGTGGAAATAATGAGTGACATATCAGCCCTGCTACCCAAAGAGCTTTTAGAAAAACACCCCCTCCTCCTCCTCCTCCTCCTCCTCCTCCCTTCCTCCCCTGTCAACCTACTGTCCCCATGCCTGGCTTTGAAGGTCAGATGAGAAAAGAGAGAGAACACCGCCGCCACCTCCGACTGACTGGTTCAAACAGGCCCTGGGAGGAAGGGGGTGGTGGTGTGTGGGGCGTGGCCTACTGAGCATGCCCAGTGAGGAGGAATGCCATGTGATGGCAACACAGTGAGCTCTCCCATCTGCTGATGCAGTGTGCACTTCTCGCCCCGGGCCCTTTTCCATCCAGTCTAGTGAGCAGCCAGATCAATTCACTGTGGAATGAACACAAAGTCATTGGCTGACACACGCATATTCACACATTCTTTATATACGGCAGCAGCAGCAGCGACGCAGAGCCCTGCACTGCAGCAGGCGGCCGCACAGGCAGGCACGCATAGGAATTTACTCATGCATGCAAGAAAAATAGTAAGACGGGGGTTGAATCAAAGGGCTGATATATTATTCAAGGAAACTCCCTCTCTGCTCCAGCTAAAGTTTACAATGTTTTAACCTCGCTGTACGCAACGTTAAAAATCCGGAGCGTCGATATTCTGGCTACTTTCCTTCATCCAAATTCCTGTAACATACTGCTGACTCATCTGATCCACACAGGCAGAGGTGCCTTCATTTATCATCGCCGTGGATAGTGATGGCTGTTGATGGCATTTTTAGGATGAATGGCACGGACTGATATTTTCATTGTTGAGCTGTATGCTATTTCATCACCCCTGTTTCGCTAAAATGCCAGAACAAGAAGCATTATTTGTGGGGAATGCTATCATCTGTCTCCAGACACTCCCTCTCTCTCTCTCTCACACACACACACACACACACACACACACGCACACACACACAAGACCACATGTGTGCGTTTTCCCTCTTATGAACAATTGAGAAGCCCTGCCTTGTGTAGTTGAGCAAGCGCTGACTAGGCACCCAGGGTGGCACTCTTAACTACTGTGACAAAATGGTGTAGCGTGAAAAGTGACATTTAAAGCATATTGACGCTAAGGCGTATTGTCAGGCTACTTAATCGCCTGTGTGCAAAGCAGGCGGACACACGCACGCACACACACACACACACACACACACACACACACCGTCGGGCTCGAGTAAAACTTGAAAATGCAAGCTGCTGGTGTGTTCGAGTAAGCTCGAGAAATGTAAATTTCCTCAGCTGAATGCAAATCAAGGTGTCATTCGGTTCTATCTGTTCCTTTTTACATTATTATGAATAATTGAAACATATTGTGGGGGGGGGTTGGGGGGAATGTGTAATGTGTTCTTTTATTTGCAGAGTCACGCCTGTGCTTTCTGATATGCTAATGAGTCTCCCCTTGAGTAACTGAGCTGTGCTTTAAAAAAAAGAAAATCAGCCCAGGCCTAATGGTGCATTGTCTGGAGGATGATCAAAAAGCGGCCGAGACGAGGATGAGATGTTCTCTGATGATCCACAGATGACACCGATAATGAAGCACTTGAAGGAGTTTTCAGGCGTGACGGACACCGCGGCCGTTTCAGTCACAAACCCGCCCAGGAAAGCAATCGAATTTCATCTGCAGAATCGTCTCTTAAACCCTCAATCCGATTTCTTTTGTGTGAGTGAAATGTCCTTCGCAGCAATGTCCTTCATCTCTCTCCCCCTCTTTGACCCTCAACCCCAAACCATTACAGCCCAATCCAGACTGAACGCTGCAGCCTCTTTGCCACCCCACCCCACCCCTCTCTTCCTCTTGCTTGAGGCTTTTCTAAATCGGGAACATCTGACGTACTCGCCACTTACTCGTATGTCTCTCTGCAACTCGCCATGACCCCGATCCACCCTCTTACATTGGAATATGGTACACACTGATCTTCCTATAATACTTTATAGCAGCTCCATGTTCAAACACAACCCGTGACCACATGTACATGCAAATAATGCCAATAAGAGACAGACAGCTGCAGTTCAAAGCTTAGCAACAGCTGTGTTCCATTGTCTAACCGGGAGCTGGCTGACATTTGAAGCCGGCGATGGCTGCCTTTAAACGCTTCTATTCTTTCTCTCGCCTTCCCTCTTATTTGCTCCCTCCATTCCATCCGTCCCTCTTTGTCCTCCACTGCCAAACACTTCTCATTCCTGTAATGTTTTTGGTATCGCTGAGGTCTGCCTAGACACCGCAGTGTCTCGGATTCTCACTGTAACCAGGGAAGCGTAGAATATGCTCCTTATTTGTCTCCCACAGGAGGCAGACACTCAATCCAACCTCTTCACTGTCAAAAAGGCATTGGAGATATACTTGGCAAGCTGTGTTTTTTGCGTCCCCCCCTTCTTTACTCTCAGTGTGTGTATGTATGTATCAAGCCCTTCATTTCCGAGAAAGGAGCCCAGGATTTATGAGTGCATGAGCCGCCGCGAGCGACATCTCCAGAGAAGGATGAGTGTTTCCTGCAAACAGTTGGGAGGGGAGGGAGGCGCTGCTGTGTGTGGGGCTGGACAGCTCCCATAGAAACACTATCCAGTAAGAGCGTCATCAAGGGGAGGTGTGCTGTGTGTGTGTGTGTGTGTGTGTGTGTGTGTGTGTGTGTGTGTGTGTGTGTTTGTTTGAGTGTGCATGGAGGGGGCGTCTTTCTGAGAAAAAACCCATGAGGCCTGCAGACCTGTGATTGACAGTTACCTCTGCTGATTACTGCCCCTCAGGGACAGACTCTCGACGACAGCTGCTGCTTCAAACTCACTCTGAACTGTTGCTAACTTCAGGTTTAATAAATATGTCCAAAACTAAGTTGTCAGCTTAAGCACAGTATCCAAATCCTTCTCTCTTTCTTTGTTTCTCGGATCACTTTGCAGAAAAGAGGACTGCACATTGCCCAACAATCCTGCTGAACTGACATGTATTTGCAAAGTAACCAAGCCCTTCATCGTCACTCTCTCTTTATCCTCCGCCTTCGGGTGCGGACGTGAGAAGTAACAGTGACCTCATGGTGAGTTGTGTAATAGTGTTGGGAGAGGCTTGAAAAGCGAGCCATGTGAGACAAATGAAAGTGCTGAAGTGCCGAAAAGAGAGCCAGTGTTCCTGGAGGCATGCAAAAAAAAAAAAAAAAAACGGCAGAAGTCAGAGAGGACAAACAGGGTCCAGGCTCATCGGGGCTGTGTGGACAGTGCGTGGTAAAGGGCCAGATTTGGAGGGGGGGTTGGGACTGGAGGGGGGGGTGTAAGGTTTAGAGGGAGGATCTATTCCAGTATAGTGAAAGGTCACAGTGTAAGCTGATAAAGGCAGGAGGCAGAGTTTGGGGCTTCTTCCAGGCCAGCTAGTCAGCTGATGCCTGCAGCTGTGTTTGGAACATCAATATGAGCCTTGTTCAGACCCCCCCCCCTCACCCTCACCCCTCCCCTCACCCTCACCCCTCCTTCTCTCTAAAACTCTCTTTCTCCCGCCCTCTCCTGCTCACTCGGCATCCCCTCTCACCACTCTCTCCCCCTCCTTCTCTCCCTTCACGCTGTTTCCTTTTTTTTCCAGCTCTGATTTATGAAAGTAGGGCATGTGCCCATAACTGCTGCATCAAGGCACATGGCTGAGCCTCCAGAGGCACTGAGGCTCTGTTTACATCAGCCCAGACAACTGCACCACATTGCACAATTGCCATAGGCAAGCTCTGTTATATAAAGATGGGGCCACGTTGGCTTCATTGTTTTTGTTTTTTCTGGTTCGCCCTGTCTCCACCTGTAACTCCTGAATTGCATAAGTCTGGACGGACACGCTGTTCTCTGATCTTTGATGTCACTTAACGCAGCCTTTAGCCGAGGACCGAATGGGTCAGCCTGAGCGTCAGATTTCACATTTCTCAGGCTGAAAATTCATCAAGCATATTTGGATAAAGCTGCTTGGGAACGGCTCCAGGAACTTCAATAGCTGTTTTGTTTTGTGGAGTTTGTTTTCAGCTATTTCACTCACTCTTTTGCGCAGGATTTCGGGGGCTTTGTGTCAGAGGTTTATTGTTGAGAAGTACTGGAGCATGAGAACATTATAACAAAGAGAGCGACAAATGCTGTGATTTCAGCGGCGAGTGAGAGTCTGAGAGCATGCGTGTTTGTTTGGGGATGACAATTACTGTAGTCCAAAATGAAGCACCAAGGCACTGCACGATCAGTTTCCATGGCAACAAATCAGACTGCTCAGCCAGTGGAAGACAGAAAAATGTGTTCCTAATGAACAAAAGCATTTGAGCCAGAAGCCCGAGACAATACTGATATTACAGTAAAACTGCATAATCATGTTGTGAGTATGAGGAAGGAGTTGGAGGCCGATTTAAGGCTGGGTCAACATGATTCATGACAGTATCTGTGTGAGTGAGCAGCTCAGAGGAGTAGGTGGTTACTAAAGAACATATCGTCCTCCTTTGTTTTTAACCATCTCACACACAAGGTGAGGTTTTGTGGGTGTAACCTAAATTTGAAAGAATCCTAATGACCAGCTATTATTAACTAATTCTAATTTCATGGAATACAGTCCGCATTTTCACAGTGCATCCATGAAACTGAGTTCAGGAGTAACCTTGCCTGTCCATACGCTAAAGCAGTGCTGCATTCGCTGCAGCTCCACGCCTGAGCCTCCTGACCCACAAGGACACGCAATCATTTACAGTACAGCTGAGGGCTTTGGAGCCCGACTGTTTCCGATACTTCTGCCTGCTTGTGAGTCATTACAGGCTGCATGCCCTCTGTGTAGTCATGTCCGAGGCAGCGTCAGTGCAGCCGGGCCTCTGCACACACAGAGCACTACACTCATTACTCCAATATTCTGTTCTTAAAAGCAATTATTATCAGAGCTGCTGCTGTTTAGTATGGAGCATATCACTTACGTTGCTGGCATGGCTTATTTTGTTTGTGTGCCTTTTTCGGATACAAGAGCTGCTTTGTTATGCACCCAAGTATTAATATTCTCTGGCAGGAAGGCGCAGAGAGAGATGAAAAACATCTTGCTTTTCAATCCGGAGCGCTAACCTAAATAAACGTTTTTTTTAAATTATATTTACCCTAAGAGATATTTCCTCCCCCCTCCCTTCATGCTTCCAGTCTTTGTTGCTTGCCGTCTTTGTAGAAGTCCTCGTATCCTTGGCGCTCCCTCCACCCACTCCCCCTCCCAATGCCTAGCTCCCGTCCTCCACTCTCTCATAACTCAGCTGTTACTTGGCAACATGGTCCCAGCTGGACCCAGCATCAGCAGCGTTGCCACGGCAACGGAACGCACACACGCAGACACGTAAACATGTTGGCTTTTTGGAAGCCAGCGCTAACATGCACAACAAAACCCACATTTGTATTCAGCTCTGACTCTGTGCTATAACATCCATCAAAGGAGCAACGTACTGATTAATCAATGTGGGAATGATTGCCAATATAATCTCATGCACCTGCAGCATCTTTGCACCGGCATTCAGGGTAATAAAAAATAGAGAAAAATAAATGAGGAATTGTACACCATGATGTGATGGATTGCTGATTTTCCACAGTGATTCCTCATTGGAGAATATCCATCTGGCCCCTCAATCCACCTCTTAATGCTTTCTGTTTTCCCCTCCTCCTCCTCCATACATTTACAGCCAAGCTCCACTCACAGCCTTGAGTGTATGGATCTGGGAAACCAACCTCTTCTCCACGCTCTGGGTAACACTGCATCTGTCGTCATAGCAACCTGATCCATCATCTGCAGGGGGATCAATTGATTCATTATTAAGCAAGGCGCAGCCCTCCTTCTCTGCTTCCAGTTCATGTCTACTTACTCTGGCTTCAAGCATTCATTATTGACGTCTAAGCCTGCCCATTCACTAGGCGGAAGAATAGAGAGCTGTCAAGTCTCCCTAGTAGAAATATAATTTAAATTCTACAATTTCTCTGAAAAACAGTGTGCTCGCTGACCAGCGCGAAAGGCACAGGGCCACAGCGTGAGGCAGGTAGAAAATTGTACAAGATGTTCTCTTCATTCTGTCTCGCAACTTAACACAATCTAAATCAGATTGGATCACACCTTTTAAGAAGGATGAATACAGATAGCTAACCTCTAATCATCCAGAGGCCATTCCCACATGTGAAAGGAATTGTAAAAGAGTTGGAGGAATGAGGGCGTGAGGGTCTTTGTTGTACACAGACAAGATGAATGAGCATCAGCTGAAGCTTAAGAAAAAAGGGAGGGATAAATGTAACGCGACACACATAGCCTCTTCAAAACATTGCTTTCTGGGGCAGGGCGTTTATAGCTGTGGGGGAAGACACGCTTTGATGATATCCACTCTTGTTCCGATCTGTCCTCCATCGTGTGGCTGCACACCTAACTATAGCCAGGAGGCACTGAGATGGGTGGGGAGCTTCCAGTTTCTAGGAAGGAAAGCTGAGGGAAGAGGGAGGGGAAAGGAAGACAAATGTATATTATTGGAAAAAGTGTGCTAAATGGATGATGTCAGCTATGACACTTTGACATTTTAATGTCATCTCTGAGGGAATTACATCATTAGCCCTCTTTCCTGGCCAGGCTCAATGCTGGGAAACCTCCTAATGGATGTCAACAAGCCGTCCCTCTGGAAGAATGGGGGGGGGGTTGGTGGCGAGGGGGAAGGTGCTTTTACTGAGCTATGTGAGAGAGATGCCTCACACTGAGCGTCGTCTGGACTAAAGCCTACAGTGCATTTCTCGCCACAAGATTAACTCAATCTGCGTTGCCGTCCTTATCAGACTGAGTACGATCATCTGCGAGCTCCACTCTCCCATTGCCGCCGCTGACCTCAAATGACCCATCGTGTAACAACCTCGCAGTGGAGGTGTTTGTTAATTATTTCATGCATTGATAATTACAGGAGCGCATTGAGTTGGCAGATCGCACGTCTCCACAACGATTGTGCTTCTTTCAATTTGAAAAGCTGTCAGTGGCCGGCTCTGCAGCCGCCCAGAGATCAGATGCTGTTTCCAATAATTGATTCATTAATCATCTACAAGTCCATTATATTCAAATCAAGTCCAGGAATGTGGACTTTCTGGCTGAAACTAAATAGTAAAGAAGTTATCTGTCTGACTGACTCCCTCTATGCTGTGAAATAATTTATGGAGAGAAACATCTCTAGATAAGGATATTTATATAAAAAAAAAAGCCTTTTATATGCTAATGAAAGTGTACTAGTACTGTGGTTTAAAAACAAACATAACAAGTCGCTCATATTTTAGGCAATAATATCAAATCATCACAGTTGCTGCAAATAGATTCCAAACAAACACAGAGGGAGATCAAGGCTTTAGTGTAAAATAGGTCAGATGGGGGATATTGATATAGCTCAGTTGAATCTGAAAGCAAACTGGAGATATTTTACTGTGAGCTCACATGGCGCCATGCTGACATAAATCAACAGTGTGTGCAGAGGACTGAAATATAAGAGGTAAAATGGGGAAGAAAATTGTCCAATCAAATCCATGTAAGGTTATCAGACAGAGATAATAGAATAACCACTGGTTTCTTCAGGCGCTACCATACTCTTATTTTGATAGTGAATTCAGCTGCGTGGTGGATCATCTCAGCCTTGAAGAGGATTTGGCGGTAAGTGAAAAGCTGAAGGCTAGGAAACAGCGGCATGGCTTGGCAGCTTAGGTTTACTGAACAATTCCTAGGCTCACCGGTATTTCAAATGGATTGGGGTCAGAGGAAAATCATATTTCCAGAAGGACACACAAAGAGCTAGCGTGAGAATCAGATGTTGCGTACAGCGTGGATCTATTCTACATGTCACCCTCTTGAGGACTTTCATTTAAGAGTCAAAGCCCGACCCGCCGTTATTATCACACTGACTATGAGCCTGTAATCTCCCTCCCCAGTTCATAGAGAAAAGCAGATTTGATGTGACAAATCCAGGGCCCCAGATGACAAATAAGTCAGGAATTTGCTGTGATAAGTACCACTCACTTGATGGTGCGGCTCCCTCATAGACTGGAAATGTGGGGATATCTGTTTCACTCCATTTTCTGCATTTTGCTCTCCCTCGCATTGAGACGTGACCCAGGAAGACCTGCGACTGGCCAGACTCATGATCAGATTGATTTTTTAAATCTCTTTCTTCCTCTATGACAGCTTTTAACCTTAATGCAGAACATTATATACTACGCCTTTAATGCAGCCGGTGCTTCCTGTCCCTCAAGTTAAGAAGTTACTGTACTGTCATCTCTACGCATGCATGCACACACACATTCATATGCAAACTGGTGTAACATGGTTACATAAACAACAGAAAATGTAAAATTGTTCTGCATGCACAGGCTGTCATAAAAATAGTTTGCATGAATGAATAACATTAAACGAGTGGGGCAGATAAGCTACCCCCTTATGTGCTCGCCTCAGATTCAAATTTAGCTTTGCGTAGGGAATTGATGAGACACAGAGCTCAAAGCCAAAGTCTTCAAAGACCATGGTTACACAAGATGCAAGGCGTCAAACCCACTTTGTAGTTCTCGGGTGAACGAGTGGGTTGTAGCTGCCGAGCTGCACAGGGTGATACGGCAACAGAGTTCTGCGAGCCCAAGAAAAGATGATAAAATACAAAAGTTACACCAAGGTTACATCGTATGTAAAGGAGAGCAGAAGCGATCTTATTTTTTGTTTTTAGATGATTGTAGTTGTGGGAGTTGGGGTTGCTCTATCATGTTTCAAGGTTAAGCTCCCCTTTATCGCTGCCATAAAACATAGCAGGTGTGGGAGAAAGAAAGGAGCTGGAGTGCCAAGGGAGAGTGAGGAGAGAACGACGTGGAGCGATAAGAAGAGAAATAAAGAGCTGATGGTATAATAGTGCAAGTGAACGGTTTCATCACACTCAAAGCAATGCATGCTAAAGGAAGGGGAGCTTTAAAGGAAAAGTTCAACATTTTTGGAAAATACAATTATTCGCTTTCTTGCCGAGAGTTAGATTAGAAGATCAATACCACTCTCATGTCAGAGAGTGGTATCAATCTTCTCATCTAATTCTAAGCAAGAAGGTCAATACGCATATTTCCAAAAATGTCTAACTACTAATTTAAAAAAGAACATTTCAGCCTAGATTACTATGTGGAAACAAGTTTGAGATGAATATGACTATTGTCCTGTCCTGCAACTGGAGGACTTGGTTTCCAGTTTCCAAGCTTTGCTCCTCCTGGGAAGCCATTTGAATCCCCACCAGCCCCAGGCTTGTCTTGTAATCCTAACCCAGGCCTGTTGTGAAAGAGCATTTCACATTACCACATTGTTATTAATATTGCAATCTTAATGGCAGGATGCAGCAACAAACTATTTGTCTTGGTAACACTAAGAGCACTAAGCGGAAGTAGAGGATTGCTACATTCTTTCGGAGGCCCCACATTCCCCAGAGCAACACAGATGGGTTGTTGCAGCTCTTACAGTTGCTCCTCTGCTACCCCCACACCCCCACCCCCTCCCCTAACCTCCCTGCACCCCCTCCAGCATCCAGCTTCCTGTGCAGCAGCATGGCCGCTCAACCCTTCCTTTCCCTTCCCTGCACTGAGCTCGGTCAAGCTCCAGCTCCCTGTACCCCGCCGCTCCAAATACATTATTTACACTCCCCTCTCCTCCCTTCTGCTCAGCTCAAAAGAATCAGGGCAGAGGGAAATAACACCACTGTATAACCCCCCCCCTTCCCCGTGCACTGACACACACATTGCATACACAAACTCAACCCTCCCTCCACCAGCACCACCCCACCTGCTCGCTCTTTTCTCACTCTGCGGGATGAAAATACAGCGCAGGACTGGGCTGCTACAAAGGGAAACTCTGTGAGGCCCCAGCCTTCCCATTAATCCCCTCTGACATGCCTCCCGAGGGCAGGGATTTGCTACAAGTCAATGCAGGAGACCTACAGTATGCAAAACAAGCCTGTCTGACTCTCATGATTTTCAAAGCCACTGCACTGCCAGTGAGACAGGAAGGCAGATCAGAGAGAGAGAGAGAGAGAGAGAGAGAGAGAGAGAGAGAGAGGGAAAAAAAATAACTGTGCACACAGTCTGCTTAGTTAACCCTTTCCTCACCCTCCTGTTCAGCGTACGTGTCACTTCCCTCTTCTAGTCTCACTCCTCGCCTAGATTGCACAGATAATGCTGATGACAGATGACAGGATGAGAACTGATGCTGAGCGATATTTTTTTTATCTCTCTCTCTCTCTCCCATGCGGCCCTGCTGCTGTTATCCTCTTTGTCTCCCTTCATGACAAATTCAGCTTCAAGATGGGCTTGTTATACCAGACCAAAATATGAAAACCACCCAACGTAAACAGGAATTCACAGGCCACGTGATGTACTTACTTCTCTCGGGCAGAGGAGTGCTATTGAATTTCCGCCTTATCGGGGATCTAGTGATGAGGAGATAGGTGGAGGCTGGAGGCAGGGTGGTGGTGGTGCAGGATGACATTAGAGAGTGTTGGGGGTGGGGGGGGATGTCCACACCCTGCAGCTCACACTTACTGGGAATGTAAACAACAGAGCTGAATAGACAGGCTGGGTTTAGTAATGGAGGAAGGGCAGCAGAAGAAGTTAAATTTCCACAGGGAGAGCAGCAGAGAAATGGAAAAAAAAAACAGTTGACAGTAAGACATTGCCCCACAGAGGAAGAGAAATCCGCCAGGATTTGTAGCCTGCTTTAGATTCACGTGATTGGCTTCACTGCTGCCCCCCCCCCTCTCTTTTTCCACACATCCTCAGACCTTTTGAGATGGAAAAATGGGTCATCTGTGTGGAAGTTAATACTCTAAGCACGTACAGTGCTGCTTTATTTTAAGGACGTGCCTTGGAAATTTTTCTTCCTCTTTCCCTCGCTGGTGAATGACACAGAGGAGGCGCTGGGTAATTAATACACTGTGTTGCTGCCGTGCACACAACTGCCAGTGCTAAAGAGAGCAGCAGTCTTTATTATAGCTGCTAGCACAGCCTGGATGGGTCTCATATTTCTCAGCCTGCCCTCTCCATGGCAATGTACAGTAGGCTGCAGACTCTGGCACCACAGCCATGACATCAGGAGCATCATCAGGCTGGTGGGAAAACATGTTCCAAAACACAGATGCAGGAGGACATCCAGGCCTCCACATAACAGTCAGTGATCAGCAGGCAGGCAAATACCTCCCTGGGAGGTTACCACTCAGATGTAACACTCTCCAATGCAGACCAGTGCAGCATAATGTGCTGCTTTGCCGAGTTACGTGAAGCTACCATAGCAACCGCATACAACAGAGTTATTTGTGGCTGCCTTAAACTTCCAAACACAGCTGCTCCTCCTACATAACCAGACATCTCCACCAGTCAGATACCCAATCTGTGTTTCTACGGCACTCACTACACAGAGCAGTAATCAAGCTTTGACATTCAAACTCAAAAAAGTGGAACAACACAGCAAAAGGTAATCACTGCTGTGGTTCATTTGTTGACAGGGTTTTTCAGTAATGAGTTGTGGAGCTCAAGGGATTATAATATTCCAAATACAAAATTTGACATACGATCAGCATCCATGCAAACAAATTGCAATGGCACTCAGAGTGCTTTGGTCTGCTCCATGCCTTATCCTGGGATTTTACCTTTAATAACAGGTTATTTTCCTGTGTCTGTAATGCAGGAACAGCTGCATCCATCATTGTGAGCACATTATAGAGAGAGAGAAAAAAAAGAGAAGAGGATTACAACCTGTAAAAAAAAAAAAAACACCACTCCCAAGCACATGGTCTCTGTGCTGCAGGCACGGCAATTGTTATTGCTGTCAACAGGAACTGTTATGCTCTCAGCTCTCTCCATTCAGTTGTCCTTCATTGAAACACCATAGCACACACTGCCTGGAGCAACAGTCCCCCCTACTGCACAGGAAGAGGGAGTTCCTTTTATTTCCCTTTTTCTTCCCCGGTCTGCTTCATCAGATATGATGAGCTGACTCATAATCCATTCACATACTCAAACAGAGCAGGGATGCAATTAAAAAACAAAATTACAGCAACAACATTGATTACATTTATTTTCTACTCAGGGTTGAGGACACAGAGCAGACTTTGTTTTAGATCAAAACAAAAGATTTGCTGCGTCATACTAAAATAAAAACAGTGTTTCACTTGGTTTACTTTATGATGGATTGCTTTCAGAGCAGGCAGTACTGGTCTGGTATCCTCCAGTGACCCCCTAAGCTCCGGCCAGTCTGCGGGGTCCACAGTACACAGCCAGCAGCTTAGTGTTTATTTGCAGGAGAAGCAGGCCAGTGGTGGATGTGTGCAGGGGTCTGAACCTGTTCCTACCCCCAGAAGCAGATCACAGCCTGACTTCCAACTGTTTTTTTTTTTTTTTTTCTCCTTTGCCTCCCCAAAGGACAGATTAACAAGTCATTTCTTCTGCACATGCACTCAGCGCCAGACGACTCTACAGACTTCAGACTTCACCGTTTCCATCAAATGGCAAAATAGCATGAGTGCTGAAGACTGCAGAGTGAGCACATGTTCATGGAAAATGGAACACCGTCCACCATTTACTCTTCACTCGACATTTCTGGGCTGCTGTTCAATTTTCATTCCTAATGTAGAAAAACTATTTTCCCCTGCTCTCGTTTCCTGGCAACCTCCTGGCCTGGGCTGCTCTGGCCAAAGCACTTAGAAAAACAGCTGCAGACAGGGATACAAATAATTACAGCTCTATTTGTCTTCCAAGAGACACTTTCAACCAGACCTACTCCCTTCCCCTACGAGCTGCTCCACTTTCACTCTCCTGCACACACAATAAAGCCATTCACAATAAAGACACTGGCTCAATGTTCTCACACAAGCTTATGTTTCACAATGCTGGTTGGAAACAGCAATACTGTACTCTTTAAGTTGGCAATTCAACTGTTCTGGAAGAGTCCATTTTATAACCTACATTGAGGATTCTTCAACATATTTAAGGTCAAGATTATTTTTTTTTTTTTCTTATATTTAACATACCCAGCTGTATGGACCGAGCAATATAGTCCCATGAGATTGCATTTCATCACCTTCCTCCAGGTTCATTAAAGTTTTTCTGTGGTATTTTTTGTTTTAAATCATAAGGGGGTTTTATCCTTGATTTCTGCAAGTAACACTATTTAGCAAAATGACTCAGCTTCCCAAAAAGATACAAACTGCCCACGCTCCAAATTTAAAAACTGTAAATGCTTTTTTTCCCTGTGCATTGCTACTGCCATCTACTGGAGAATGGAAACTCAGAAACTAAGTGTTTTTTCATATTTTATTGTAGGATTTTACAGACAAAAATATGTCCAGATATGAAAGACTGGAATATAAAAATAACATTTAACTGACATTGCAAAAACAATTTTGAAAACAATATTCCACAAACAAGTGTTGAGTTTAGTGTAGGCACTTACAAACACTTCACATGTATATCAACTGTGCAGCAATATGTAACAAATAGTTTACATACCTTTTGTTTTTTATTTAGTGCATAACACAGCAAAGCCCCCCAAAACATAGACCATAATTACCTTTGAGGGAAATTAATAAACAGATTGCTAGAAAACATGAGATCAAGTAGGAACAAGATTAGAAAGATGGAATGTGTTTGACATCTCAAGAAACGTATCCAAGGACGTTCTTTAACCTCAAGTGCCATGCTAGAGGGAGATCACTGTCACCTGAGCAGGCTCACAGCTGCAGTCAGACGTACTAAACAGTGCACAAATATCAGTGTCTGAAATAGTCAGACAATCTGAGTAATAGCAGATTTCACACATTCATTCTGCATCATCTTCTGTTAAAGAGAGCTGATCGCTGAAAAACAGGAAATTATCTTTTAGAGGTTATGACAAAGTGTACAGCACAAATTTAGAACAGCTAAGTTGTGTAAATCTTTCTTACATTACAAGGACAATTTACAACCAGTTGTTTTTAATGTTAACATTTCTGTCTTAGAGGTGAAATAGCCAAGAGCTACTGAAACATTGCGCTCAGCTTTGGATAATTCTAAGATTGATCTTGCACCCTTTCTTGTCCCAGAGACCACAAATAGCAAATGGGGGGTTTATTAAGGATGCTCTGCAACAACTACAAAAAAAACAGCAATTTTAATGGGGGATGCAGGAAATCCTCACCTAGCAGATTTTCATCTCACATAAATTCATTCGACGTCATCTTCTGATAAAGGGTTGGAGTTGATAATTCGCTGAAAACAGAAAATAATTTTTTTTAGAAGTTATGCTAAAAAGTGTATAGCACCTATTACAGAACAGCTAAACTTGTGTAAAACTCACATTACATAGACAATTAACAACCAGTTATTTGTAATGTTAGCATTTCTGTCTTAGAGGTGAAATAGCCAAGAAGTACTGACACATGGCTCTCAGCTTTGGATAATTCTAAGCTTGATCTTGCACCCTTTCTTGTCCCAGAGACCACAAATGGCAACCGGGGGGTTTATTAAAGATGCTCTGCAAAAAATAAATAAAAGTCACACTGAATTCTTAAATGGGGGGGATGCATGAAATCCTAACCTGGCTGATGGTGGGCAGTTTGGTGAGCAACATTTGGAAGACTGGAGGCGGCAGGGTCTGCTGGAGCACCTGAAGCAGCTGCTGAGGTTGACCACATACTGCAATCGCATTAGTTAGGTGGTCCACACCTTTCTCAAAGTCACCTGGAATTGGGTTTAAAAAAAAAAAAAAAAAAAAAAAAAAAAAAGATTAGAAAGCCAGAAATGAGAAAGTGGGTCAGCAATTTATGAAAAGAGGCGCAGGTTAGTAAAATATGGCTTAAATGTTTGGCAATAATTGAAAACTTTGTACAAATAAATTATAAAGTACTTCAGTAGAAGTGCTAAAGCACATAAAGACATAAGTGCAGCACAGGTGTTGTCCTTAATGATTTACCGGTGTAGCTATCATTTGCTAGTTAGTTACATTGCTCTCCAAGCTTTCTTTGATCTGTCTTGTACGTGTATCATGCACATACGCTCACATGTTTTATGTATGAATAAACAGTGAACAGACACGAGGCTCACCTTGTGACAGGAGTTCCTCTCCCAGCTGGATTTCCTCCAAAAAGAATTTCTGAACAGCTTCCGCGTCCTTCAAGTCAGGTAGCTTCAAAGTAAGAAAAAAAATATGTCAGAAATGCACATTTAGGCCCCACTACGACACAAAAATCTGAAATTGGAGTTTCCCCACGTGTCCTACCCTTGCCAGTCCAGACTTGTCACTAGAACGATTTTGCTTTCTTCTACCTGCGAGACAGAAGTGGCTTTAGACTGTGCTGGGTGTTTAGTTTACAGTTGTAACGTTACAAATTAGCTAACAAACACGTGTCTCTGGGATTAGCTACCGCATGTTTCCTCCACGAGTTATCTATAAATGGGACGTAACTGAGAAACACTAGCTAAATTAAGAGTAAATGTTAATACCTTCTACGCTGTGCGTAATTGGGGGGGAAATGAGAATAGCGCTATTATGAATACTTTCTTGATAAAGTGTCCTTGCGGCTTGTTTGCAACATGGAAGCTAACGTGCTATAAGTTGCCTGTTGAGCTAGCTGGCTAACTTCCTCTGCTCTCTCCAGCTCAAACACTTACGTTCACGTAGCTTTTCCTTGAAGCGGGGGTCACTCCGTCGCTTTCTGTCAAAATAAATACAGTATGCGACGAAAAGGGCTCCACACACCCCGACAACTACCGCGCTCGTCCGACCGCTCATCATATCTGAAAACTATTCAAAGCCACGCAACACACACACTAGCTGGCCAGCAGCTAGCACGCTGTACGGAAGTGCGTAAATCGTGACGCATCAATTAGTTCAATCAAAGCCGGTCGACGGAAAGCCGTTCCACTCCCTATCCAGCCCAAGGGGGTAAGCTTCGCTTCAGAACGCGAACCTCCGATGGCGCCATTTTGTTGCTACAAAGGTATCACTAGTGGTGGGCAGATCGAGGCTTCGTGAAACAATGAAACAGTTGAAGCAAAGGTGCCATATTGTGTCGAGGCTTTGAAACAATCCAACACCTGTCTCAACGATGACACCTAGTGGTCACTTGCAGGTGTTGATCTGAAACAACCTTGACAACGAGCCATTAAAAAATATATATATATATTTTTGTAATATGTGTGGCTTGTAGGCTCATCACTGTTTCACGGATACTATCATCAAAACTTTCCTATAAACTGTCCTGTGTTTCTACTGGTGTTGATGTTGATTATGATGGGCCTGATGTTGACATTTGTGGCTCTGAATGAAAATGAAAACAGAGCTTCCATTTTTATCTATCTATCTATCTATCTATGTGTCACTGTATGTATACTCTGTCTATCTCTAGCCTATCAGTCAATGTGTAAATGTAAGCCTAAATATAACTAAACAAATTGTCACTATATCACCAAAAATCCGCTATCTCAAAATCAAACTCCTGTCACAAAAACCAAGAGGTCAAGATGTATTGACTTCACTTTTATACAGATGTGCGATTGTATGGTTTGTTCCAGACCCTGTCAATCAAACGCTGATTCGGCGGACCATGCCACCTGTCGAAACACTTGTGAAACACTCCGAAGCTTCATTTAGCCGTAGTCACGTGACATGGGTGTTTTGAATCATGTTTCGGATCAGTGTTTAGAAACTCTGCGCTTCGGGATCTCGACAAAGCTTCGGAACGTCAGTTTCGCGTCAGCCATCCCTAGGTATCACCTCTTGTTAGCATTCCACTGACCGCCATTTTTTTTACGTCACTTGACTGCGAATAACTTTACATCTGAAGCGTTTAAAGACTCTGTTTGTCCATTGTTTAATTCTAAAGAAACACAACAATGTATAAAAGGCTCCATTACCTTGTACTTCACGTTATGGCTCCGTAGCAGACGTTTTTGTAAAAATACGCTAACGATTGTGTCAAAAAACAGAAAACAGCTACCAGAAGACTTCAGACACGTTGCTCAAGTCACATTTACGTTGTCTCTGTCAGTTGGAGGCTGCGCAGTAAAGGAAGAGATCACCGCCTTCACTGGTCTCCGCATATACTGTCTATGGGTCTCCGTCCAGAGCAACGGGGTCTATTGGTCCATTATATATATATATCAATGATCCTTGAGTGGTTTCTCTTTATATGATAATAGTTGGTTTTAACCTAATAAATTTAACCAAAGACAGGAAGAGAGGGGGAAAGAAAGGGTCTGTCTTTACCTATTGTTTACAGAGACAAAAGGTGGTGATTTGTGATAACCAGATCAGTCTGGACCTATTCTTTTCAGTCAAATAGTTTCATTCCTATTTTCATAACCTGGTTACAGCATACAATTTATTACTTAAAACATAAAACATACATGGTTATTAATATCAGCTCTGTTACAACTCAAATCACACAAATCTGCAGCGATGTGCTGCCAGGGGCCACCCGGTAAAGGTGTTGTAAGGAGGGGTTCTCGCCTCTGAGTGGGCTTATTTTTAATGCAGAATTCACATTCGGACACGGTCCGTGTTATCTCTGAACTGATGCGCGGCCACCAAACTGACATCCTGGCCCGAGCTCGACACCTTGTCAGTCCTTGGTGTCCCTCATGCAGCTGTTTCAGCACGTAAGACCTCAGTGCAGCCGGAATGACAAGTCTGTCCTGGTATAACACTAACCCATCCGCTTCTGAGAGTTGTGCCCTTGCAGAGTAATATCCATGCAGAGACGGGAACAGTGTTGCTCTCAGTGGCCTTCCTTTCCTGATAAAACCCATGACCGTTTGCAGCTCCATTGTCATGCTGCGCGGCTTCACGGATTTCATCAAGTTTTTGTGCTGACACTGGTGCGTTGGCCACTACTGACTCGACATATGCTTGTACCTCGTGGTCGGTACTCCCTTCGCCCATCTCCCGTAACGGGCTTCTGGAGAGGGCATCAGCGACGACCAGCTGTTTCCCAGGAACATGCTCGGCGACCACATGGAACCTCAAAAGGTACATAAGGAGTCTTTGGCACCTTGGAGGGGCTTTGTCTAAGTCGTATGTGTTTATAAGGGGCACCAGTGGTTTGTGGTCAGTTTGTAGACGGAAACTGTCCATGCCCTGCACATAACGTGCGAACCGTTCACATGCCCACACGCCCGCCAAACACTCTCTCTATCTGGGAGTATCTCTTCTCAGAGTCAGACAGCGTGCGAGAGCAGAATGCCACTGGCTTTAACTCGCCGCTCCTAAGCCATACTTGCATCTGCGCTTATCACAGTTTTCCGGTTGGCATCGTAATACGCCAGCGCAGGAGCTGACACAAGCATTGCTTTAACTTTGTTAAACCCCTGTTCTTGCACTTCGCCCCAAACCCACTCACTTTCTCTCCTGAGCATGCCAGAAATAGGATGCAGCCTCGTGGAGAGGTCTGGCAGGAACTTCCCGAAATAGTTAACAAGGCCAAGAACCTGACGGAGCTCCTCACGTTGGTGGGGCTTGGCATTTGCGTGATAGCTTTCACTTTGTTAGGGTCAGGTTTCATGCCCTCTGCACTAATGACATGTCCAAAGTACTGTATTTCCGACTTGCCAAAATGGCACTTGGCTTTACTGAACTTAAAGCCACTGTCTCTTATTGTCCTCAGAACAGCATTTAGGCGGGTGTCATGTTCCTCCCTGGTCCCTCCAAAAATCAGTATGTCGTCCATCACCACGACAACCCCCTCGTGACCCTTTAGCAGTGTAGTCATCTGTCTTTGGAAGATTTCTGGGGCCGAGGTTATCCCAAATGGCAGCCGCCGGAAACAGAATCTGCCTACAGGTGTTATGAACGTTGTCAATTTCTGGCTGCTAGTGTCCAGGGGAATCTGCCAAAATCCGCATGAAGCATCCAGAGTAGAAAACACCTTAGCTCCAGCCAGCTTCGGAGCAACATCTTCCAACGTTGGCAGGATGAATCTCTCCCGCTTAACTGCCTTGTTCAGTCGTTTGAGATCCACACACACACACCCGAACCTGGTCTTTGTTCCTCTTTTCCACAGGAACCATCGGGGCGCACCAATCAGTGGGCTCCGTGACCTCCTCTATTATGCCCGAGGCTAGCATGCGCTGCAGTTCCGTTTCGACTTTCGACAGAAGGGTTAGTTAGTAATAGTGTTGGGTAGTAGCATCATATTTTATAAGCTTGTCAGTCGTTTTTTTTTTTTTTTTTACTTAAGTAAAAAGTAAAATGTTAGACCACGAGAAATATTCAGGTGAAGTATCTGAAAATTGAACTTCAATATGGTACTTAAATGAATTGGTAAATTTTACTTTCCACAGCAAGAGACACTGAATACTTCACAAACTATGGCATTTATTTCAAACAGAGGCTTCTGCTTTGCTTACATTTTTACAATAAATTACACAATGACCATCATCAGATGAGCCTAATAAATACTATTGAGCATTTTTCAATAAGCTCTATTACTTTCTCTTAATCTATTATCCAGACTATTTTCCATATACAGGTTCATACAGCTGTAGCTTCAGGCCATGTACAGGTTGGAAAATAGTTCAGCCCCATGGTAAAACCACCATTCTTCCCTTACAAGCACAAGCTATAGAAAAAACAAAACAATACAAACTAAAGCAAAACATAAAATAAAAAAGCAAAGTATTGGAACTGATGAAAATAAGCAGAAAACAACATAAATGAACTAAAAAAAAATATGTTCCTACAAGAGAACAAGAATGAGGACAAAGGGGAGAACAAACATGCTGTAACCCTCAGTATTTACACTCAAACTACAGTTAAAACCATAAAACTGTCTGTACAGAAAGGTACACGTTATTAACAGTGCAAGATATTAAATAGCTTGACTCAAAACACGTCTCAATATACAAATGTATAACAAAAGCATACAATTACATACAAGTGCCAAACAAAATGTAACTTCAGGTTATCATACAGTAGGGGGTTTATACAAAGGAAACAGGAGATGTCTTCAGAAATGTATACACATACGTCACTTTATGATATAAATGCACATTTACAATATCTTTACCTTTGATCTGGTCATAGTACAGGAAACAGAACCAAATATGTTTTGGTAGGGATGAGTATGAGAGGAAGCTGGCATGTCATTTTTGATCATGAGTAAAATTAGTAAGATGCCCAAAGAGTATATGCGTTGCTTTATTTAATGAAGCAAAAATATACTTAATTACATAACTTCATGTTTGTTTAAATGACTGCAAAAAGTGGGATTCAGCTTCATTAATGTGTTCTGCAGTACTAAGTACATGCTGCAAATACTTCCTATGGCTGCCTTATATGGGTGATGGAAACATAATCAAATAAAGCAGATGGGCTTTTAAAAGGCGGATGATCTGGAGTAATGTGACCACTGGATTCACAACCTCCATCATTGCACATTTTATACTGCCAAACTAAATAGTTACACCCAAGCTGGATGAGTATTCAGTAGTAGATTACAGGCGATCCAGTATAGGAGTTCTGTTCACAGACTGTATAAAAGACGTGGACGTAGCCACCGGGTCTGAAAAGTTAAGCCACTGCGGAAGTTCCTTAAACCTGCATTCTTGAAGTCTATGAGAAAACGGCCCTACTTCTCACTTGATTTATTATTAATTATGGTCCCATTTACAGTAAAGTAGACATGTCTACCTTGTGATTGACTAGTCACTACCACGGCAACCTGTCAATCAGGGTAGAGGCTTAGCAATGCCTATAGATGGCATTTAAATAGGCATGAAATTGTTTTTTGGGCAGGTTTTCGTTTTAGAACTTTGACTCTGTTTTTGTTTTCAGTTCATGAAGGTGAAGTTTGTAACATTTTGGTCACCTAAAAGTCTTGTTCAGCATTCGGTTGGACTAAAAAGACACTAACGAGTCAGCTGTACATTTTTTCGTTAAGTACATTTTGTTATTCGCTAGCCAAAATTAGCATCCCAATTAATATCACAGTTAGCGTGGATTATAGCTAATTAGCTAGCGCTAGCGTTAGCCCACTTAATGGCACCAACTTGTCCAAATATGGTCACTTCTGGCTCCAAAAAAAAATCAAGATGGGGACGGCCAAAAAGTCAAATTCGAGGCTTCAAAACCGTAGTTCACAAACCAACGAGTGACGTCACGGTGGCTACGTCTACTTCTTGTATACAGTATATGGTTCTGCTTTTACAAATATACTTTTTAAATAGTACCATACGCTGATTAAAAACCATCATTATCTGTCAGACTCAGCCCTTCACTGCCTGCTCACTCATACAGCATTCTTCAGTCTTTTGTAAGGGACACATTATTCCAGCTGACCCTCTGATTTGAGAAGAGGATCTGGAAAAAAAAGTGCTGTCCTTTCTCAAAGTGCCCCATGGAAAAGAACAAAAAGGCACTACAGTAGCATTCCATTTTCATCCACTGAGGCTGTCAGTGGACCTATGATGGTCTGAAACCCTATCGATCCACACCTACATGACTCAATGCAAACGTGTACAGGACCGCATGCCTGTACGTGAGAAGAGCGTCGTCAACCACTTGAGGTTTAACCACATGAAGGCCTTTTTTTTAGTAAGGGTGGACAGAGAAACGTGGCAAAGTTACATTTCATATGCTCTTAATGCCAATGTGGCAGTGTTCCTCTGAATTCCCCACAATAACATAACAAGCACAGGCTGTGTACCGTGTTGAGCTATGAGGAAAGAGCACAAAGGGGTCTTCAATAGAAATCATCCCTCACCAATACAACTTTATCAAACAGAAACAATTATTGCTTGCAAAAACAATTCTTATAATTGTTCAATTAAGAAGAGCGCAAAAGACAATTTAGTATTTATTTTTTTTTTGACAAATTTGATCCCCCTACACAATCTTCATAAAAGTGCACTTAAGTGCAATTAGCTTGAAAGGAAACAGTTGTCAATAGAAAATAGTGCTTGTTTCTTGTTTTTTGTCTCTGGTCTGGTTTTTGTGCCCCAGTAGTTACAGTATGTAGGTTGACTTGTCTGTCCTGTTGGAAGGGAATGGGGGCGGTGACCCCGGGGTGCTGGTTAAGTGCTTAGTGCGGTGGCTTTTTGCTTATTCGTCCTGTCACCTGCACTCCACTGATACCCCAGAGTTCTGAGAAGAGGAGGATGAGGATGACACCGGCGGGTCAGCCAGAGTCAGCATGACTGCCGCAGTCAATGAGCTGGAGGACGGGGGAGGAGGAGGAGGAGGATGAAGATGAAGCAGCCACCGTGCCTGCAGAACAGAAAGGACATTTGGTTATGGTCAGTTTGGAGGCATGCATGGTTTAATGTTGCATTCAGATCTTTACACACAAACCTAAGAATGCATTTAATAATAAATACTAGCTGGTGCAACTAGAGCTGGGCGATATGGCAAAAATCTAATATCACGATATTGTCGACCAAATACCTCAATATCGATATTGTAGGGTTGACAATTGGTGCTTACAAAAAAAATATTTACACAATGAGATTTTTGATAAATAATCATCACTGTGTATATAATAACTAAGTGGGTAAAGGCAAATAATAGAAAAGCTAGAACAGTCCGGTAAGTTAAAAAAAATTACATCACTTTACTGTAATGCAGCCATTAAAACCAGCGACAGATAACACTTGTGTCATATTACAATATCCAAAATCTAGGACGATATCCAGTCTCATATCACGATATCGATATATCGATATATTGCCCAGCCCTAGGTGCAACCCAATCCTGGTTATAAGCAATGTTGACATCACAAATGGCTGACTCACTTTCCCGTTCCTTCTTCTTCATGCGTTTTCGTCGTCTGTCGATAGAGGCCACCTCAGACTTGAGGGTGAGGTAGTGGTTCCTGATGTCCTGCAACTTCTCCTGAAGAAACGAAATCCTCTCCAGACTGCTCATCTTTTCCAGGTCAGCTAATTATGCATTTTAGGGGTTAAAAAGGCATAGACATAAGAGAATAGAAGAAATAGAATGAGAAATAGTTGCTAAATTAAATAATCAGTTCACTCAAATCTTTTTTTTAATTACTATAGATACATTGATGAAACAATTTAATACTCTCAGTCATGACTTTACAAAAACAAAATGAAGGTAATGTGTGACACTTACACATCTGGAAGCTCCACTTGTACACACGAGGCGATCTTCCATGGTTGTCTCGTTGCTGGGTGTGGTCGGCGTCACCCTGCTTGTGGTACTTATGGCTCGAAGGGGGAGATCGTCCGTGACACTTGGGCGAAGTGGCAGCCTTCACGTTTGGTGCGTTGTTCTTAGAGGCAGTGGATTTGGCAGTGCCCTCAACAACAGACTGGTCTTCGCTGTCACTGCTGTTGGCTGGAGGAGAGAAGACGGCTGAGGTGAAAAGAAATGGGACAATGATCAAGCAAAATCTCATTCCCTTTCCTGCCTGAAATCTGTAATTTAATGTCAGGAAACAAGTCAATGTGAAATAGAAATTCCACAGCTTATAAAAGTACTGCTGGCTCTCCTTACCTGTTTTCCTATTCTTTTTGGGAGGCACACCGAGGCTCTTACGGCTTGGCTTGGGTTTCTTTGCGGCTCCACCAGTCTGTGATTCTTTTTGCCGCTTCTGACTCGCAGACACTACAAAGAAAATGCAAAAAGACGGTGAGGGAACAGACGGACTGTGAAATGAGTTGTCGGCGTGTATTTCTTTAGTATTCCATCTTAAAGAAAATTAACGAATTCGGTCAATGAAAAAGAAAAGGCTTCACAAGACTTGGGTAGATACCTGTACCTTTGGACTTCTGTTCACTCTCTTGTTGGCTGCTGCTGCTCAGCTCGAGGCTGCAGCTACTGCTGCTGTTGCAGGAGAGGCTGACGTCAAACACCTTTGAGGGGGAACCCGCCCTCTCATCCTGAGGGAGGTCTTGCAGCTCCCCACCCAGACTCTCCACTTCCACCGTGCTGCTGTCTGTCTCACTGCGCCCACCTGCCACTTCCTCCTGTATGGGCCCCGGGGGAAGAGCGTCAGAAACCGGCTCTGAAGGCAAAGCGGGGGGTACGGACGGTGGTGGGGAGCAAGGCTGCGCGGGACCAGAATCTTCAACAGCGCTGCCTCCTCCTGAGGGCGACTCGGGCGTTGTCGGTGGTGTGTTGAGTACAGAGTTACTGCCGCTGCTCGGAAACTCCTGTAGTTTGTCGTTTTCCATCTGCTCCTCTGAGGCCTCGTCCTCGGGTCCAGCATCCTGTTCGACGCTCGGCTCCTCCAGACACGGGGGTACAGGCGGAGGAGGAGAATTGGCGGCCTCGGTGTCCGAGTCAGAGAACAACTCTTTGAGAGTCTTCTTCGGCCACTGGGCCTGGATGCTGGACCACACATCCTTTTGGCCTTTAGAGCGTACAGCTGGCCTTTCCTCTGCGTTTCCAGACATTTTGGCCCTCTTTTCAGGAATCTCCCAGAACCCAGCTTGTCTGCCACCTTTGGTCTTCTCCCTCATCCCGTTGTACTTCTTGGAAGGGGAACCTTTGGTTTTTGGCCGGCTTCGCTCGCTTTCCTCAGCCTGGGATTCGGCCAGCGCCGCGCCCTCATCATCTGAACTGCTGCTGGACGAGGCTCCCTTCTCCTCCCCGGGACCAGCCGCTCTCTCTTCCAGCTTCCTGGGAGAGCCTACTGGCAACCAGTCGGCACTCCTGGTGCTCCGGGTCTTTGCTTTGGATTGGCCTTTCGGGGTCCTCTCAGCTGCACTGTCAGATTTCCTCTTCCTGTTGCTCCCCTCTCCCTCCAACTCCGGTTGGCTTCTGCGCTTCCCAACATCGCCACTCTCTGCACTGACTAAATCCTGGTTCTTTCCGGTGACTGGAGAAGGTTTGGATGCTTCAGGAGGGGTCCCGCTCTCCCAGCACTCTGATGTTTGCGGGGGCTCTGGTGGGGCCTTTCTGGGGCTGCCTCTGCAACCTGGGCGATCCTCCTCATTATGCTCTCCCTCCTCATCCTCATGCTCACTTTCGTCTGTGGACAGCTCAGAGGCTGAGGCAAACGAGAGAGAACTTCTGTTAGTTTCGGCAGGATATCACCAGGCATAAATAAACCACTTCAGAGTGACACAGGCCTAAGCTGCTGTAAGTGTGCATGAGGACTACAGCCTAATGAGTGTTGCTACCTTGCAGGCCATTGAGGATAGAAGTAATTTCTATAGACTTGACTGGAGACTGCTGAGTCCCTTTGTCCTCACCCTCGTCCATCTTGGAAAAGACATCCTGACTCAGGCCACATTTGGAGCGTGGGAGGCGGCTAGCGTTGGGCGAAGGGCCGAGGACTTCTCTGTCATTGAGCCTCTCCAACCTGTCTCGCTCCCTCTCAGCTTTGTTCTGTTCAGGATTTAACACAGTCAGTGATTTAAGTCATGACATCAAACCAGGTTTAAGTTGAAAAGTTGCCACATTCCAGACTCGTACCTTTATCTTTTTGCGGTGCTTTATTTTTGGTACATTCTTATTGGCGGGGCGCACAATCTTGTCTGCTTTGATCCATTCATCATATCTAAAAATCAAGTACAAAGACAGGAGACAATTTCATCATTCAGATCTTTGAGAGGAGCAAAGAAATATCCTCTCACACCACCCACCACACAGACACCTCTACTGCATGACCCCAACATGTTGCTGTGACACAATAAGCCTCAACAGCAAAAAGAAGAAATCCCATAGTGTAATGTGGAGAAAGACAAACCTTTACGATGAAGAAAGAAACAATGTTAACACCGACCACCACAGAAATCATATTCAACAAAGTTCCAACAGTACCAAGGGTGCAACTTGGGTCGTATGAGAAAAATGAAAAAGTTTCACGACATCGCACACGACAGACACAATGCAGAGAACATCCCACTGTCTTTTATAGAGTGCTAGAGGACCACACAACAACATTGAGACAATGAAATGCTAATTGCACTAGTTAACCTCGGTGTCATTGGTACCCTAACACTCTACTTAACACTGCATTAACCCTGACCCGCTGGGGAGGGGGGGGAGAGGGTTGAGAGGTAGAGGTGAGTGTAGCAGCACTTTGGTTGGCCTTTCAGAGATCCAAGGGGTAGCTCACATCTAAATTTCATCTTATAGGATCTAAAAACTGTTTCACCAAAACCACTGGTTGACTATTTCCAGAGTAAAATTGATTCAAATTCAGCCTGTCTGTGGATTGAGTTGAGAGACAGACAGCTGGGGGACAGACAGACAGGGGATTCAGTCAAAACTGAGTGAGGGAAGCTGAGGAATGATCCACATCAACCCAATACTCAATTCTGTTTCTGCCACTAGATGGCCCAGTGTTCTCCATAATCAGAGCACTGACCATGGGACTGGATCAGATGAAAGCAGAATTGTGAGGAAGGGATGCATCTGTTACTGCTGAGGGGATACCCATGTAGCGGTGATCCCTTGAAAGTTAAGAGATGTCTCTTTTAAATATTGTTTTTTTTTTTAGGTGAATATAGACGTTAGGTGATTTCTCCCCAGGTCCTGTCTTACCTGATGTTCCAGCCACAGTAGTGCACCAGGTAGAGCACCTCTCCCCCCTCCACGTCTGCCTCTTTCACAGTGGCCTCGTACGTCTTCAGATTGCGGCCTCGCCCATACCTCACCTGCACCTTCATCCCCGGGGGGTAACACTCAAACTCCTCCCCTTCCTCCCCCTCCTGACTGCTGTCATCCCTGCAAGAAAAACAGTTCAGCACTTCCTGGCCCTAGGCTGCCCCATTGAGCACAACAGAACCCCACCCACAGCCACCCACCCAACTCACTACCTGCTGCTAGGAAGCCTGTTTTCTAATTAACTTGCTCCACCCTTGCCTTCCCTGTCCCATTACAACCTTAGGCCCTTTTCCTTTAAAGAAACCTAAACTTCCCATTTCTGTCCTGCTTTAACTCTAGTCCAGTGTAACCTACAGCAAGCTGGAGTATAAAACAACTGTTCATTTACAGTAAGCCAGTCAAAGAACAGTACATGAAGTGTACAGTAAATAAAACATTCTTTCATGGCAAAAATCAATCATCTTGCATGGGAAATGACGCTACTGTTAGGCTATCTAACCCTCTATTCACACACAACGACATACTTGGGATTCTCACTCACACACACACGCTGTAAGAAACAAAGCATCCACAAGGAGGAGCTAGTGGGAAACAGTCAGGAGATGTCGAAGCTGGAGGGTAAACGGGCGGTGCAGGAATGCCAGTAAGTGGTTTAGGCGCGCGGGGAGGGGGGGGGGGCACAGGGGCAGGTTAGCACGGCAAAGCACGACTTGGCAGGCAGCACAGCGACTTAAAGCGAGACTACAGCGCTAAGAGGAAGCACGGCTACCAGATCCAATTTGGTCTGTTGCCACAAAGAACAGCTACAACACAGTACTCCACACGATCCCTCTCATACCTAACTGCTCAGAGCATGTGCCTTCTGCTGGCAGCTCATTTTCAACACAGCACAATGAAGAAAATGCAATTCTTTGTGCGGCAGTCCAAGTGTGACAACTAAAGAAGCCGATAACCACCCTAAGACTGGGGACACACTAGACTTCAAAATGCCAACTGATTTTATAAACACACTGCACATAAATCAATTCCCCAGGCCTTTTGCACCCTCAGTGTTAAATATGGTCACGAAACACAAACAAGCATAGGAAGGGTATCAAACACTGATATATAATAATACATTTAGAGCTGCAACAATTAGTCGAATAATTCGTTAGTCAAGCCACAGAAAATGATTTGCAAGTATTTTAATGATTGGTTTATCGTATTTTTTAAAGAAACAAAAGCCGAACATTTGTTGGTTCCAGGTTTTCAAATGTAAAGATTTGGTCTTACATTATAGTTAATTGAATATTTTGGGGGTTGGACTGTTGAGTGGGCAAAAAAAGACATTTGATGATGTCACCTTCGGCTCTAGGAGCATGTGATGGGCATTTTTTGCTGTTTTCTAATATTTTATAGACCAAATGATTAATTTAAAAAAAACTGCCAGCAATAATGAAAATCATCATAGTTGCAGCCCTAAACAAATTATCCATAAGCATCACTTGCATCAGGACTTGTAATTATGCACTGAAAGATTCAAAAAGAAAGGTCGGAGAGGCAGTGCAAATGGGCAGTGCACTTTTAAATAAAGCAGTTGATTAGGCTAAGAAAAAGGTAAATAGGACTTAAGCAGTTACATAACAATCACTGTCGAACAAGAGTTTCCTTCTATATAATTAATTGCTCTCATTAATATAAATTAAAACAGTCCATGCTGCTAGAATGAAAATGTGACACACACACACGCACACGCACTGCAGGTCCAGAGTACAGGCTGTAAACACTGAACAGGTCTGATATCATCAGGAAAAATCTGATCAGCCTGCAGGTTGTCTGCTGTGTGAATCTGTAAACCCTCACACTACCACATAATCTGCGAGGACCACTGATCCTGACAACGCCAAAGGATCAGGGAACCTGTCAGAAAGTCCACATTTGATGGTAATCGGCAGGATCATACTGTTGTGAGCCCAAGGCCTAAAAACTACAGAGAGGGGGATACAGGGAGCAACAGCGTATGATAAGAACATCCTAAAGTTAGTGAATTGTGCAATCTCTTCAACCAGACAGAAAAAAACACTGTTGTTAAAGTCTTTTCTAGTCCGTCCACAGGAGCCCAATAACCTTAACAAGTGTCAAGGATGGGTGAACAGAAAAGGGTCTGAAATAGGCAGAGAGCACTGATCTGGATGCTCTGCACAGGAAACGATAGCCTACTGAGACCAAACAATACAACTTCCCAGAACTATTTTTTTCAACACTGAAAAGGTTACTGCCATCTTGCGTCTAGTGTGCTAATGCATCAGTGACAACACTCACATACATGGAACATTTAATAAAGCTGAACATCGAAAAGCCAAAAAATGAGAGAAGAGAAAGAGACAAAGAGAGTGTGAGAGAGAGAGAGATCAGGAAAGGACAGAAATCAAGAAGAGCACAGCCATGTTGTGTGCATTGAGTGAGAGAGGCTGGCCACTGTCAAACAATCCCCGCCAGAGAGAGAGAAAGAGAGAGAGAGTAAAAAGAGAGTGAGAATGAGAGCACAGCATGACATGCCAGGTGAAAGGTAGCAGTCAGGCTTTGGTGCTCTAAGATGTCTCTGCCAGCTGATGCCGACCAAGCCACAAGAAATAATAATAGCACAGAGGGCAGTGGGTAAGAGCTTAGTTAGAGACACAAAGAGAGAGAGAGAGAGAGAGAGAGAGAGAGAGAGAGAGAGAGAGAGAGCGCTGTTCTCTCTCGGTTCTCTCTCTGGTTAGCAGGTAGAGGTGGATTGTGGGTATACTGGGTATTAGTGTCATCAGAGGTTGCTGCTCCTCATCTGCTAATGGTCTTTTAGATTTTTACTGCCACCAAGGAAAGTGAATGCCTCAGGTTCTTTAGTCTGGCGAAACGTTTAGGTGTTGAAAGTCAGATTGAGTACTAACACAGTTTCACCATGCAGGAGCTCTGCATGGAGCTTGTGTTTGTGCCATGTTTTTTTTACCACCCTGGTGGAGGGACCATCCTTTCAGACCACCTACCCAGAGTTGTCTTTGCTCTCCTCCTCCTCCTCCTCCTCCTCCTCCTCCTCCTCCTCCTCGCGCTCCTCCTTCATGTTCTCCGCTCCGAGGTGAGCCGTAGATGAGCCCTCGTCTGCGTCTCCCTTAAGGGGACCATCTTCCACGTCGTCGTTGTCATCATCGTCGTCGTCATTTCCACTGTCCTTTCCCTCTGTTTTTGATGGATCGGGTTCCATTTTGTTCCGGATCAAATCAGGCTTCTCATCCTGTGAGAGAAGGATTCTTTCATTATAATAAGAAATGAATCTAATGTAAAGGGTGCTGTTTTCTAAATATCAAACATAAGAAAAAAAGGACAAAGATTTATATCAATCATAGTATTTAGGAGAATGCCTACCTTGCAGACTATAGACTGTGCTCCACAAGGTTCTCCATCAACCTGGGCTTTCTGCTCTTCTGAGCTGGAGGCGGTGGGAGGGGTTCCTCCAGCCTCCCCCTCTGACTTGACCTCCCCCTTGGGAGCCTGCTTCAAAGGGAGGTCCATCCTGAAGGTGATGGCGGTGGAGGTGCAGTATTCCTCAAATCCATACAAGTACCTGGGTGATAAAACATTCAAACATTCAATCTTGCAAAGATAAAAGCTTAATTTATTCTTAAGGAATTTGCTAAAAAAAAAAAAAAAAAAAAAAAAAAAAAAAAAAGAGGCTGTAAAAGTAGTACAAGAGACATGGACATTAAAAGAGTAAAAACAGAAACAAAAGCTGCATCTGCCAAACAGCAGCTGTGGAGGCAGCGACTGTACGTACTTGCGGTAAGCACATTTGACATTGTAGCCGGCGGCTGAGTTGAGCACAGGGATTCCCAGATCCTGATAAACTTGCTTCCAAACAGAGCCGCTCTCAATCTGCTCAAACACGGTTAACAGAGGGAGACAGATCCAGAGTCAGTCACCATCAAGCGAGACAGAAGTTATGCTACACTGCGGGTAACCGCTGTCAAAGTGGCACTCACGTTGTCAAAGCCTCCCAGTTTGTGCACCAGCCTGTAGAGCTTGAACAGGTTCAGGTTCCTGTAGCCCAGAACAGGCCGTTTATTGATGGGAGTTCCTGAGGAGGAGAAACATTGTCATGGGTTGAGATGGTGGACACAAAGATACAGTTTAAGTTAGAAATATGCTAAAACCGGCTTATTAAACTGAGTCTGCATTAAATTGCCTGCTTTTTTTTTTAAAGTGAACTGGAATTGGTTTTCAGCAGTGTTGGAGGAAGTATTCAGATCCTTTACTTAAGGAAAAGTAGCAATACGGCAACAAATACAAATTCTACCATTCCAAGTAAAAGTCCTGCATTGAAAATGCCACTTAAGTAACAGCATTATTAGAATAATGTGTTAAAAGTAAAAGTATCCATAATGCAGAAAAATGTGAGTATTATGCTATTCTACTTGGTACAGGTGGAGCTAATTGTAACCCTTTTATATACTTTTGAGTTGTTCAATCAACACTTTAATACAAGTACATCATACTTTATAAGCGGATCATATGTTTTTTGTGTAAAATCTTAATCTGATACATAACTAAAGCTGTCAAATAAATGTAGTAAAGTCAATATTGCCCTATTTAATTGTGGAGTAGAAGTATAAAGCAGCATGAAAACACTCAGGTAAAGTACCTCAAATTTGTAGTCAAGTACAGTACTTGCACTTAGTAACATTCCATCCCTCAGAGATATTTCTTGTTGTAAAACGATAATCAAAGTTATGGAGCTACACATGAACCATTTTAGACTGTAAACCAGAACATTTCTTTAGGGGCAGCCTTAAAAGCAGCTAATGAGATATGAGTACAG
Organism: Perca flavescens; assembly: GCF_004354835.1. Lineage (NCBI taxonomy): Eukaryota > Metazoa > Chordata > Actinopteri > Perciformes > Percidae > Perca > Perca flavescens. Next base: position 12,392,361 of record NC_041347.1, on the reverse strand, counting down.
GGGGCAGAAAAAGAGAGAGTGAAACTAAACGCGGGATTGGAAGAGTGAGATAGATAAGGCATAAATAACACTATTACAGTATTTTATACCTTTTTGTGTGCCTAATTTTTAACTGTCCCCTGACCAAAAGGGTGACGAATAGGTCACATCCGTTACTAAATTATAAAGCTGCACCTGGAACCTTCAAAATAAAATGTTTGTTGTAAAGAAACCATGTAAACATCTGCACTCTTGGCTCACCTCTGTCCTCCATGAACTTGTAGAGCTGCTGCAGAAAGTTCTCCCGCTCCTCTGGGAACGGCTCCACTTCCTCCTGCAGACAGGAAACAACAAGAGTTTGAGGCCGTTGTTTTTTTTTTTTTTTATTATTTGGGAGGTTGTGGGGATAAGAGCATGTGCAGGGTTCTGCCGCTACCTCCTCTTCTTCGCCGCTGGCATCTTCTTCCTGCCCTTCCTCTTCATCCTCCTCCTCATCCTCGCTGCTAGAACTTTCTTCTTTCACTTCTGTCTTCCAGGTGCTGGGCACGACAAACTGCTGCAGGAACTCCAAAGCGGCGTCCAATGCTGTCAAACACACACATGCAGCTATATTACATATCAACCACATCCAATAAGCGTTGCCTATCATTCCCTTCTGCATGCAAAACTCAAGCCAAGTCATTCTGCAGAGTTAGAAGAAGTTGCATGCTATATAACACAAAGATAAGACATGAACAGAGAAGAACATGAAAAAAAAAGCAGCCATGGAAGAAAGCAGCATGAACATCTGTCAGGAGTATTTGCAGAGACGCAGAGCAGCAGAGGCATTCAGCCACAATGTCACAGGTGGGTTTAAGTAGCATCTAACCACCTTAGCAGATGCTTGTGTTACGCGTTTGTAATGCAGAAAATATCACAGTTGTGAGTCAAGCACCTGTGAATACCAAGACTGGGATAATACAAAGTGGTTTCCTAAATGGAATTATAAAAAGAGTGAGAGCTCTGCAGCAGAAAAATGGAGGCGCTATATAAAAAGCCTGGTGAGGACTTCAAATAAAAATAGACTCGACAGTGGCAGGAGCTCTCAGCCGCTGCATTCCCCAGAACAAAAACAAAACTTCTCTTTCCTCAGTCGGTCTCGCTGCAACTCACTGTGAGCGTTTGTCTGCCAAAAAGCGTCAACACACAGACTAGGCCACGGATGTCAAGGACTAGGTTTGTTCTATGCACCACTTCTGTAAAGTTTTACTTCTTAAAGCTTCAGTTTTCACTCACCTGGTTTGAGCCCTGCGTCCGCTTTTGGAGGACAGTCGCTATTCATCTCGCGGACGTCCTTCCGCAGCACCGTGTTACTGCAAAACACAGCAACTCTGATTAATATGTGAACAGAAGTGACGTACAGTACTGAGGGTTACTACATCAAGGTTCAGCTCTACGGTGTTAGACGTGGCAAGCAGATTTTTGTTTTCCCAAAACAAATGTAGGACTATGAAAAGAAAAAAAAAAAAAAAAAAAAGTCTTGTTAATTAAAACACTGGCAGGGGGGAGTTTTTAATCTTACAGTAACAATACCAACCTCAAAACCTGAGCAGCCGTGACTGCATTCACAGCCTACTTTCTTACAACATCCCTATAACAGCTGGGCAAAGTGTTGGTAATTTGGCAGATAGATGGATCAGTGGAGCTTGTAAGCTGAAACCAGTCAGAGGCTTGGAAAGTGTGCCAGAGAGACGATTTGCTGTGGTATCTGTAGGCAGCGGAGCTGTTCCAATGATTAGATGTGTCATGGAGTGAATCAAAAAAGTATACTGCAACAGAGCTCATAGAAAACAGACACCTTGGTTTATTGTCATTTACTATAGATATTTTCTTAAAAAAAAAGAAATTGTATTGAGTACGTTGTTAGAATGGCACTAGTTTGGTGGCCGGGTTAGCTCAGTTGGTAGAGCAGGCGTACATATGTAGAGGGTTTATTCCTCGACGCAGCAGCCGCAGGTTCGACTCTGACCTGCGGCCCTTTGCTGCATGTCATTCCCCTTCTCTCTCCCCCCTTTCCTGTCTTCATCTGTCCTGTGGAATTAAAGGCCTAAAAAATAAGAATGGCACTAGTTCACCCACGTACTTGTCTGTACACACGTGCAAAGATTATTTTTTTATTGAGACTAACAAAAAGAAAAACAAGACTAAGAGTCTACAGCTATGCTAGCAGCTCTGTGAGGCTTTACTTAGAATTTAGCTCAAAGCACTGCTGCTGTCTAAAGCCTGTTTTATGGTTCTGCGGAGGCTCCAAGCAGAGCTATCGCCGTAGCCTATGTAAGTAGCCTGATGTTTATACTCAGCCGGCATGCGTGCGTGTGTGTGTGTGTGTGTGTGTGTGTGTGTGTGTGTGTGTTTGGGTGGGGGGGGTTCTTTCTAACCACGCTGGGAAATCTTGACCCGGAAAGAGAAAGTTCACCCTCTCCTTGATTTCATGTTGTTTATGGAGAAGGAGAACCAGGAATGGAGTCAGGGAAAATGCAACGCTACCAAGACACGACGTGCGTCGCCGCGAGGCGTTGTTACATTTTTCGAGAGGTGCCCGTCAGGCTGCGGCGTAGGGTCCGGCGTAGACGCAGAGGGGTCTGCGGGGGTACGCCGTCAATTCTACACACAACCATAAAATGGCCTTTACATCGGCACACTAACACGTTCACAGTGACCACATGCCGATGTTTAGCAGGTATTATGTTTACCATGTTCTCCATCTTAGTTTAGTGTGTTAGCATACTAAAATGTACTAACAGCTAATCACCAAAGTCCGTAAAAAGTAATTCTCTGGGGAACATGAATGTGTCCGCTAAATATTATGGAAATTCATGTTGTTTCGGGATTTCAGTCTGGACCGACCAACTGACTGGATAACATTGCTATCCCTAGAGCCACGCCGCTAGCATTGCTAAAAATAACTCATAAATAAATAAACCCTTTAGTTTATGGTTTATTTCAAACTTGCTGTTCTATGTCAATGAAGCTGAAACTGCTCCACGTCACTGCTTACTGGCTAATGTGAAGCAAGCTAATTATTCAATTTGTAAAACTAAAATCAGCTTTAGGTTCCACATATACGTTACAGTTTACAATAGCCCAGATTCTTCTTCATATGATATTTGTATAACCTAGCGTTTAGTTTTATTTGTTTTGTGACTTAGTTAAAAACCTACTCACAGTGATCAAACTGTCTTTGTACGTCTAAGTTTGCAAGCTGGCCAAAACGAGAAACAATTTGAAACGGCTTTTGTTTCCATTGTTACTATGGTGACCAGATCTGACTAAATAAGAATAACCACCACTTCCTGAAAACCCCCATCTCTCCTCTGGATGTGATATTGCTTTTCCTAAAGAATGTTTTCCAAAGCCATTGTTTTTGCAAAAGGCAGGTCGGTTGGTTATCAATAACAATACCAAAGTCTGCAGAGGAAAATGAACATGCTGGCCCCGGCACTGTGCGGAAAAGGTCACATAGCTTATGGATGTGACCCCTCTTCAAAAAACAAATCACCCAGGGAGCAGCATGTTAGAATAACTCTGTAATAATAGACGAGAAGAGGCTGACATTGATGATAAAAATGTACAATAACAAACAATGACAAGTGGAGTGCGTTTGTTGTAAAACAATGAAAAAAGGGAAAAGGGGAATGGTGCAGCATTTTAACAGTAGCATTACTGAATGGAGGGTAAAAAAAACTTTGTTCTTACTTAAAACAATTTATAAACTTTCCTCTGCAAGGGTTACTTGCAAAACCTTTGATAAATCCAACTTTAACATTACATAAAGAGACCAGATCAGACTGGTGCATCACATCACACATACATGAGTAACATCTTTGTTATTCCATCCACATAAAGGCAAAATGATTGGAGGGAAACAAACCTGAACATCTCATTTACAATGATATAGATTTTCCAACTTCTTACATCATTATATGCTGCGTCTACCCGTGGGTACACTGTGCTGATTTTCCGGAGTGAAATCAAACTGCTACAGAGCAGAAAGAAAAACAGCTACCGTGCAATTTCATTTGCAACGAAAGCCATCACAGGGTGCCATGTTCAGAGAGGAAATACTTCACACATATAGGACTTTGTCTCTGATTTATCATCTGTTATCTTATCCCTCTTATCAGCTCTACCCTTCACCTGACTATTAGCCAAAATACAGAGAGGGACTTTTCACACTTCTTTTGCAGATTATTTACGCAGGGCATATGAAGGAATGCAGACTCAAGGCTGTTTCTGTCATCAATGGAATTCAAACAGAAAAAGTAGACTTTGGAACAGCAAGCAAACACCAGATTAATGTAAGTCGAGTGTGGGCTGTGTTTCTACCCACACACAGAGAGACTGCAGTTACAAACCACTAGCTGAGTGCAGACTCTTGGACTTATTCCTCCTTGCCACAGACCAAACAATCTGGCCGTGTGGTTCCACGCCGAGGGCAGGCTACAGGGAAGCTGCACTAGCTTAGCTCACCAGTAACTTTACAGCCCGAGGACAAATAAAAGAACACAAGCAGGGAAGCGCTGGCGGGGAAGGCACACAGTATCTTAACTATTGTTAAGAGATTGCAGAAACGAAGGTTATATTCTTCTAAAGCTACGAACAAATGTGTCAATTAAACACGGCAGTAATTGGTCAAGAGGAAAAAAATGTCATCTGACAGAGCTTCTTCAAATATTGTGATAATACAGAGATTTGTCATGAGTGGAAAGTTCAAAGCACATTACAATTCATATATACAAAGGCATGAAAAAGAAAAAAATGTTAACAAAATTATCTAAAATATTTGCAAATATTATACTTCTATTGTGCAGCCAGCCATATCTCACAATAGAGTGCTCTCAAGCATTTTCATTTGTCAATATATATTTTTTGCAAAGGTTCATTGCACATGTATCCAATAAAAACATGTGTATCCGCCTGATGGTGATGTTTTACACTAGCACCAGATGATTAGTTGATTAAAGAGCAACTTAGATCACACTGCTTGTTCTTGGGGGAATTATTAGAATTGTTGGGGCTTTGTAAATTATAGAGTGTGGTCTAGACCTACTCTATCTGTAAAGTGTCTCGAGATAACTCTTGTTATGATTTGATACTATAAATAAAATTGAATTGAATTTACCAAGTGAAAATGCCAATCATTTGCTTGTTGACTTTTCAAAAGATTGCTTGGTTTAACGTTTTTTTGGCCATCATTAATAATTAGGCAATACTTAGGCCTAACTTCGTGCAATGCTAACTTTGTATTGATTACGTAAATAGTTCAAAACCAAATTGATGTATTAATTGATAAAGAAAATGTCAAATAATCTACTGCTTATCGTTAGTGCAGCCCTACTTCACACATGGTGCAAATGTGGTTTTCAGCACATTAGTGATGACTCACAATTTTCCATCCTTGAAAGAGCGGACAAAGATGTTGTCCTTCTTCACAGTCACGTCTTCGTGGCAGTCTGGGGAGATGACCTTGTTGCACAGAAACAAGAGACAGTGAAGAGGTCAGATGAGGTGGTACTATCTACAAAACAAAGACAAACAAGCGAGTGGGATGAAGAGCGATGTGTAAGGGATGCGCGCCCACTCGCAGCATGTGCTGCTGCTGTTTACTGGAAGTGAGGAGCACAACAGTGGGAGTTGTTCCAGTGCCAGTGTCTAACCCACAGGAGGCAGCACTGCCATTATGGAGATTTGATTTTCACCACAACTCCGTCTGCTTGCTCCTGCTCTCTCTGTATGTGCAACATGCAACACACACACACACACACACACACACACACACACACACACACACACACACACACACACACACACACACACACACACACACACACACACACACACACACACACACACACACACACAGTTGTTCCTTGAACACTATGACTCACGTTTGCTCTGTGATTCCATTTCCCTCTGTGACACATACAGTATGCTGCGCTGCAAATATGCAAAAGAAAGCACCCAGCTCACACATGGAGACTTTGACTTTTATTTTACCAGGCCTCTCAGGAGCACACTGTTTGTTACAGCCGTGTATCATCTGTTGCATGAGACATCTACCAGTGTACTACTCCACCCCTCTGCTGTACGGTCTTGGTGTAATCAATGATATGCCACCGTGTAATGCACTTCTCTGGGATGTCACAAGGAGGCAGCACGGAGCTCAGTCAACAGCAAGCCAAGAACAACAAACCCTGGAGGCGGGGCCCTGCTGACCACACAGTTAAAGGGACAGCTTTCCCCACCCTCTCCCATTCTCCCAGTTCTACTTGTTAACACTTACATAAACAAACAACGCCTGTCCCCATTTCACAGTGTGCAAACGGTGGCTGAGAGTTCACGATGGGTGGAAATAAATGGATTGGAAAAGACTGAAAGCATCAAACCAGTGTTTGTGCTGCACTGTTGCATGAGACAGAACAAGTCATTTCCTACTTTCAACTACAGAACGCAGGCAGCTACTGCTAAATAGTTAGTCTTATTTGTAGAAATCAAACTGCAACGGCATGCATATTTCCAACATTTCATGTTGGGTGGACTGTAAAGTGATAAGATAATCCTGCTAAGGTTACATAAGAAGGCGTTAAGATGAAATGGCACATTGCTGTGGGTGTAGTGAAGGACCAGCAGCAGTGGTCCCTGTTGCCTCACAGTGATGGAGCAGAGAGCAGTGAGGGAAGGGAGACTACAAGCTCACCAGAGCAGGATACCACGTGGTCTTCTTTTTTTCCCCGGTGGCGACCCCCTCCACACAGACTACTTTCCCGAATAGATCCTCATTCTGCCGCTGGTCGCTCTCCTCTTCTTCGCTGGAGGATGAAGACAATTCTTCTTCTTGACTGTGGGAGAAAAGGACAGTTTACTCAACGGACCGCACCTTAGAAAGGTAGAGTTTTTTTTTTTTTTTAACATTCATCACATCCAGTGTAGTGTTGAGATTTGATTGAGAAAAGTGCTGTTCTTATCTCCACCTGCAACTGGAGTGCTGTAACTTATCTCTATTTTTACACAGAAGTGTAAAACTGCAGAAAAAGAAAAATACATTCTAATTGCTCATACAGCGGAAAATATTTTGGCATTTTTATATTAAATCCATGCTATATATAAAACGGAATATAACATTGTGTGCGCTGGTCTCTCTCAACACATAATATTTCATCATCAAAACGTCTCCAACTAACAATAAAAAGCGTAACAAAACCTTTGTAGTCTTATTATTATGTAGTACAATCAAAAGCATAACAAAACCTTTGCAGTCTTATTATTATTATTATGTAGTACAATAAAAAGCATAACAAAACCTTTGTAGTCTTATTATTATTATTATGTAGTACAATAAAAAGCATAACAAAACCTTTGTAGTCTTATTATTATTATTATTATTATTATTATGTAGTACAATAAAAAGCATAACAAAACCTTTGTAGTCTTATTATTATTATGTAGCACAGCGAAACACAAGGTCCGCTCTACTGATTAGCTCACTCATTTGGATCGGTGTTTTGACGTGCCGGCTCATTCTTTGCTGTCTGATATCCTAATGCTAACTGCAGTGAGCAGAGAGGCAGCCATGTCTCGGAGCGATCATGCAAGAAGCACCAGCAGGCAAACAGATCCTCTGTGCCTCAACACACACGCATGCACGCGACTCAAGAGCAGTAAATCAGCCAGTCTGCTACTGCTACTGCTACTACTACTACTACTACTACTACTACTACTACTACAAAAAAAAAAAAAAAAAGTCATAAACAAAGCACTCTAGCCACTCAATGTGGCAAATACTACAATTCATGTAGGAAAGAGTTTGCTCCCATGTAATGACTATTTTAGCAGCAAATGCTTAACAGCTTGACTATTCCTTTAAATTCCTTTACTTTTAAGAAAGTAATTTAAAAAGCAACAGTTATTTTGGGAAAAGCGCTTATGCTTTCTTGCTGGAAATTAGAATAATCAGATCAATACCACTCTCATGTCTGTACGCTAAAAGCTAAAGCCAGCAGATGGCTATCTTAGCTTAGCATAGAGACTAGAAAACCAGAGCAAACTGCTAGCCAGGCTCTGTCCAAAGGTAACTATAAATCATTTTACCAGCACCTGCTTACTAGCTTACTAATTAACACATCAAATGTCATGTGCTTAATCCCTACAAAAACTGAAGTGTGAAAACAGCATGTTGTGGTTCTACTGGGGGGTAATCCACCAGACCATTTCCTGGCTGGGAGTAGTAACATGCTGTCGTAACTTTCTGCTGCTTCCCTGAAAATCTCACAGTGAAACAAACACTGTAAGAGGTAACAATCTTCTCATCTAACCCATAGCAATACAGCAAATAAGTGTAATGTTCCAAAATGTTGAACTATTCAATTAACAGAAGAAGAAATGATCTCATAAAACAAGCAATATAGTTGTCTTCTTTATCTCCACTACATTGTCAATCCTTGTAATTTAAGTATTAAGACTGATGAACTAAGACTATTTGTGCACAGGAAGACAACAGGTCCAAGGTGCTAATGTGCAGCTGGGACAGTTCCAAGTCAATATTGCATCAATGTTAAGAGTTCTATTGACTTTTCTCTATTATCAAGGGGTGTCAGAGAATGAGATTATGTAGCAGAGTGTCCTCTTTAAAACAGAGAGAAGCCACAATTATATCCAGCGCCAAAAAGCCCTCAGCACTTCCTATTCCCTGATGGAAACTCTGCAGTCTCCCAGGAGTAGGCACATCAGAACACAAAACACTCACTAGAACATTTGAGTCAAAGGAGAGGAAAAAAGATAATATTCAGCAGGACCATGCCGTGCTAACACTGCCTCTGCAGCACGCACACGCACACGGCGTGATAAAGTAGCTGGACGAGGCGAGTATGTAGTATGGAGATGAGAATAAATCTTTCATTTCAACTACTGTCAGCATACTTAGAACGGGGAAGCCTGTTACTGAGGACTGTGGATTGGTACAGTCAGAAAATCCCTCCCCGTCAGCATCACAGACCTCTGATATATTAAGTCTGATATGAGCCTTGCAGGATGTACAGAGACGGAGGGGCAATACTCACATTGGGTTCGATCGTCTGCCGCGGTTGCCCTTCTTGCCGATGACAGGTGTGCCGAAGTGCTCAGGGTTGGTGAGAGGGAGTCTGTCGAGTGTCTGCACGGGAGACAAACAGCAAAGAGCCACCTTGTCAGACAGTGAATTGGAAGACAAAATATATATCTTGTACACCTGAAAGAAACGCTTTTCATGAGATCTCATCAGTTACAAACGGTGGGATTTAACCAGCGATTTACATTTGGCAACTTTGCTGTGATATCTGTTTCCTGGAATTATATCACAGCTGAACTTTTGAATGCCAATGTGGGACCATTCATAAGCAGTGCTTTAATTTGAGCACCGTGAGTAGAGATGAGAGACTGTAAATGAAATTCAATAAAATAAAAAAAAAAAGTTCAAAACAATTAAATGAGCTTTGCTTCTCTAGAAAGCTGAGAGATAAGTCACAATACTTGCCTCGCTCTCTGCAAAGTGACGCGCTCCTTTCAGGCAGAGAGAGGAACGCCTCAGGGTCTTCTCATCGCCATCGTCAAATACTGCAGAGATGAGAGGCAAACTATTAGGCCACAGACAGACAGACCCCCCCTCCCCCACACACGCTTTTAGCTCACAGGTTTATTACATCTTCAAGGAGCCTCCGTTAGACAGGGTGGAGTAAATAGTAAAATAAAAGGAGAATTTACTGATTCTATTTATTTATTTATTAATTAATATATCTCTATAGACTGACTTTTACAATAGCATAATATACATCATATTACAAAACTCAAGGAACCTTACTTTTACTTTCAGCAGTCACACCGCTCCCAAGGATAAATCATTAAATTCCATTACCCATTGCTCACTTAAAAGTATTTGGCGACAACAATGATGGTAAAACACTCGAGGTAACTTCAACAGTGACATCAGTCATGTTTTGTTGACAAATGAAAGGAGTGAAAATGTGCCAAGACGAGAAAAGGAAAACCCCATGAGCACTCTTAAGTGACGATCAGCTGCTGAGAGACAACAGATCTACGCAGCAGTCTACACTCTGTATACTTTGGATTATCCAACACTGTAACGGTGTACTCTTCACATCACAGACTCGCAGTAACAAAATGCAAGAAAGTTCCAAAGGATTTCCAGCTTCTCAAATATGAGATTTTGCTGCTTTCCCCTGTTTTATGTCATTGTGAATACAATATGTTTGGGATTTGGACTGTTGGTCAGACAAAACAAACAATTAGAGGATGTCACCTTGGGCTCTGGAAAATGGCGATTCCATTTTATTTTTTTTCTCCACACATTTAAAAAAAAAAAAAAAAAAAAACATATTATAGACTAAACAATTACTCCGTTATTTGAAAGAAAAATCTATTGATAATAAAAGTTATCTTTAGTTGCAGCCCTACATGCTGCATTTACCACTTGTTACATTATGCTGTATAATATTCCAATGTTGACTCAGCATAGTCTCGCTCATTCAGCCTCTAAAGCTACCGAAGATTTTTTTCAACTCATTTATCTTGCCTATATTTGCTTCATGCTGGACAATATTTTCATATACTGTATATACATATGAAAATTATATGAGAAATCACTTCATTCTTTACATTTTCTTAGGAATTAATTGAAGATGTTTCTTGCAACATCATGAAAATACAAACCCTGAAAACACTTTGGAATTTCTATTGTAGACATCATATTTTTGCAAGCCGTAGGGAGAGTACAAGTCTTGGAGTGAGGAGCAGAAACCCTTTGTTATTGACTTACCAACAGTATATATACTAGCATCGGTCAGCTTATTGATTGTGGCCTCTTGGTAAACTCCATCCGGATTCTTCACCTCTACAACAGCACCCACCTGTAGGACGGATACACTGCTGTTATTTGGCATCCTAATGTGCTACTAATGATAAATCTAATGAGGTGTTTTAAAGTAATTAGAATCATATTGCTGCTACAAGAACCATAATCGACTGAAATTAAAGTGCAAAGCGAATGCTTCATTGGCCAATTCTTTTTTCTACATTCACTATGGCTTTATAGTCTGAGCCAAAAAAGACTAAACAAAAGTAATCAAGGGTAATTAACAACAATAGGTGTGTTATAACAAGGTTTCATCCAAATGTGGGGCAATGTCGGCCTCCTCCATCTTTTCCTGCCTTACCTTTAGAGGTCCTTTGATGTTTTCATCATGAACCTCAGCTGTGGACAGATCTGGTTTAAAGGTCACCTAGGGGAAGGAGGTAGGTGGGGGCAACAGGAGAGGAGAATCAGTAACGAGGATAAACAAACAATTTCCCCAAGGCCGGACGGGCCACATCAATCCTCCACTACAGAGACAGCACATTCCCAATAACGATGCTGGACTTTGCGATGCACGGCTTACAACGATGCTCTCTTTCACGCAATACTTGGCAGCGAGGCACGTTTGTTGCTTTAGATCAGTGTGGTCTGAGATAACTAAACATAATAGTAAAGACTTCTTGCTCTCATTAGGCAAACAGGATGTGTATGAATATTTAATACAATGGCTCATTTCTAGCACCGCCGAGGTACCGACCCCCCTAATTGGCAACTGCGCAGCATCTGTTGCTGCCAACTGCGGTGGATTTCTGTTCTGCGTTTGTGAGGGCTACACTAACCGACCTCCCAACCCCCCTCTGCAAATGCAGCCTCCCCTAAGTGAGCCACAGTACATCATAATCTGATCATGCTGTGTTAATCGTGCATCTGCATGGTGACCTGGTAACACTGTCACACACACACACACCATATATCAATATTCTTTCTCTGTTTCCATGCATGTGCTAGTAAAATAATTATAATGGAAAACTGGCTTCACTTTTATTGACTGGGATTTAGTTCAGAATCAACCGCCATCTCAGAAAACAAGCCTGCCGGTAACAAATTCAGACAATGCTCGCTCTTGAGTCGTTTTCAAACATAACAGCAGCAGAAACAGCAATCAAAGTCTCGCTGTGAAGGCGGCATCAAGACAACAAATGACAGGAATACATGCTGTAAGATGCTGTTAAATTGTCAGGTCATAAAATAGGATGGGAGAGAAAGGAATAAAAAGATTCCTGAGGCAGCGTTTTATCAGTTATAGAGATAATAACATTCCTGCCCGCCCGGTGGAATAAAGGACTTCCTTTCTTCACAGGGACGAGCAGGAGCCTCTGCTCTCCACAGACAGAGGGAGGATAATAACACCAGACAACCTCCTAAAGGCCGTTTCACAGACGCTGTAGCCGAGCTGGCCCGCGCCAATGTGACGTAGATCTCACTGGCGCGCCAGGATTTTGAGTCCAGAGGGCGCGCACCACTCTATTGTTTTTAACTCATTTTCAGTTTCAGAATTGTATTTAGAGGTTGTACCAGAATAGGTTTGTGTGATTTAATTTTCAGAAAACACCATATATTTGTTGTACTGCACACTGCTGCAGCTCCTCTTTTCACCCTGTGTGTTGAGCTCTCTGTTTTAGCTACAGAGTGAGGCATCGCACTTCTGTTCCATCTTTCTGTCACAGTGTTTTCTGTTGGAGATGGTAAGTCCCTTTGGACTTTGGGCTTTTTGCACTTTGTAAACCTATAACGTACACAAAAAGATATATAACACAATAAAGGAAGGGGAAAAGCCAAAAAGCATAATATGAGCACTTTAACAAATATTGAAATACAATTTAAAACCTGATAATATAGAGCCTCGAGCAAATTTATGGGATGTGAAAAGGTTTTGTCGAGAGCTCACAGTCCATTATTTACGAGATTCTTTCTTCCAATGAGCCTAAAAATGTCACTGAGCTGCTTGATATTTCTCTTGCATTTTTCCCATTTTAAAATGCAAGATGTTTATGTTTCGGTTTACTTGATATAGAAACATGACGTGAACTTTGATCTGAATTTAATCAAGCAAATTTGACTGTAGAGGTGTAATTCTATGTCTTTTGGACATACACACACGCAGACACGCAGACACACACACACGCAGACACGCATTTTAATGGTTTATCTGACATTTGACACCAGTTGAAAACTTGCCACTTTGACAACACTGGCCCATTTACAGTGATGTTGATCAATGTGCCTTGTCCTGGTAAAATATAAAACAAACATTACTACATCTCAGAGTAGTTGCATCTTTTTGCTTCACAATTTGTGTCCTTGTAAATCTGCATCTCTTAACCTCTGTACATGTCGTTCTATTGACTTTGTTTGCATTAATACTGCCTCTAATTAGGGCTTTGTGCCACACAGTATAATGCAACTGAAGCGCAACATTCACTACATTTATTTTAAAGCAAACAGGATTGAGGCTATCACTTTTTATTATTCTTTTTTAATTATAATACATGGTGAAAATATAATATATATTGATACTTAACTGTAATAACCTGACCAAAATTCAAAATTCACAGTGTATAATTTAAATAAATGCATCATAAGCAAATGCTTTAAGAGAGGAAAGGGGTACTGATCTCCAAAAAAGTGGAAATATTTTTTTGTTTAACAAATACTTTTATTTGCGTTCTGCAGTGAAATCATAAAAAAAAAAAAAAAATCCGGATGGAATCACGGAATCTACACATGAAAACAGAATTCTCTTATAAACGCAGAATCACACGGAATTTGCATACATTTTGTTGACATATTAAATTTACTTCCTTCTCATTTTTCAGTTTAAAACAACAAGCGTAGAAAGGTCTCTACCTAAAGCGTGGCCAAATTGCATTGTTAAACATGTTTTAGTAACCATACGTCCTCACGTTCACGTTGTGAGTTTGTTGCGTGGGGGGAAAAGAAATGTCGAAGCGAGCGGCTCCTGAGATAAGCAAACGGTGGCGAAAAAATTGAGAAACTCTGAATGGACTGCTAAATACCGGGCCGAACAATAACCCAACGACTACTAGGAGTCTGGACAACAACTGTTTTGTAAGTTTTGTCAACGTACTGTTGACTGGACCCGCAAAGACACAAGTAACGACCATTTGAAATCAAAAGCTCATCTCAAGAACAAAGTCCTAAATCCACAGCGGGCAAATCCCTCCAGTTTACCATTGAGGAAACGACAAAATCAATCGATGCAAGGCGTGAGTTTGTGGAAGATGTTGTTGCAATGTGTGCTGAAGCTGACGTACCGCTTCAGAAAATGAAGAGGATATGTCCGTTTCTTGTTAAACATTGCAAGCAGGGAGGCGCGCTCCCAGAAAACGCCAGCAGCCTCAGGCAGACCCACCTGCAGCGGGTCTTTGACCAGCACACACAAAAAGTTCTGCAAGAGATCCGTGGAAAGAAAATCTTCGCTCTCTGACAGCCGAGATCACAAAAACGAATTTCATAGGGCCCTACGTAGCCCTCATTTGTTTGAAACAGTACTCAGTTAACTGTGCCATTGGGTTAATCCTGACTGATCAAATGTGTGCTGTCACAGTGAGTGATACGGACATGGTGCTAACTGAACTTTTTACAGGTCTTCTAGTACAGATTATCATCATAAATAATAATGTCACACAGATCTTTCACTGGGTTTTAAAAAAACTCAAAAGACAAGAGCGCCATATGCTGCCTGGCTGCCACCATCGACTTTGTTAAACAAGCAGACAGAGATTAGTGAACCAAAGAGCTAGAGAGGAATTCATTACAGTGGGATATTCTAATTCACAACAACCGCTGAATAATTGCTATGTTCTCCATTTGTGTAACAGAGCTCATATTCGCATTACAGCTACCCACAAACATACCCCACACGGCCAATTAGTATGGTAATTCATTTATGAGCTGAGACTGTCCTATTTAGCTGCATTTTAGTCCACACTATTTTAAACCAGAAAATCACATGGTCTACTTTGTCATGTTGTTCGTCTCTGTCCATAAGACAAAAAGGCCATCATTTGTCACAAAATTGGCAACATCGCTGCTCTTTTGTCTCTACAGGGGAAACTACAGTGCATTGACACAGTGAAAAAGCCAGCATCCAATCTTTGTTCCTCCCACACACTCTAGCAGAATGAGAGACAAGCGATCAGTCTCTATTGTATTATCCAGATGCTCCAGCCCCACTGGGAAATGAGATACTGTACTACGTACATCAGGCAATGCCTTCATCAGCAAGGCATAAAACCAATGGGAAAACAGCAGACACGCCGTCCCCGCGACAAAACGTGGAAGCAGTGGGCGAGAGGGATGCCTGAGGACGTGATGGGTACCTGGTGGGCTAGACCAGACCCTGCATCTGTCACAGCTGGGGCCCTGATCACCGTCTCAGCTGTATGAACACAACTAACAACCTAAACCAGGTGGGTTGAGCTCGAGCATGTAAGCAACCCAGCTGGATGTTTGGCAACATCAGAGACAAGAAAAGAATTCAGTCTAAAATCTATCTAATATGAGGACATTTTAATTATTCCAACAACACGGTCTGTCAAGGAATGTTTTTGGACAGCATCTTTTAAATGTGGCCATCTCCAATCCAACCGCTCATGATGGGCATCAAAGTGGAGCTGTGTGAGCTTGATCGTTGCCCCTTCGCACAAAGACAAGAGCCCCTCACCCTGCTGCAATCCACTTCACAAACAACACAGACAGATAATACATTTTTAATTTCATGAGCACTTTAAAGTATGACTTACCTTGGCCTTGACGAGCCTCTTGGCAGTCTTAATCTTGGCCTCACAGAAAGCCCCTCTGTACTTGGCACTCACATCCGTCCCTACTGTCAAGTAGGGGGGCTCCTCCAGAGTCTGAGGAAATAAAAAGAAAACAAGAAACCAGTGAATTCAAAGCATTTATTTATTTATATATATATAGCTTAGTGACACATGTGTATTCTCACAGCTAGGAGGACACACATACAGGCTCCACGTAGTTGTAGGCCAGCTACGCAAAATCCACCCAGCTCAGTGATTCATCCATGAAAAACACATACCATCTGCTCTGGGTATTGGAAAACAAGCCTCTGAGGGAGCAAACAAAAAGGCCACTTCACTACTGCTTTGATGACTACAAAGAAGAAGTTATCCGAAACACAGAGCACCGTCTTGTGCCATCATTGGATGTTTATCAAACCTTTTTGTTTTTTCATAGGATCAGATTTGCAGAGGGTTGGGTACACAGAGAAAACAGACTTCCTATTTGTGGATGAGGGCAGAAGATATTTGTGGTTCATGTAGTGCAAAGATGGATTTACTGAGAGTGTTTCACTAAGGCTTAATAAAAAAAAATAAAAAAAAGTCTAACCTAACAGATATATTTAGACATCTTTCTGGAATAAGACCCAAAGTGGGGCACACTTCCTGCTGACAGGACGCATCAAGACCAACTGCAACATGTCATATGTGCACTTGGTCAATACTCCTGTGTGTTAATTGAGGGGGGAAAAAAAAAATCAGGTCCTCCAGTAAATATTCAAGACTCAATAAGATATGTTTTCTTATAACCACACTTTAAGAGATACAAATCAAATGCATAACTCTTATGTATTTCCAAGGTAATAACAGCAGGTTATTGTTACCACGAGGAGGGCCTTTCAAAAAGTGCGTAAAAACTACACCAGCGATGGAGGAACTAATCACTGAAACCAGCTGCTGCAGGCCTCTCCCTTTCAGGATTGAAATGGTAAAAGTCCACATCTGTAAATTTGAGATCTTTGTCGTGTTTTAAATATTAACAAATCTGTCCCATCGCTTAAAACACCACCCAGGGCAGAACACTGCAGTCAAGCCACTCCACTTCCTCCACTTCGAAAAAGACGGTCAAACTAAGCCCCCACGTATGTGTAGGCTGTATACTAGGCATTACGTTAAGAGCGTTATGCCTTTATTACGTTAAGAGCGTTATTGATTCAATAAGTCAGTCAGTCAGTCATTCTGTCTATAAAAAATAAATACATAAAAATACATAAAACTAAATCAATAAATATTAAACAAAAAATAAAATAAATGACATCTTTTTTGCCTGCAAACTGTATTTTAGAGAAAAATTGAATTTCAATTAGGTAAATTAGTCAAACTTAATAATAAAGAATACGTTTTCAAAGACCAATTTCTCTCCCTCACAAATGACAGCAGACCACCCCAGAGTATCACTAAAGGGCCGTCTACACCAAGTACGAGAACTATAAATCTATAGGTTTTAAAAATCGTTCTAACTCCAGTGGATGGCGGCGTCCACACCACAACGACAGGGGAGAAGGATAGAAACACTGACAGCCAATCACAATCCATCTGAGTTTACAACATGACACGGCAGAGAGAGACACTGCGGAGACATTTGTTTCAAACGGGTGGTTAGTGGCGGACTTTTCCCCAAGGCATTTTGTAACTGGTTTTATCAACTTTATAAATCCTGATCCTTTGTCTATGTAACCTATTGGGCTCTGGGTAAACCAGCTGTAAAAAATGATTGCAGTATTGCCTTAATAACTGAACCTGTTCCTAACCTAAGCAAACAGTTTTATAGAGGGGTTCCACATTGACAGAGTGCATCAGCAGAAGTGAGCACAGCCGCTTTATGAACTACAACAAAGATAAAAATCTACTTTGCCTCTATTTCAGCATTGTGTTGCAGGTTCACCACTCCTCTTAAGTGCTAGCACTGATTGAATACTGCTTTTGAACTTGTGTATTTTATTAAAGATAGATAGGGATAGAATCAAATGCTCATACCTTCCTGCTACAACCATTTCACAGCGATATCGTTCTCATGCATGGATACTATACATACTTTATAACCTTAAGGACATGAGTGTATTGGATTTATGTATGTAGGTCTGCATAAGAAGTGGTTGTCCAGCCGTTTCATGTAGGAAAATATAAACATTCAATCATGATTTGAACTTGGCAGATATTCAATATTAAATGACTCAGATCAGTATCAGGGTCACATAAACATCGTCTACAGGATATGCGTTGCCTTGGGCTTCCTTTGTGTTGGCATTTTAAACTCCAGTCGATTTATGAGGACTATGGATAACCTTTTCTCAGATCTCTGCAGGGTAATTCCAGACAGCTAGCTAGACTATCTGTCCAATCCGAGTTTTCTGTTGCACGACTAAAACAACTTTTAAAACGTACACGTTTCACCAAAACAAGTTCCTTCCGAGGTAATTTTGCAGCGGCATCGCGGCTTTTCTCCGGTGCTTAGCACCGCCCAAGATGATTGCGATTGGTTTAAAGAAATGCCAATAAACCAGAGCACGTCCTCCCATCCCGGAATGCTATGTAGAGTAGCCAGACCCTACTCCAGTATGCTTTGGAGGAGGGTCTGGCAAAGCGAGACTACATAAACATGATCAGGACATCACTAAACTGCTAATAATGCCAAGTGGAATTCACTGCAGATGCATGAGCAAAATGTTGCCTCCTAATAAAAGAGTAACAGGTGAAACAGAAA
Organism: Perca flavescens; assembly: GCF_004354835.1. Lineage (NCBI taxonomy): Eukaryota > Metazoa > Chordata > Actinopteri > Perciformes > Percidae > Perca > Perca flavescens. The sequence goes on along the minus strand of NC_041347.1, from coordinate 12,373,913 downwards.
TGTGGTTAAAAATGTCCATTTTCCAATAATCCAAATGAATATAAGGGTTTCACATCCCTCTTTAATTTATTTGTTACCTGAGGCTAAATTCTACATTATCTTAACTGACAGACAACTAAAACATGTCGCAATTCTGGGCCACACACTCAAAACCACAAGACCAAAAAATTATCTGGAACACTTTCTATTAATCAGTATAAACAGGTGGTGTATTAACCCTCAGCCAAGCTATCGTGCAGAAAAACCAGAGTTTGGCTGTCGTGCAAATATTCACCATGGGCTAAACATACTGTATCTTAGGCCTGTCACAATAACAAATTTTGCTGGACAATAAATTTTCCCAGAAATGATTGCGATAAACAATAATATTGTCGTTTATTCAGTTTGAATCCAAAGTGCTCCCACACTACAGCTGTTGCGTTTGGCTTTTAAACCAATTCCATCTTCTTTTTTTTTTTTTTTTCCTCCAACTCTCAAGTAGCGTTTTCTCTGGCTGTACTCCCCACGCGGCTCTTTTGCTGCACTCTGTGGCAGGCTACGCCAGGAGTCACGCCTCCCCACACAGAGACCACACGGCTGACAAGTGACCTACACATGGGTTCACGCCTCCTTACGCTAAGGAACCGAGAGGGGTCACTGATGCACCGGAGTGGTCATCCAGTCTCTTTGGTAGAGAGAGCGAGAGAGAGGAAAACAAACAAGCATGCAAATAGAAATTGGAAAAATTATTGAGCTTATTTTTATTTATGATGCGATTAATTGGTTTATTGCATATCGCGGCAGGCTTAACCATAATATCTACAATATATAAGTGCAATAAGTTCAATAAACTTATTCAAAAAATAATGTTGCAGTACCACTGCATACAAAGTAAGTAACACTACATAGAAAAAAGTATAATAAATCAAACACAGATTTAAAAAAAAAAAAAAAAAAAAATAGAAACATGTGTGCTAACAGATGGACACATTGCATTTTCCGTGTTGAGAAGGTCGGGAGCCTTTCACAGTCAAACCACGACAGGTCGCCTCTTCTCTGGTGTCTTTTGGATTCTGACAGATGGGATTTAGGGGCAGAGTCCAGCGCACTTCAGCCTCCCCACCTCTCAGATAAACACCTCATTAGTGCAGTCTGGCCTCAGCACGAGCTGGCCTAGCCAACACCAGGTTTACATGACGCACAAGCCATTCCCACTGGCTAACCAATCCTCTTGTCAGTCATGACTGCAACACAAAGCTGGACTGCCACTGTTCCTCCTCTTTTATAATAATAATAATAATAATAATAATAATAATAATAATAATAATAATAATAATAATAATAATAATAATAATAATAATCGTCTCCTTTTGCTTCCAATGCTCTAGGCCTTTTTCTTTTCCTCTTCTTAGAGGAAGAGTCATACTACTGAGTCAGAGAGGGCAGCTTGGGTTACCTTGACAGCTGTGGCTGCCAAACCTCCACAACTTAACAGGGCAGGGGATGATAACACACTGCGGAGGCCAGATTTACATTTGTCATGCTCACATGCCAGCACAAATAGAGAACGGTTTGTTGTTTCCGTTGATAATGCCCCACCTCCCTGCATTAAACTAAAACTATGAAAGAAAATTCCATTCCTTGGATTAGATTGTCATTTAGCCTACAGCTGTCTGGGGATAAACAGTGACTCCTTTTCATCATTCCAGCCAGTACCGAACGACAGACAGTGTATCCCAGACTCAGAAGATCAACCAATCAAGATGACTAAGCTCAGAGAGGCGGAATTCCTGTGCATTTGTGGAGTTGTAACATCCCCACCAACTTAAAATAAGCTAAAACGCCACACAAAAGCTGCTCTTATCTAAGATTCTGTCATAAAAAAGAGCAAGCGCCACATTAGCTTCTGCATGCAAAGATCAACGTAATGGTAATAACAGTGGTACAATCGAATCCAGATCTCTGGCTATTCAACTTGTGCCACTGATGTGGAAAATACTCTCCAGGCACACGTGCTTGATTAAACACATACAAATATAACTTGGCATGGGGTGACAAAACGCACCTGCGGCTGGCATGGACAGATACAAACCCAAATTGTTCGGGGAAACAAATGCAGCTTGATTGAAGTATGATCAGTCAGAGAGGCACAGATAAAAACTTAAATTTATTCATGCCATAAAAGCTTTTATCCCCTCCACAAAGGAACAATCTAAAACAAATCCCAGAGTTGATGGTTCACCACTGTTGTTGGCCATAAAGTACTTCTGTCTTGGCTGTTGAATCACACAGACAGTTTAAACTGGGTACTAGCACCTCGCTGAATACATGTGATGAGTGACCCAAAGCCAACTCAGTATTTAAAAGGTCACATATAGTAGTAAAAAGTGAGCCTATAACTTTTCAGTTCTTAATGGAAATATTAGTTTTTCCACTTAAAGTGCAGTATTTTAAATGAAAACAATATGGCTGGATGTTTTATCAAAAAGAAAAGTGCCACTGGGTTATTAAAAAAATAAAAAAGACATTAAGTCAAACTTCACCCAAACACACACTACATTGTTTCAAAACATTCTATTTTCATGACCCTGTGTTGTGTTTGTGTTTGTGTGTGTGTACACAGTATGTGTGTGTGTAGGTAGAAAGGGCAGCTACAGTGCCATTACAGGCATTTGTGTCGCTGCAATGACGGTGAGAGCGCAGATGCGTAAGGCCCAGACACGCTGACCAATTAGAGTAGACTGGGCTTTTTTTTTGGAAGGGGACCTTAAAGAGACAGGCCCTAAAACAGAGTATATGCAGACAGACAAAACAGACAAAAATAATATAAGACCTTTAAGTCTTTTTAGTAAGGGAACAACAAGGCTGTGACATTAAGTCACAGCTTTGAAATCATTCAAAACAAAATATACCAGGGTGACACTGGCAACAGCAGAATGAGATCAGTTTCTGCTCAATAAAAGATGAAAAATGTAACCGCCAACTACACAGAATGCAAGTTGATACTAAGCTGCTGCTTATAGTGCATTTCTTTGACAGCCTGAGCGACTAGAGCATTTTCATTCTACAACTCAGTAAAAAATACGCATTCAGAAGGTAAAAGCTGAAAAGAAAAAAAATTACTGATGGCATGTTTGTAGGGTGAACCCACTTGAAACTGTGGATTGTTATTCACTATGGTCACTTTATATCAGTCATTGATCAGGGAGGGCCTCAAGGAATCCCTGGTTATTTGCTCAACAGACCACAGGCTATTTCGGGGAGGCTGTCCCATGGAAGCATGCAGATACCTATTTGCTAATGTATTAAGACACACTTGCACCAGTCTGCAAATATTCCTCCTTCCGCTCATTCGGTACAAACTACAATTAAAGCCGATGTGACCTTTATATTCAAGAATACGCTTCAGATTCATATATGCTGCAGATTGACAAGTCAAAGTTCACCATTGCTGAATTTTTACCTACCAATTTGCATGGTTAGCCAATATTTTGCCATGAGTCTTGTGTTTTGGAGAGTGTGTTAGTAGAGGAGTCATTCAATCTCGCTCCATTTTTCCACTATCAGACTGTTAAAATAGACTATTTACAGCCAAAGCTAGCTCAGATCATTTCCAAAAAACTTAACATCAGACCTGTTAAATCTCCCTGTTGGTGTGAAGTGCAGGACATGTCGCTGGACGGAATCCAAGTCTGGTGGACCCATATTTTCGATACATGCCTTTTGGAAATGTTGTGGTGATGGCAGTTACTCGACTCATTACTACGGACAAATAACCAGGGGTGGATTGTAACCAACTACATTTACTAAAGTACCGTACTTCAGCTACTATCTATACCTTCATGTGAACTTTCTGTCTTTCCGTCATCACTCATAGACCAAAACAACCTTTTGTGTGAGTTCATCATCTAATTGTTTCTTGTGAATCTTCTGTTAAGGCACTAGAGATCCAATTAAATTAGCATTTGTGATTTATACTTTAGAACAGAGTTTCTTATTTTCACACGAACGATTAACCTCACTTTAAAACTCAGAGTTTTTAGATCACAACTGTTGCCATTGCCCAGGATTTATTCGAGATTGTGCGCCTTTTAAAGCTAAAATGACACGTGTGTTGTAAGGTTGGAGGTGTCACTAATTGTATGTTGGTATGTTTCAAGTTACACAACAGTGCAAGTTGATGTTAGGAACATAAACTGGTTTATATTCAGCTGTTGTACCAGGTGAGGGTGGTGTGAACAGTATGACATAAGCTAATAGTACCAGCGTTCAGTGTAAAGCCCAGTCCAGACCAAAGATTCGCGATGAGACGAGTTAAAACTTGCAACGCACTGGTCTGCAGCGTTCTAAAACCTTCCAGTTCACACCAATGCAGCGAGACCAGACGGTGTATCATCTCCAATGGAACAACTCTGTGCTTTCGTTCTAACTTCCGACTTTCAGGCTTTTTGTAGCCGATATATCATTTGTTGCATCTAAATATGAATGTGGATAACGTTAGTGATACTAAGTAGTGATTGCTACAGTTGCATTTCTAGTGATGAATCGGCAAAAACTTTTTATTTATACAATTCATGCTTTGTTCTATCGCCGCTCACTCTCTTCAATCACTCTCTAGCTCGTTCGACCACATAGCATGCCCACGGCCGCACATTGAGCCTTTGTAACATAGAAATAAAATGGATTATGGATCATTTTATTTCTATAGTTTGTAGCTGACTTGACCAGCTGACTTTACTATTGGCTGTTGAAACAGGTGACGTCTCTTACGTTCCAAAACCAGCCTCTGAGACTTGACCAGCTGAGTCGCAGCAACACCATCTGCTGTCTTGAGTCGAGCTGAGATGGGCCGGTTCAGACTAGAGCAGTCAGTCTTCCTCTATAATAACATTCGAATTCCATCGGTTATTTTTTTTTTATATTCAAATAATATTCTAATATTTAATGCTCATATGCAGCCTGTTATAAATATGTACTACACTACTCAGGTTTATGCATTGTCAATGCCACTATAAGCATGTGGTTGTTGTTATACGTTCTGTCCACTAGAGGGACTTCCAACAGTAGCCTGGCTTGGAAGGGGACCTACGTCATGGCGCATTGCATTTCTGGCACGCCGCGCTCGGTTTACATTATTTTCCACCAGGCACACAGCGACAAACACAAATCAACAGAGAACTCTGTATTGAAACATTATCTAACAAGTGTAGTGATGCGGCTCTGTTTTAAAGGCTAACGTTTGCTCGGTTTGCACAATGACATCATCTTAGAAAGCACAGCCGAAAACGACTTGTCATAAACTAAGTAACATAGTGTTAGCCACGATGCTAACGACATTAATAACTAAGCCGGACGGTGCTGTCACAAATTTTTTTGTGATTTAATAGCAACCTGTTTGTTGCGGATTGTCACATTACTGAGAATACAGCTATTAGAAGGTAATATATGAAGTCGAAGCTAACTCTGACAGCTGTAGGACAGCTAACTGTGTTTGGGTAAACTTTAGCTGTCTCCATGAAGTTACCAGCTAAGTTCCTATAACTCGCAACGCAGTTAGGAAACCAGAACAAGCTAACTATTGATAACATAAGCATTTTGGCTCGGTGGATGTCAATTTTAAAGTCATGTTGAAACTATTTTCCATCCATATTCCGATTTCCAGCCACAGCCTGTCACTCCCCCCTGTACTAACGTTACTCGGTACGTAACGTTAGCTCACAATGCCTTGTGTTTCTTACTCTCGTAACTTATTGTTCATCAGACGTGACATGAGAAGAGGGAGATTAGCTAACGTTAGCCAACCCATTTATAAAAAAATAAAAATCACATTCGAATAGTAATTTCAGCATTCGAATAGTATTGATTTTTTTACTATTCGAATTATATTCGACTTTCGGAATTTGTTCCAACAGCCCTAGTTCAGACCACTGAAACTTTTCCCTGCAATGTTCTAAAACGGTTACCAATCTTTGGTCTGAACTGGGCTTAACAAATCAATCATTTTCATTCTGAGAATTACAATGCATAAGCATACAAAACAGCACCTTTTTAAAACATACAATTCAGGCACTAATCAGCCTTACTAAAAATGTTATAAACAATAGTTTCTGACCCATTATATTGTGCTATAATGAATAGGCTTGTTGGCTGAACAAAAGAACATGTAAAAGGCATGCAGGAAAACATTAAGCTCCCTCCCAGCCTAGCTCACACATACAATAATCCTGCTGTGAATTACCTCTTTGTCCAAACCAGAGTCACCACAATTCCAGTGACTGGTGCTTCAGCAGGAGTTGCCTTGGCAATGCCATGGCAGCTTTAAACAAATCAAAAATAACAATCTTGATACCTTTTGGGAACACACTTATTTCCCAAAATTTAGGGCTGTCCTGCAAATTGAGTCCTCCTGCATTCTCACAGACCAAGTACAGAACTTTAAACATTTTAATAAAACTGCTAATAAATCGCCGATGCCTATAATCTCAAAGCAACCAATTTCCTTGATCACTTACCAAACATGTGGACTTGAAATTATGAACAAGTCCAAAATGCAAAAGCCATAGTTTTGCATATGCCTTTTGAATGACTTGTAGCAGTATCTTACTTGCAATGTGGCTTCTGTGGGGGTTTTTGTAGAATATGCTAATGTTATCTTAAGCTTCACCTTGCAATACCCATACAATACATACAATTCAGACTTGCGAAAATTCCCTCATTCCTTAAAAAGGGGCTGTACTTGATATTCACATATCTCACATTATGAATATATGCACATTAGTATAGCTGCAAATAAATATTTGCTATGTAAAGATATAGTGGAGTAATGGCGTTCTGAGCAGAGAATGTAGTCAACGCTACCTCTGTGTGTGTTGTAATCCGAGCTTCTCTGTTCTTTGTTTTGATGGCCGGTCCGGCCACGCGTGCATGTAAGTGCATGTGGCTGTGAAAAAACTTAGGTATTCACATATTGGGGAATGGCCTGTAAGGGCAATGTGGAGTCAATCCCGGCCCACTATTTTTTTTCTACAGTATTTCGAGTACAGCCCCTTTAACAACATATAATTGTACTGCTTTACAAATGATCATGCTTACATATGCATGAATCAGACCATATTTATACTGTACTCATCAAAAGTTATTTATTTTAACAAAGTACCTGGTTCCCAGGCATGGACACCTCCGACTACAGCAGCCTACTGCACCAGACCTGCTGACGGTCTCTTCCCAAATGCTTAAGTATGTACCATATCACCACAGCACCACATGCTGTTAACTCATCTAAATGCAGGAATAAATCTAATAAACACGTTTCACTCCCACAGCATGGCAATTTTCTTAAACAGCTTTGATCACAAGTTACCGTTTCAACACAGTAGAGCAACTTTCGACTGCCGGAGTACTATTTAGTATTGCGCTTCCATAAAGTTGGGGATCTCAAAAGAGCCAGATTTAAAACATAATGGTCTACATTAAAAGCAGCAGAGGCAGATATCATGACATTTAGTCACTTAAAGGCTGAATCCAACATTTCCCAAATATCACATATCCACTTTTAGTAAAGCCAATGTTTAAAGTGTTTTAACGACCAGCACACAGTGTTAAAGCAGTGTGTGCCGTTGATGGAGAAAGGCTGTGGACCGTAAGCCAGAGTGACATGAAATGCTAAGCGCACATAAAGAAGAGTTGTCCTAGTTACAGAGCAATTTACAGTTTAGGCATTGAGCAGATGCTTCTAATATACAAAGCAGTAAAATAAGTGAGCTCTTAAGCATCAATAGATCCAGATGACTCGGAGCACTATGAAAACCACAAATGCTACAACATTAAGCCAGAAATGTAAAAACATTGCTCCTGTCAGCAGTGATGAAAATAAGCAAGTGCAAGCATAATAATCATCTAATAACAGGCTACGGCTTCTCAGCTGGAGAGAATAACTGCAAAATGGTCATGGGCACTAATGGCAACAGTTTAATGAATTTTCACATATTTAACTTTATTCAAGTAGACACTTGTAGGAAATTAAGCAGCAAAGATAAGCTAAGGTCAGTGTGAAATAGGTTATATCATTGGTTTCTATATAATCTCTGCCTGGATGCTATCTGTTCACTGGAATGCATTTCTAGTCGTGACATTCAGAATTCCATTGTCTTCCTGTGACACAAACTATTTATTACATAACCACAAATCATCATGCAGTTCAAGTCAGCACTACCAGTAGGACAAGTATGAATGCAAGCAATACAAATGGTTCTTAAGCAGAGAAAAAGTAAAGCTTTGTACCAGATCCAAAATGATTTCCTCATTTATTTATACATATATGGTTTTGACAATATTTAATGAATAATAATAATAATAATAATAATAATAATAATAATAATGTGTTGGCAACTATTTTCACATCCCATGATGCTTTTGTTTGCATTTTAATTGAATACTTTGGTAGACTGCTAGTAGTGGTTGGTGGTATAGTTTGGTTAACCACAATAAACATAACTAGGGCCAAAGTGAAAGACTACAAATCATTACTACACCAGCTTTTCATTTGTCCAACATTTACTCTCCAATCACAAAGTGCTCACATCTTCTATTCACTTTATTCTTTCCCCCTGATCCTGTTACACTTTACATTGTGTGTGCCAAATAAACATGTAGACTACAGACACCTGTCAAAGTTTCTATATGTCATGTATTTAATTTAAATGTGAAACAACCCCGCAGGTTGTGGCTCTATGTATGGCTCACATGGCAATAGACGAAAAGTTAAGACAAAACAGCCCTGCAGGCATAACAACAGCCACGACTCTGATCCATTGAAACTATAAGAAAAGATTAATAAGCTTGCATCACAGCCTATTTCACAAACAATGACAGCTGTGTCTTTCTGAAAATGAATAGGGCTGGAGAAAGCAATCCCAGCGCTTTTGAATATTTTGTAAATTTCACAGCTCATTTATTCTGTCATTCATATATTATTATGCACCATACATTTAGCTTGAATTTTGATTAGACACTCTATGAACACAGTTTTAAAACAATCCCATAGACCACAACACGTCCAGGCCCTAACTCAGCATGCAATTCAATAACATTGCATAACATCCAAATTACAAAAAGACCGAAATTGACATTTAGTAAAAGTTCGCACTAGCCTTAATCAAGAGAATAGAAGGATGAAGCCATGCATATAAAATATTCATATTACATTTAACATGTTATGAGGTACAGTAAATGAAATTGAGCTCAGACTGGAAATGCAGAAGTAGTGGGGCTCTAATCGAGTTCCCAGTGGCATTAAACACATGCAAGAAAATGAATGAACCTACCTTCATCTCTCTATGAGTCCTCTAGGTGACCAGTGTAACGAATCTGAGGCTGAAAACAGAGGTTAAAGAAGCGGTTAGACATTACAGACAGTGCCAACTTCAGTCTGCCACAACAAGACACGGTTATGTTATGATGACATCACTTCTTCTGCTACACTGTTGGATGCCATGAAAAAGCTGGGCGGTAGACTCACACTTTACATCGCTTAGTAAAACACACCGTCTGCACATGAAATATCTTTTTAGGAATAGTGGTTTTCATTCGAAGTGAGTCTGTAATTGATTTAAGAAAAGTTTAAAGATCCTTTGCTTAAATAATCCGGACTAATGCACCAGGCTAAATGGTATGTGTGCTCGAGCTTTCGAGCCACATTCCCAAAAATATCTGTGTTGCAAAGTAAACCGTGGCAGGCTGATCACTCTCATTCGCAGAGCCCTTAAAGCCGTTTATGTAATGCCTAGTGTACTACTGTAGTCAGCAGCCAGCCATGGCTTGTGGCAACGAAGGACGAGCAAACACAAAGTAACTAGTCGCTGTCCTGGACAAATGCACGGATAATGAGGTTGTTTAGGATAAAGTGATAGACACAGTAACAGCCGCACGGTGCTCGGAGTACGGCAGCGTGGTGTGCCCGCTGTCTGCACTGCACTGACTATACCAACACTACAGCAGAGGATGACGCCATTTCTGTAGCTGACAGTCGGCTAAAAAGGAGAACACTTCAGCGCACAAACACTGGAAATTGCGAGAACGGTGGTCGCTATTCACCTGCCCATGTCAGAGTCATATCTCTTTCGGAGACGAATCTCTTGCTTTGTATAGAAAAAAACTGCCCCAACACCGTTCATTTTCGTTTTCGCTTCTCTCCCTTGACTCGGTGCGCTGCTCTCTGCAGAGTACACTCGACAGCAATAGACCGATAATAACACTGCTTATGGGCAGGCAACACGACCGCCAAACCAGACATGTATAGACATTTTATATTAAAGCTATGTAGTTATAACAGCGTTAAGTTGAACAAAGTGAGAAGCAGTCGTGCAGCCCCATTAAAAGTCACTTTCTTTATTCACAAAATGTTGTCTTTATCGACTGGTCAGGCATTTCGCTGACTGTTCACTGAGTAACGTTGAGTGAGGTCGCTACTGACAAAGAAGCAAGTCGACGAAACGGTTCGCAACAAGGTCAAGCTCGAAGAAGACTTGTAACGCAGCAACATCGCATTAATACCTACAACATTTTATTGTTATAACAGAAGCCAAGGTCGCAGCCCTCATGTGTGGCTCTTGGTCGCGGAGGATACAATGTAATCCGCCCCAGACAATTTGCTAGACCAGCCGCTGCACGTGAGTGATTGACCACCACCAAAAATAATGCACATACACAGCCCGAGTCTCGGATGTTTTTTTTCTCCTCTGTCCGTAAACCTGTACCGTGGTTAACTAAAGCGTCGAGCCCATTTAAACCTCTTCAGTAACGTTACTGATTCTTGCACAGGCAGTTTGTCAGCGGTGATGTTGCCAGTTACGGAAATGTGCAAAAATACTGGTTCACGCAGCATTGAGGAAAACATAAGCCCTATCTAGCAGAGGGAAAATAGTCCACATCGCATCTGGTCATATAACTGATCAAACGGATGAGTTCCTTGATAAAAGGCAGCCCATTTGGTCCAACCTACACTGGACAAGTCAATCGTGAGAAGCTAATGATACTGGTGGCACAAAAGAAAACCCTGACAATGCAATTTACCTGTTAAACTACACGGTTAAGTGGCTGGTAGATAAATCATATTCTGCAACGATGTCAAGCTCATACGGGTCACCAATGGTATCGTGTAATATCACTTTTGACGGCTATTAGGGAACACCATGACAGGCGCTGCTCGACGACAACCTCTGCGAGGATTCCTCCGCTCAACAACACAACACTCCGGTGCTTGTCCAGCAGGCTTGAAACTATTCAACCCTGGAGTAGCATACGCTTTGACTGTGCGCATCAGCTCAATTTGGCTGGTTACAGCATAACTTTGTTATCGAGCTAACCAAGTTTCTTCTATAATCTCGGCCGTCATCTTTTTGCTGTCCAGTCGTTTAATTCATTCATTCCCTAAAACCACCCTAAACACATCCCAGCATTAGTTAACAAGTTAGCTAACGTCAAGGTTGGCTTGGTAGCAGCAGGGAAGCAGGCTAGTAGCTAAATTGTTCAAAATAGCGATGGCTTTGCCGAACAAAAGCAGGCTTACCTATGCTGTCAAGTTGATAAACACCTCGGTTTTTCGACGAAAGTGTATTAGTAATCCATAGGAACATTTATGTGAGAAATCTGACAGGTTTTAACGTCGTCCGTTGGCCCCCTGGTTGATGTTGGATGCGGATGGGTAAAAGTGGTTTTCACAGAGCGCTGCTGTTTGCCTTGTTGAGTAGCTCTTCTAGCCTAGCTCTTTCTGTGATCCCCCTCCACCCCCCGCCTCCTGAGAATGATTGACGGGCATATTAACCCCGCCTCAACCAAAGATACGCTCGCCCATAGGATGGCACAGGGAAGGGTAACGCCTAAGCAGCATCGGATTGGCTGATTGAGGAGAAAAATATCCATGGTACGAAATCGTCCTACTGGATTGTTCTCACAGAGAGAAAAAAAACTGCTAAAAACTACAACTCCCAGCTTTGGAACAGATGTGTGAGTGTGTGTTCGATATGTATTACAGACTGTCCCGACGAGTCGTATGTGTGGTTTTCCAATTTGCTTACAGGCCGGAAGCTTTTACCGGGCAATATAGAAATGCAACACACAATGTGCGAGGCACCCATATTCCCCACCTACTCTGCGCCTGCTCTGTAACGACATCGAAGCATATATAGGTAGCTGATCAAAACTAGCTTGTCTTGAAAAGTGTCTGTATAGTACGTAGCAATAACGGCATTAGCTTAGCATAGCATCCGGTACATTTTCCAGTAACACGCGGACCTAAAATTAAATGAACGTGTATATGACAGTCATATCGTGTGTCTTAATCGACCAGCGTTAAAGTGGAAGTTTTTATTTTGAAAAAAGAAAAGAAATGCTCAACGGCGGTTTACCGGCACGTTTATGTTAGCCTGCTAATGCTAGCTAACTAGCAGTCTGGCTATAAGGAATACAAGTCATCAGACTGACAGGCAGCAGCCAAGGTGGGTGGAGTTAAGAACACTGGAAGGGCTAAATGTCACAGCATCATTTTCGTTTTCAAGCTTCAATGTGTATGTGTAATTTGGGTCACTGTGTAATTTAAAATTCCTTAATATTGTCCTCAGTTGTCCTTCCTATAAATCACCAATACTTTACATTGGCTTTTTGGTGGAATCTCAATAGCATAACAATTCAAAGTGCAAGTATAAAACAGCCTAAATGTAATTGAACTGAGTAATGGTTCTGTTAAAAAGTGAAGTCGAAATATCTAATGGAAAATGACCTAGGTTATGATAATTCGAGTTAGGCACTTGTTGCAGACAAGATAAATATAAAAGTGTGTATTTAGTATACATTTGTTTTTCACATTACACCAAATAATGTAGCGTGTTGGCTTTTAATGTGTACACTAAACTATCAGTTACAGGATTGCGTTAGATAGTACTGTACCTATTAAACTAGTAACTATCTACATTCTAGGGTGTCGGTTTTTTAAAAGCAATGATGACTCATTACGTGACAAGAGATCAGGTCTTCTTGAGATAATATTGCACTGTCTCTTGCTGGAGATGGATGGCAGCATTGTGTCATTTGATAAAGAAAATGTCTTGGCAGTCGGATAATGTCATTGTAATGGTAAGCTTTGCGTCAACAATGTGAATAGTTACATTTTGACCCTAACCAAATTTAGTTCCCTAGTAATACTTTCTCAAGATAGAGGGTTCACACTTATTTTTAGGTTGATAGGCTTATAGATGTTTATGATGTGACTGGATTTAAATTATCTAGTCTGGGACTTTTATGAAATAAACTGCTGTTTTATGTAAAGAATAAGTGATTTTTTTTATTATTTTTTTTTGAGTGATTTTTCTTATGATGATCACTAGCTGTCACAGACAACCCAACCTTTCTATTTTTATTTCTACACCACCACTCATCACCATCACAGTTTCTGTGACTCACCAGTAATGTGATTAGCGTGTCACGACGCACAAGGGGATTTCATGGCTCTGCACATGCGTCTGACCACACAGTGCATTACATCGTGAAAAATATTTAGTCAAGTTTGTCAGAACCTTTAATTTTCTTGTTTGCCTTAGATGAGTTAGAGCTTTTTAAATGTAAAGCATTACAAACAATGCATTAGTTTTGCAGTTCTCATTGCATTTCTTGTGTAGCAATTCTGTGCTTATTTTAAGAAAAAGTACAACAAAATGGTAAAAGCATCACTCACAAATGAACCCCACACAGTTCCTGTGTATTATGCTTTTAGGTGTGTAGCAGCATTTTGCAGTTATGTCTCTGATGTCAGTTACACCAAGAATGCATTTGAGTCTGACATTGTTCCTGCCATGTCAAAACACTCTCATCTGCAATTTCTTCAACTACAATTCTGTCTACTCAGCACTTTCCCAATCTATCAGTTAGGAGCCAGCTTAAAGTTTGGCGCTGAACAATAACCGATACAAGTAACCCAATATGAACACACCACAGGCATCACTAATTACAATTACACACATACAGTATTCACTACTTCTGTTTACTCCGTGTGATTGTGGACTTGTACCAACCTTTTAACTTTCAGAGTTCAGTAATATCACTATTGTTATTTTACTTTGTATGTTCTTCTTCCTCCAATATAGATTTGGGGGAACTTGAAGCAATGGATGGCGACACGGAAGCCCCCTCTGGGCGAATTCTTCTGGAACCGTACAAGTACTTGTTGCAATTACCAGGTGAGTCTTTCTCAATGTCAGTGACTGCAGAGTGGTGGAAGAGACATGTATGGAGACATGCAGTGAAAAGGTCATCAAAAGCCACGTATACTGTTGATAAGAGCTGGCGTGGTTAGCACACTACCGCGTTTTTTTTCGTTCTTGCAAGGGTGTTACTATCAAACAGTGTTCAGTAGTCTGTCTGTGTTTCAACAGCGAATGGGTGCAGAGTAGAGCTGTCAATCTTCCTCTATAATACCATTCAAATTTTTTTTTTTTTTTTTAAATATTCAAATAATATTTAATGCTCAAATGCAGTTATTAATATGTACTACAATATTGTCAATGCCACTATAAGAATGTGGTTGTTATTACACGTTATGTCCACTAGAGGGACTTCCAACATCAGCCTGGCCGTGAAGGGGACCTACGTCATTGGCACATTGCATTTCTGGCTCGCAACTTTGTTTTACATTCATTTTCCACCATGCACACAGCGACAAACACAAATCAACAGAGAACTCTGTAATGAAACATTATCTAACAAGTGTAGTGAAGCGGCTTTGTTGTAAAGGCTAACGTTGCTTGGTTAGCACAACGACATCTTGTTAGAAAGCACAGCAGAAACGATTTGTTATAAACTAAGTAACAGTGTTAGCCACGATGCTAACAGCATTAATAACTAAGCCAAATGGTGCTGTGACTACTATTTTTGTGATTTATAAGCAACCAGTTTCTTTCAGATTGTCACGTTACTGAGAATACAGCTATTAGAAGGTAACATATGAAGTCGAAGCTAACGCTGACAGCTAACATCAAATTTAGCTGTCTCAATGAAGTTACCTGCAAACATTTGACCGCTAAAACGGTGTAAAAGTGTCTGTATTTCACTGTAGAGGATTCCAACAACAGTCTGCTGCTGCCGCTGTCTGAAAAACAACACAGATGTTGCGTTCACTTGAAATTTGCCTCGCCAGCCTCGTGCTGCATTCATAGTTGTTGTAAAATACCCTTTTCCCATCCAGTGGTTGTTTTTGTCATTTAACAGGAATTTACTGGTGAAATAAGTTATTGTTATTACATTTTTAATAAATCATTTAATTTTGACCCTGTGGCCTTAGCAATAAACAAGCCGCCTGTTGTTTTGGGCTCCTTTTTATATATATATATATATATAGATATAGATATAGATATAGATATAAATATGGATATGGATGATGTGTCACCTTTTTCAACCCTTCTGAGTTTGCAGGTATGAGCTAAGTGCCTATAACTCGCAACACAGTTAGTTAGGAAACAAGAACGAGCTAACTATTGATAACCTAAGCCTTTTGGCTTGGTTGATGTCAATTTTAAAGTCATGTTAAAACCATTTTGCATTATTCTTCCGATTTCCAGCATCAGCCTGTCACCCCACCGTGCTAATGTTATAGCTCCGTGATCTTAAGACCTCACAGTGCCTTGTGTTTCTCACTCGCTTACTTTTCTTGTTCATCAGACATGACAAAAGCATTTTGTTTTCACATGCGGGTAGGCCAAGGCGAGAAGAGGGAGATTAGTTAACGTTAGTCAACATATTTATAAAATAAAAAAAAAAAAATCACATTTGAATAGTAATTTCAGCATTTGAATAGTATTGCTTTTTTTTCTATTTGAATTATATTGGACTTTTGGAATTCGTTCCAACAGCCCTAGTGCAGAATGCATGTGAGCGGAGTGGAGGGTCCAGAATTTTCACTCCTCATTGAATGTGATGAAAGGCTCTAGTGTACACACAGCAGACATAAACTGCATGCTGCATAAAATGAGAGTTCTTTGTCAACATTAACACCTGAGCTTTGTGTTATTAGTAGATGCTGCTTAATTTCATGTGTGTTGTCAAGTTTGTTTGTAGGTTACTGCTGTGGCAAAGTAGGCTTGAATGGCATTACATTCATTGATTGTGATGTATTGTGCATTTCGAACACAATCATGACAACTGACTAATACTTAAATTACAAATCTGTATTTTGGCGGCAGCATATTTGAAAAGTGTTATGTTTTTCAGGCATGAATAATATGGTCTTTAGTTTAACGTTTCACTGCAAAATTGGTAACCAATTAGAACTGATGTGTTACATTACATGTCCTTTAGCTGGCACTTTTATCCAAAGCGACTTCCAATTAAGTGCTTTCAACCCTGAAGGTGCAAACTTCAGACAACAAGTAGTAAGTGCAAGTGCTTTAAATAAGCACTAAATACATTTTATTTTAATTTTTCATGTTTATCCGAGATGTAGTCGGAAGAGATGTGTTTTTAGCCTTGGGGGAAGATGCGTAGGCTTTCGGCCATCCTGATGTAGGGAGCTCATTCCACCATTTGTCATATTGGATATATCTTTTTCTTGTATATGAGGCTATATTTCACACATTGACTCCAAATGGTAATTAAACGGAACGGTTTTAGAATTTAAAGTAACATTGTCCAAACAATGCCTCTAAAACCCAATTAAAACAGAACAGAATAACTGCCCACCAGCTGTGCTAATATAGACCTCTACAAATTGTGCATTCTTCAATATCCGTGACATAAGGACTAAATACTAATGTAAGTAAAGAAAGCAAATAAAATGAGCTCGTCATTTGCCAACAATTGTCTTTGTAAAGGATGCATTTAAAGGTATTTTCCTTTTCCTTTGCATACTATAGCACGCATGTCTTTGACTATTAAACTTGAAATTTAGTTTTTCTGCTCTCTTTTTAGGAAAGCAGGTGAGGACAAAACTCTCCCAAGCATTTAACCACTGGCTCAATGTTCCAGAGGACAAACTACAGGTGAGAAATCAGCCATTTCCAGCCTCTTAACATTTAGAGTCACCTGATGCTTATTGTTGCGGACAGGTCCTGAAAGGGGAAACTATGCTGTGCTTATTCTAAATAGGCAACTCATTTTGTAATGCAACCAGAAGGTTGAGTTGTTACTAACTGAATGTAAATGTAAAGCTTGGATGTGGAGCTTAGATCATCCATGATTTATTACAGGAGGTTGTTAATGCATCTGATTTATCAAGTGAAGTGAAATGAAAAAGGTGGGCAATGCTTTCAAAAAAAGAACAGTTACCCTTTTCTATATTTGTTTGATCTTTGTTTCCCTTATTTCTGATTTCATGAATTGTTGAAGTTGGATGCATTTTGTTTGCCCATATAGATGGTGTGTATACTCACTTTTAAAAGTTAAAGAGTTTGTCTTGAGTAAGGAAAGTATCACCTAAATACTAAAGCTACATCAAACCCAGGGGGCAGAAAGACTCTAAAAGAAGTTGATTGGCTAACATGTTAGCAAGCCATTATTTATACAACAGATATGGACCAATCATTAGTTTTGGTTTGATCTTCATCAACTGCTGAGAAAGATATCTGGATCTTAAGCTTGCTAGATGTTCGACTCTCTTTATCAGCTAGGTGCTAAGTTTGTCTGTGGTTTTGCTTTAGAGCTACAGTTTGGTGATACAGTAATTTGTTTTTGGTTTGTTACTACTGACCCGGTTTGCCTAACATGTAGTCAACCAATCAACATTTTTTTTTAAGAGATGATTGTGAGGTTAAACTGCTTTAGGATCAGTCCGATATCCTGTTTCCAGACCTCTGAAATGCCACCTACACATTCTGTGGAGCGATTCAGAAAGGTCTGGTGTTGCTTTGGTGAATGGCTTTATAGCCAGTTGGAAGAACAACTGAGCCCATCACAGGCTTTGTGGGTTAAGACTAAAGTTAATGTAACTAACAATACCAAGATGTGTCAGATCATATGACGTGCTCAAATTTCTTCAGTGTTTCACTGTCTGGACAATTTAAAAAAAAATAGGAAAAATCCCACCTTTAAGGACACAGGCAGATTTTTATTTTTAAAGGTTATTTCATAGATCCAGGATACAATGCATCCTGATTAAAGTTCCCTTGTCCTTTGGAATTAAAATAGCCCCTCATTATCACATACCCTTCACCATAACTAGAGATTGTCATGGGTTTTATTTCAGTTAGCCTAATAGCTGGTTTGATTTGCATTGAGAGATGATTTTATGGAAAGTACCCCATGCCAGGGTTCATAAACTTATGAGCATCACTGTACATTGCCCATTATCAGCAACCATTCATCCAATGTTCCAAAGGCACATTCTGTTTACTAATCTGATTATCATTTCATATCACGGGGGGAATTGTATGAAGCACATTTTTATGTATGAAAAGTGTTATATAAATAAAGTCTGATTGATAAAGAGCAATTAAAAATAAAACAGGCTAAAATAGAATAAGATTATACGGATACAAATACAAGAATATAGTTACAGTGCAGTGTAAGAAATGAATAATTATTTGATTAAATAGGTTGTTGGGACGGTACCGGAAAAAGGTACCATAGTGTACCAGCACTGAAATTCAGGTTTCGGTAAAAATGTGAACAGTACCCAACCCTACCTGCCACTTTTAAATCCTTTTTGTATGGCAGCATTTTGGATCCCAGTGGAAATGCCGCAGTTATTAGGTCTGAAGAGGTTAATTATACAGGAGAGAAGCCATTTGAGTTTGTGGCAAAGCCTTTTACAGTGCTCATTTTTCATTTTGTGACTTTCGATTGAATAAAAGACATACTGTATTTCGTTATTGAAGTTTTCTTTAAAATAGTGTTAAAGTCTCATTCTCGTGGATTGTTTCGTCTCGTGAGCGGAGTGTCTGTCAGCAAAGGATTAGCATGATTAAAGTCCCAGACAGCTTCCCAGGAAAACTTGTGCCTCCACTCATCCATTACAGTATTGTTGGAATACATTCTTGGATGCTGCCTGAGGCATCTACAGATAGTGGGCTGATTGGCATTCCTGCTTTTCCTCAGTCAGATTAATTTCAAATTAGCCATTTAGGATTCATTGGTTTTATTGAGCAGGACTCTCACCAATGTCCACTTAGAGAGATCAGGCCATTGGCCTTATTATACTAATAACGTTTACATTGTAGTGGCCGAATACTGGCCCTGTGTCCAGTAATGAAAATATGGAGACTGTATTTTCTTAATTTACATGCCTTTCTCAGCAAAGAATGCTAAGTGCTGAGCCCGTCAGGTCTCATTCGGTTTGCTGTTCAACAGGTCTCCTTTTGTCCTGAATGTTTTATAAACCCATGACAAGTAGAGGAATCCTAGTTCTGCAGCAAAGCTCAGAAGTCACACTGTCTCTTGTGGTCATTTCATCTCCCAGTGCAAAAGAAAAGTCCTCCCCTGATGTATTGATGGTTTCAGGCCTCAATAAAAAAAGAACGAGGTGCAGGTGTGTGAGTAATGTAGAATATTTATTCCTTCAGTAATAAAGTAGTCTCTTCAGTTGTCACAATATTGGAGTATAAATCAATCCTGTCATGTCAGCCCTCCTGCTACAGCTGCATCCATCTCACACTTTGCAGTAGAAATATATTTAATGACAGCTTTCACACTGCTACTATGACAGTGGGTTGTATGGCTTTAAATGAATTCAATTTGCAAAATGAATAAAAGAAGTAACTCAACATTCTTTTTTCACATTACATCTTTCCTGCTGACACTTTCAATTCAGGAGCACATATGCTCCTTGAGGCTACAATGACGTTACCTTAGAGTTTTAAATTTGGCTGATCAGTTTTTGTTTTATTGAGTTGTAGATTAGTTGGCAGTTTGGATGGCTTACGCATATGCAGATTGTAACCAAATCTACTTTTGTTCTCCTGATAATTCCAGTTTAGACAGAATTTCCATGTTGGGCATATCGAACTTCTCCCCCTATGACTCCCTCTGTCTCCCCTCTTGCTCATTCTACGTAGCAGCTCTGTAAACTCCTGCTGAACCCATCATGCAGACATAGAGCACTCCTCTCGTCATCATTAGCACACTGCTGCCATGTAGTCGCCACCATGGAAACAACCATGCCTTCAGATGGATGGAAGCAGTGACCGTGTCTCAGTCATCTGGCAATGAATTTTTTATCAAACCCCCATATGTGCCGCTCCACTGTGTAGTACAGAACAGGTTGTAAACGTTTGGGAAATTCCCTCTAAATGCATCAGTTGCCTTATGACCTTTGGCTGTGTTCCTCCTGTTCTCTATGACAATGTAGAAAGGTGAGCTTCATACACTGTCTTCTGTCTTTTACTTTGAACATGTCATACATGAGAATGTTTGATGCCTCGGGCCTAGAGCTTCTTGTAGGTTTTAATGTGACTGATGCAATGACAATAATGAAGCTGTCTCTGTGAGAAAATAACAAGGAACTGAATTGCAGTTTAGCATATCACACATGATATGGATCAACTGCTGGAATGTATTAATACAAGTGAAGTTATCCTTTTTAGACAGGTCAAATGTCTGGATACAACCCGTAACTTGTTAGAGGGTTATCAATACATGAAGTAGATAAGAAGTTGTGACAAGAGCAAATTGTACAGCAGTAAAGCCTGGATCAGGCTAGACAGTACATTTGTTATACATTTGTACTGCAGGGTTTTACCAGGAAAAAGTTAAGCTGCAGTAGTTAGCCAGACACATCTCATCTCATGACCAATTTAGTGATGCACGACAGCCTAAACAATAGCCACACTCATATAAATGACCTTGCTGAACCAGCTCCTCTGCTCTTTTCCCTAAATGTAAATATTTTATTTCATAAAAGTGTATGCAAGAAAACTGATGAATGTGAAGGTGGTGTTTGTCTCAGATGAGGTGACCCACCACTTCTTTGTAAATTACTGTTAATTAGTTAGTTACGGAATCAATTATCTACATTGTGGCTTTGGCTTCACCACACAGCATCAAAGACAATTGGTGAAGACTAACCGCAAAGAACACCGCATCAATAATCAAGATTCAAAGAACACACAAAACATAAATTCGAGATTAAGCTTACACTGTGGCTTCTTGAGCGTTTGTAAAAAAAATTGGTAGGACATCTTCTGTATTAAGTTTGTACACCAAGATTGCGGTTTTAGATGAATTGGAAAGCATTTTTCTGATTCAGATTCGTGTATGATCAGTGCTAGGTTGGTAACCTGGCTTCTGGACAGTGCTCAGCATGTCTGCCTTCGTTATTTCTTTGTAGCGTTTAGTAAGGCGCTGATGCAGAGTACCTCTCCATGGTGGTCTGCTGCTTGTAGTGTTTAGTAAGGCGCTGATGCAGAGTACCTCTCCATGGTGGTCTGCTGCTGCTTGTAGTGTTTAGTAAGGCGCTGATGCAGAGTACCTCTCCATGGTGGTCTGCTGCTTGTAGTGTTTAGTAAGGCGCTGATGCAGAGTACCTCTCCATGGTGGTCTGCTGCTTGTAGTGTTTAGTAAGGCGCTGATGCAGAGTACCTCTCCATGGTGGTCTGCTGTTTGTGCCGTGTTGCAGCTGCAGATGTTGTTGGACGTTGATGGCAAATACGGCTGTGCTCCAAAGTGTGAGCGCGGCTAAAGTGGTAAAACAAGTTTGTGGTATTACCAGTGTTGGTGGGGACGACGGTCTGACATTGGTCTGTCTACGGTCAGACTTATAAAATCCCCCAAAAACTGCCATACTGACTTTTCCCGTTTTATCAACAATTTCCTCGCTCGCTGCGGCACTAACATTCCACTTATCACTCCACGCCGCCAGTTCGGTTATTGAAGAACACGAGACAGCGATGTGGCGAAAACAAAAGGATACTGTTACATAATTGGCTGTTGCCCTAAGTTGCTAGGTTACCAGAGAGTGAGTGCCTTTGTTCATGCAACCAAACTTTCTTCACAACTTCTGGTTTCTTCTGATGAAGAAAAACAAGTTATCGACCGCATTTTCTATTGATTTTGATTACGTGTCTGTCGCGAGACATATCGTTATTGTTTTATTGTCCAGCTCTAGCGTGCACCCATATATAGAGGTTCACGCCTCGACGCAGCGGCCACTGGGTCGACTCCGACGTGTGTTCCTTTGCTGCGTGTCATTCCCCCTCGTTGTCCCCTTTCATGTCTTCAGCGGTCTTATAAAATTAAAGGCCTAAAATGCCCACAGAAAAGTAGCCTCAGATCTAGCACTGGATCGCGCTCTCCCTCTTTTTTTTTTTTTTCAAAAATAAGAATAATAGAATTAAAAAGCACTGATATTTCACATGCCAATTCTGAAAACAAGTTTTTCCAAAGGCACTAATTTATCAATAAACATTCAATAATACAAAATGAACACACACACAACAAATGATCTGCATCCAATCAGCAGGCGTTTTGAGGACTGAAATATGTATTATTACTATTGTTATGCACCAGATTGATGCATTAAACTACCAGAAATACAATTGTTTCTTCCGGTGGGGCATTTATTTATGTGTGTGCATTCATTGTAGCTTTACCCACAACCCCCTCTCTTGTAAGTGGCTCACTGAGATTGCAGGGTGTCGGGACCCTTTCAGAAGGAAAAGATAGTTTGGCAGATAAACTGCCCAGCCTTGGCCATCTGCCTGCCCCACTGAGCCTCTCTTTGTGCTCCCCCAGCCCCATACAAACAGCTTTCCTTACCAGGCCACACCACTTGTCTTTTAAATCAGCAGAGCTCTCCAGCAGGCTGCACGGCCAGCTCAAGACAGCAGACACCTGATGGCATCCCTGACCTGACTGTTTTGTGTCAAACATGGACCTGAAGCAAAGCCATTTTATTTTATAAAGGCATCCTCCTGGGGGGGGACAGTGGATGTTTACCATGGCTGTTCACTAATTTGTCATTTGTCCACATAGCCCTTGAGGGTCATACTGTATTTAACCCTAGTGTTGACTTCGGGTCACGTTGACGTTTTTTGAAAAAAAAAATGTTTTCAAGGTTGACGGGAAGACAACAAAAGGGTTAAGCTGTTGGAGCTTGTCAATACACTCATCATTTATGGCTAAGGATAAGTGCTCAGGCCATGTCATTTTCTCTTTAGAGAAGGTGAAAGTGTGCTAAGCCTTGTAGTGTCACTTGTAATTACTTAACCATGTGAATACATCCATCCATTATCTGTAACTGCTTATCCTATTGGGTCGTGGCGGGGGAGCCGATCCCAGCTGACATTGAGCGAGAGCTGGGATACAGGTCACTAGACTCACAGGGCTGACACAGAGACAGAGAGCCTTTCACGCTCCTCCCAGTCACACCTACGGGCCCAAACATGAAACCCTCTTGCTGTAAGGCGACCGTGCCAACCACTGCACCACCATGCTGCCCACCTATGTGAATACATTTCCTCTAAACTCATCAAGCCACTGTTGCTCTCTCTTGGGCACAACAGTGAGTCATAGAGTAGGCGACCAATCTCTGAATCTGAAACCGCTCCAGTCTGGAGTAGATCTTCGCTCAACTCTCATTCTTTCTGACTGACTACCGGCTTCTTTTTAGCAACATCAGTACTGTCTAATGATGAAGATTCTCACTAGAGTAGTTCAGGCAAGACTGTAGGCATGGCACCCTCTGCTGTATACAAGTTATAATGCATAATTTACACAGAGCTCCGGCAAACTGGTTACTGTATGTGTTACTAGTCAAGAGAAGGGAAAGGAAGTTTTCCTGGCATAAGCATCGATGCAACAGTTTCTGAAATGTAGTATAACAAAACATAAAATCATTCATTACTATAAAATGGAAAAGCTGATGTTATTGCACAATAATTCTCAAACTATGCTTTCATGTCTGCATAACCGTATAGTTTAATGATCAGATATGTTTGTTGTGTTCAGGTGATCATCCAGGTGACTGAGATGCTGCACAACGCCAGCTTGCTCATAGACGACATCGAAGACAGCTCCAAGCTGCGGCGAGGCTTCCCTGTGGCCCACAGCATCTATGGCATCCCCTCCGTTATCAACTCAGCCAACTACGTCTACTTCCTGGGGTTGGAGAAGGTGCTGACCCTGGAGCACCCTGAGGCTGTCCGAGTGTTTACCCGGCAGCTGCTGGAGCTGCACCGTGGTCAGGGTCTGGACATCCACTGGAGGGACACCTACACCTGTCCCACTGAGCATGAGTACCGCAACATGGTGCTACAGAAAACTGGAGGGCTCTTTGGTCTGGCTGTGGGTCTGATGCAGCTCTTCTCAGATTGGAAGCAGGACCTGAAACCCCTCCTGGACACACTGGGCCTCTTCTTCCAGATCCGCGACGACTACGCCAACCTGAGCTCTCGTGAGTACAGCGAGAACAAGAGCTTCTGTGAGGACCTGACTGAGGGAAAGTTCTCTTTCCCCACCATTCACGCCATATGGTCGCGTCCAGAGAGCACTCAGGTGCAGAACATCCTGAGGCAGCGCACAGAGAACATGGACATCAAACGATACTGTGTGGACTACCTGGAGAAGGTCGGCTCGTTTGCCTACACCCGTCAAACTCTGCGAGACCTGGAGGAGGAGGTCTACCGCCTCATCGGGGAGTTTGGGGGAAACCCTCAACTGGAGAGCCTCGTCAAACACCTCAGCCAAATGTATCGTGAGGCTGAAGCCGCAGCAGAGTCCAGTACTGAGCCACACTCCAACCAAAACCACTGACCTCATCCACCATAACTCACATACTAGCCCTGCACACTCCACTAGCACAGAAGCTTTGCTAATACACTGATGCAAATATTACCGAAAGCTCAACACACATACTGGTATGTTACATTCACAAACTATTCAATGAGTTACAATTCATCATTAAAACTTGAGAATTCTGGTAGACAGCTCTGACTGCATTCAGCAGCTATGTACGAGCCAGCAAAGCAGCCCCAAATGTTGCCTTTCTGTTTTGTGTGCTAAATGGCATTCTTCACGTAACAAAATACACATCACAAATTTTTGTATCCAATTGTAGTTGTGCAGTCAGTGGAATTTATAAAAAATAAAAAAAAAGTTATCATCTTATGTTGGTTTGATGTTATAAACAACAAGATGGCAATACTCAAAAGCCTTCCTTTTGATGTGCACTACAGTGCATATAAATGTATTTTTTATTTTAGCCTCTAAATGAAAATTGTTTAGAGCAGAGTGAATGCTGGGTGTGTTTTTTCTAAAGTCCTTGTTTAAATAAGATGTCTTGAGTGTATGATGTGTGATTTGGGGATCCTTAATCATTAAGCCGCCAGAGTGCCAATCCTTTAGAAAAGACCTCTGCAACTCAATTGTCTACTTGTTATATAACATGCTGGCATTGTATGCAAAGTAGTGCTCATGCTGTTTATGCTCAGCTTTAAATAAAAACATTGTTGTTTTGGTTTATTGCAGACTGTTTCCATCTAGTTCAGATTTACATTTTTAATTTTATTAGGGTGACTCAGTTATATTTGTAAGTAGACACTGCTGCAGTTAAGAACATCTTTGCATCTATTGAATAAAAAAAAAAGAACCTGTGGGCTCGTCTGACTCCTTAAAACTAAATTTCCCATCTCGCTGTGGCATGTAGTTTTGTTTTCATTGTTTTGAACTGCCTTCAACTGGAACTTGTGATCTTGTGGTTATGATATGGGAAGTCGTATACATATGCTTGGCTTTCTGCGGCGGCAGCAGGTGGATAGTGCCACCATTACAAGACAAAAGTTTTGTCGCCTATACAGAAATTGAACAAATTTACTGCAAATACAAAAATATGTCAGCAAATTAAGTAGTGGTGCTGTGAGATCCAAATTTAATATCTTGTATGGCTTCCATGAGCTTGAAGGACTGCATCCATGCAGTTTAGCAAGGATTCATACAATTTATTGATGAAGTCATCAGGAATAGCAAAGAAAGCAGTCTTGCATGCCTCCCAGAGTTCATCAATATTCTTTGGTTTCGTCTTCCATGCTTCCTCTTTCATCCTACCCCACATATGCTCAATGTTGTTCATGTCTGGTGACTGGGCTGGCCAATCCTGGAGCATCTTGATCTTCTTCGCCTTGAGGAACTTTGATGTGGAGATGGAAGTATGCGATGGAGCACCGTCCTGCTGCAGGATTTGGCCTCTTTTATGGTTGGAAATATAAGAGGTAGCTAAGATTTCTTGGTATTTTAGACTATTGATGTTGCCTTCCACCCTGCAGATCTCTCACACACCCCCATACTGGATGCAACCCCAGACCATGATTTTTCCGCCACCAAACTTCACTGTTTTCTGGGTGAATCTCGGATCCATGCGGGCTCCAGTAGGTCTCCTGCAATATTTGCGGCGACTGGTGTAATTCAACAGAAGATTCATCTGAAAAATCCACCTTCTTCCACTTTTCCAGCGTCCATCCTTTTAGCAGGCTGTGGGCCTTGGCAAATGCCACACGGTTTTTCAATTGTCTTTTGTTTAGTGCTGGCTTCCGGGCACTGATTCGACCATAGAGGCCATTTCGAGACAGAATCCGAGAAACTGTTCTGGTTGACACAGGGACTTCAGGTGACCAGGTTTCGTGGAGCTCTGCTACAGTGGAAAATGGGCTGGCCTTGGATTTTCGAGCCAACAAACGGTCCTCTCGAGCAGTTGTCTTGCGGGGTCTGCCTGACCTGGGCTTGTCAAAAACGTCTCCAGTGTCTTCAAATGTTCTTTTTATCCTCTGTACTTGACGCTGAGACACATTGAAGGTGTCGGCCACATCAGCAGTGGATCTGGTCTTCAGCCTCTTGATAATCAAAACTTTAGTCTCAGGGTGAATCTTAGGCATGTTTGCAGAGGTCTAGTTGCAGTTGATGTGAAGGTCTAGTGTACTGGGGTTGTTTTTATACACACCTGAGACCTAGTCACAGTCATTAGTCACAGGTGAAGCTCATATGACAAGGCGACAACACTTATGTCTTTGCAAAAATTGACTCAATGGGTTTTACCAAGCTGTGAATATTAGAATACTTTTTGACAGTTTCGTTTTGCACTGAAACATTATTACTAAAGCTGTTGGGATTAAAATGAGCCATTTCTTGTAAAAACATCTTGATTAGAAATATATTTCAGCGGCACTTCAGGTCAATTTGTACACAAGACTTTTGTCAGGGACTGTAAATGAATGATTTTCTGTCTGAGCAAAACATTCATTGCAACTATATGACCTCCCAGTAACGCTAACTCGGTAATACAGCACCGTAAAGAAAAGAGCTTTACGACAGCAAGTGTGGTAAAAACACTACCGCTTTTGTCCAAAGCGGCCGCTAGAATCAACACAAACTGAAAGTTACATATAGCCACTTAAATGAGCATAGTTGGAAGTGCCTTAAAGGCCTAAGATTTTCATTGCCAACGACTACTGCTATTGTGCACATGACAAATAAAAGGACCTTAAACCTATATCGGGCTATCTCTATCATAATTAAATAATCCATCTGTATGTTTTGAGGCGATTGTAGACAGTGGTGAAAGCTTGCTATATAAAACAGTAAGTATAAATCTATGCTTTAATATGAATGTTTTTTTAATCACTGCATGAAACTTTGTATTCTAATAATTGTGTAAAGACTGGATTCAGGGTTCTGTTGACTGGCTCAACAGATTTCCATTGCTGAAAAGAAAAAAAGACTCGCCATCTTAGCTATCAGGGCTTACCGCCGCCTTGGACGGTTGTGATTGGTTTAAAGACCGCGATTTCACTTCGTTGTACATGAGAGGTTGTAGTGAGCTCACTTTTGCTGCTAGGATGCAGACTATGGTATTGAGTTAAACGGGAAAACATCAGGCATGCATTGGCACCACTCTAAAAGTGCTAACAAGGGAAGGGGGCTAAATAATTCACCAAATGTAACCAAAAGTTTTATCAAAAATCCTACCTTGCACTTTCTGTCCTCCCTCCTGTCTGTCTTCAATCAAAGTGCAGTTTTTCCTCGTCTTTCATATTTGCATTTACTATTGTGGAACTGGCAAAGACCGGGGGTCTCATTTATAAATGTGGCGTACGCACAAAACGAGGCTGAAAATGTGCGTACGCCACTTCCCACGCAAAGGTTGTGATTTACAAAAAACAAACTTGACAGGAGAACGTGCGGTCCTCCACGCAAACTCTGACCCATGCGTACGCACATTTTGGAGACAAAATAGGAATTGGCGATGCAGATGGTGAGGTGGTGAACTGAAGTCAGACTGCAGGAAGTAAATGGGAATAAGATTACTCGTAATATTTTCTAGTATGGATGCCTCATGCACATTCTTTCACTCCATATCATCCACATTACCATGAAGATGAAATCCAGCAGTGTTATTTGCGCTTGTACTGAGTGATAACTGTTCCATAAAACACCTCCAACTCAAATCTTAAATAAAAATGTGTTCTTAATATTTAATTGCCGCTGTCTTGCCATCACATTGTCCGCTACGGAGCGCAGGAGGAGGGGACGGCCCGACTCCATGGAATACAGGATAGCATCACATACCCTACCATTAGATAGCTGCAGAAAATGTATGATGATTTATGATGTAAATAACTAAATATCGGTCTTTAAAACTTTGCATATATCATCAAATGTCAAAGTCTGAAAATACAGCCGTTAGGCTCTCGCGCAATCGTTACCCTTAATGTCCTCGTTATCAGTCCGAACTTTAATACGGTTTGTGACAAAACCTGCATGAAGAAAAGTGTGTTTACCTATTACACTTTATTTAATCTTCAAATTGTATCTCGGGGTGGGGGATACCACTAGTTGATGCTGTGTTGGCAAGGTGTTAACACTCACAAATTGTTGTAAACATATAAATACTGCGGTGACCCCGTGCGTAATGCTGCATGATGGCACTGCTGGCCCTGCAGGAGGACTACGCTAATGGAAGAATCAGGAGAAAAAGAGACTTCAGGGACCATGACGATGATTGGATAATATGCCAATTTTGATTTTCTAAAGCTGAGCTCTTGGATCTATGTACTGAATTGGGTCCAGTAGAGAGGGCGACGCGCCGGAACCGTGCCATCCCGGTCCAAATACAGGTCCTTGCCACTCTGGGGGAAACCGGCTGTTTCCAGAGGGAAATTTCAGACAGCTAAGTGTTTTTTTTAAATAAATATTATATATAATCTTCAACTTTATCACTAAGGCTTTATATATATAGTTTTGTTAAATCTTATTATATACATCTGGTATATCGAAGCTGTCCCAGAGTGCCGTAATGCCTGCCGTTTTGGACGTATTATTAATACATGTAGTTATAGATCAGGGTTCCAGACACAAGAACAGGCCGAAATTATAATTCAATTTTCAGCAATTCCTGAACGTCTGAGAAGTTTTTTTGCTTTTTCTCTGCCAGTCATCATGATTTGGTGTAACAACTGCCAGTGTCATTCATATATTGATCAGCATTCAAGAGGTGCTTTGCATTGACTATTTATGGTTAAAAATGGGCGTGTACAGGGCGGGATAAGAGGCTGATCCAAGTACGCACGCTTGTAGGTAATCTGTGATTTATAAAGGGAACATTGCTTACAGGTGTGTGTACACACGGTTTTATAAATCTGACTTTTGTTCAGCGTACGCCATTTTGGGCTTTTGGGCGCATGTACACTTATAGTAAGGATCCTACGCACAGTTTTATAAATGAGAACCCTGGTGGTTATTTGTGAAAGCTTCACAGACAAAACACAGCCTTAATATGAATTAAAAGTGTAATATGACATTGACAAAATATTAAATAGGTTATTCAATGCTAATTCTTTAACACAAAGCAACACATATTATATCAATAATAGCTAATAACCTATCTTTAAATCATTTGTTTATTCAGGTTGAAGATAGTTGCAGCACAAAAGATGACAGGGAGAGTGCAGGGAAGTGCCAGGATGTCCCAGGATGCTCTACATCACAATATTTCACACGGCCCAAGTCAGATAGTCACAGCCTGGAACAATTTTTTGCTTACTACCCTCAGCAAAAGCCTAAACACCTGTCTCTACAGAGAGTGTTTAGTTGTAAAGATGGTACCAACCGCAAATGGCTAATAAACACAACCCCAATTATCATCATTGGTTTTGAGATGTTACTTGCTGTGAATACCTTGTCTGATAGGCTACAGTATTGTGGCATAGTATCAGGACATCCTGGCTAGTGACGCGCACGGCTAAAAATGGAAGCTATGATCGCAACAAACAAACCACAGGCAGCGTGTGGTCCGGACAGCAGCAGCGCTAGATGGAAACTGGCAGCTTTTATAGCCTGCCACTGACATTATCTCGACCCTACCACAGTACAAGTTAATCTGAAATGTAACCAAATCTAAACAATTATACAAAGTACAACAACCCCATCAAATACATTTCTACTTCTCTACTGTTATCTCAATTTACTTGCATAATGTTACCTAATACAGTCAAACATCGTTGGTTTGAACAATTCATTGAAGTACAGTTAATTAAAGTACTCAAACACCCTTTCGCTACTTGAAACATGGCATCTCCCGGACCCTTTAAAATGGGGCTCGATAAGCTGGGGGCTCTTTCAGCCCAAATACTCTGGAGAGGAGACACAACAGAGGTGAGTTACTTGAACACAAACTTTACTATTGTACAAGCAGCAACCTGCATTCAATTAATCAGGCAAAGATGATACCACACGTGTAGGTAACCAAACTAGCAAACTGAGTACATGTGTTTCTCTTGACAGGGCTGGCCTCCAATCAACACCAGCTGCAACCTCCACAAAACGGATTGTTAATATTTTCCAATAAACATTCAAAACTTTTGTGCCTCATTTCATTTACCCATTACATAATGAGCTACAGTGTACTAATGCTGCAAAATATTAGTGATGAAGAGGACCGTCATTACACGAGCCAAGTTACAAGTCCCCTATCCTAGAATAGACAGGTGGTGTAACCAGACCATACTGCAGCGCTGACACAAGCTGACCGTGTAATGTCAGGCTGACTGGGACATACCAGACATTATTTGGCATACTTTGGAGATATTATATAATTTCCCAGAACTGGATGTGCTTAAGGGATATTCTTCTAAGAACTGTTTTTGGTGTGGGTTATCTTCTGGAGGGAGGGGATAAAGGTGTTTTTTAGTGTTTTTCACAGTTTATAATATATATGTGTGGAGGTGGTGGCTCAGGTGAGCAGGCAGGCAGGGAGGGACTGATTGTTACAGCTGCAGCGAGTTGTCTAATCATGCTCTCCCTCTGTGTGGTGGGCTGGACAGGGCAAAGTTTTGCCCTCGCAACAGAGAGCCTCGGGCCAAGTGGGAGCGAGGGAGCTCCAGGTGGATTGTGGGATAATTCATTGCTGATGCGATCATCAAATAAAGAGCTGTGGCAAATATTCCTCCCCGTGTGTTTGTGGTTATCTGTGAACGGAGGTCTACAGCAGCGGAGCTGCTACAATATCGTTGCACCCCGCACCGAGTTAGTTTTTTCTGTGGCGATAACTCAGATCTTTGTCTATGAAATAAAGATCTTATATTCCACCATCTCAGTCTCCTGATAATTCATTGATTCATCTTCGGCATCTGAAAGTTTTCGACAGACTGGCGTGTACGAACACAATCGGACTACGGACTACAGAAGCCTTTTTTTCACACAAAGAATAAGGTAAGCAACCTTTTCCTTTCAATAGTTTAGATTCTGTGTGTAGAAAGAGTCCTGTCTTGTTAGTAAATTCAGCTTTTAAAAGGGGTTTATTTGCTTGGACTGACAATGAGGTGGTAAGGAATGTAAGCCTACTTAACCGATAAGACTCTCTGATGTGGCAGAGTGTTTGCGTTTCCAAAGGTCTGTTTCTGCCCGTAAACATAGCAAAAGATATGCATTCTTAAACAAAAAAATAATAGTGTGGATGTAGCCTGAGGCTCTTTGAAATCTTTGTTTGTTTGGCGTCGGATCAGAAAATTGTATCTAGAATGCATTACGTATGGATAAAGAGAAGTAACATCAAAACAATTAAGTTTCATCAGAAGCGGCTGTGTACGTCAGGCACGTCCTGCCTCCGTACACATCATCACAGGCGACAGAGGTTGAAGAACTCTGCGTTGTTTTAGAAACCCATACGACTCCACTGTGTTCTCATCACTACCACTTTTACTTTTATTGCAGTTTTTGTAATTTGCCCTCACATGTCCCGTGCAATTCTTCAAAGGTATCACCTGTGAGAGGACTGGTGTCATGAAGATAAACAGCCATGGTAGAAACCGGTTTTTCCCTATTGATTTCTACGTAGCTGTCCACAAATAAAACAAAAAAAAAAAAAACATACTAGCTGCCTCTCCCCCCTTATTCAATGCATGTTGAATAAAAAAAAGGGTAAGTCTATGAATTTCTGACGGTAGTCGGAAACTTCAAAGCCGATGACTTTGCTACCAATCATTGTTAAGGAGGGCTTTAAACCCCGCTTGATTGCGGGTAATGAGATAACTGTCACAGCCTTTAAGTTATGAGCTATAAAGACTGCCTTTGTGTACATGGGTCATGGGTTCTTGGCCTATGCAAGATAAAGAAAAACTAGGCGAAGGCCGAATAATCAAACGCACTTTTTCACGATTTATTTTGCCTTTTTTTTTTATCATTGAATAATTTAAATAGTCAAAATGTTTTTTTACTATTTTGTCTTGCTCCTCAAAAAAATTAAATCAATTACAAACTATAATTTAAAAGTATTTAAGACATAAACCTACTTCTTAAGGAAAAGTGGCAGGTTCTACTTTAATAAAAGTAGCTTTTCTGCTTCCTCCCATGAAATTCAGTTCCTCGTTACGAGAGTAGCCTACGTTTCGAGCGAGAATGTCATGTGCGTTAAGTGAGTGACGTCAGTGAGTGTGTGGAGCGGGGAGTGAGAGTAACTTAGCGCGAGAGGAAAAAGAGATAGCAAAAATGATGTAAAGTGAGTTAACAGCGAACAATAAAGCTTCTGAAGACACGATGGCTTCATCTGTTGTCAATACTGCCGCTTCCCGGTCTGGGAACCGGAAACGGGAAAGATTACACTCTTCTCATCGATAACATGAGATTCAGCGCTAAACAGTCTCTCGCTGTTGGTGCTTGTGCATAGAGCAGATATGACAAGTTATATTTTGAAACTGCAGAAATCTTGCTGAAACACATATGAGCTCCAGGGGTGCAGGGGTTGAACAGGTGCCACATGCACATTTAGCAGGTTACTTTGACTATAGAATATAGTGCCATGAGTGCCATCCTGGGTGCCGGATGTCCCTCACCTTCCGCCTTCTTTGTGTTGGTATTTTTAAACTACGGTCGATTTCGGAAACATCCTCCGAGCTAGAACCGACAAATTAAATATTTTTTTTGAGCAAAAGCAACACAAAATGCCTGAGAGGCTAAAAGCCTTACTGCATTATATTCCATTATGTTTTTATATGGGCTTGAATTTTGTGTTTTCCTTTACATAAATAAAGATATTTTCACCATAAATTGATGCAGTACAGGGCAGAAATTGGTGCAAACTAGATAAAATATTTAATGCTCGAAATGTTTTAGGGGAGGACCACCAGACCATAGACAATAGAGCTGTGTGGCCAGGCCGTGCAAGTTGAACTCAGAATACTATATAAGTATTTTAAATAAAGAATTCATCTTCATTTAGACCTTAAGATACCTGCTTGCAATGGTGGGAATGAAGTGTTTTAATTCTGTGTAAGGCTGTTTCTTGCAGGGCGCAGTGAGACGGAGATCAGTGTCGGATGCTTACCTTTGGTAATATTGGCTGAAATTATGCAAATTATTGCAACCATAGTCATTGTAAAGGATGCACTTGAAGGCATTTTCCTTTTCCTATCCATACTACAGTATGCATGTCTTTGACTATTAAAACTTAGACATTTAGTAGTAGACCGGAACAGAGCTCAATCCTATAGCCAATCATGCTTTAGACTGAGGTTAGGACACCTACCTCATTAACATATGGACACATAAATACAGAAATAAATACATGTAGATAGACAAAAATGTAGAAATATATTTAAAGCATTGCTGTGTTTATTATTGCATAGCTGATAGATGTGCAGATGGTTTAATGTTGTTGATATTCAGGTTGTGTTAGGGAAATTTACTAGCAAGGTGCAATGCCAGTAAACAGACTAGTGCTGTGGAGCCACGTGCTTAGCTATTAAAAAGGTGTATTACACTGTTTGCTCCTTTATGGATATGTGTGCTGTAATAGATGTGGCTTATTCTCAGTTTGTGTTACTGAGCAATATGTTACATGTATGTTAATTATTACAGAGAAATTAATGTAATTCTTAGTATTGTTTCTTGTTATATGCTGGTGGCTCTAACATTTAGTTTTGGTAAATAATGTTCATAGTAAATCAGATGCTTATTAATGTGCATTATTATTTGCTTATATTTCAGAACCACATCCAACTTCACATGCAATGTCAAATATAACTTCATGTTCGAGTTGTAAATAAATCTTCCTGGATCTCAAAGTCAGAAATGTCTGGTTCAAGTTCTTACCGGACCCCCTACAGCGGGCCAGTGTTTCAGTAGCTAGTTTTCAATAGTTTTTACAGGCCTATTGCCTATATTTTTGTAATATAATAAAACACTTTTTGAAACTATTTCAGCTTGTGTAGGCCTATCAGTGCTTTCTGAACATATTGAACAAACTTTCAAAAATACCACGATAATACCGAAAACCGTGATCATTTTGGTCACTATAACCGTGAGGTTAAATTTTCATACCGTTTCATCCCTATAGTCAGCTGATGCTTATTGCTGTAGACAGGTCCAGGAAGGAAAAACTATGCTGTGCTTATTCTAAATAGGCAACTAATTTTGTAATGCAACCAGAAGGTTCTGTCAGCTGAGCTGTTCCTAACTGAATGTAAATGTAAAGATTGGATGTGGAGCTTAGATCATCCATGATTTATTACAGGAGGTTGTTAATGCATCTGATATTTGTTTGATCTGCAGCTTTCCATTATTGCTGATTTCAATCTAAATACTTGGATGCATTTTGTTTGTTGTGACAACCTTGCTGTTAGTCAGCAGTGTCTGTTGATTAATTGTAGGATGGGTTAGTAACCAGTGCCTTCTGGTGGCACCTGGGCCTGGTAAATTTGGGCTCTGCTACTCATTCTCTCGCTCTGTCTCTTGCTGAAGTTCCATTGGTGTTGTCTCCCCGACATCTTGGACTTCGGCAGTGACCAATGGCCATGGTGTCTTAAAAAAGTGCAGCTAGTCTACACTGTTTATTTAGCTGCATACTGTTGCACATCCCAGTGTTGGAATCCTTTCTAAGGGAAATACAGCTAGACTTAAAAGAGTTTAGATTAAAGCATTTTAACAGTGTTTACGTCAGATACTAGCAGTCCCTCCAGGATTTCGCGACCTTTTGAGATTGTTGCGGCCCAAAACGCCTGATTTTTCAGGAGCTTTTGTAAAACATTGTCTTTTGTATTTTTGTTGCAATGAAGTTGCGAGAGACAGTGAAAGTTGCAAAAAAAGTTGCGATTTTTTTTTTTTTGTATAGTTCTTTAAAAATAAAAAGGAAACTTGTTTTGGGGAGAATAAAATTGTTCTGGGCTGAGTTTTCCTAGTAACCTTACCAAAAAGGCTCAGGATTCTGCAAATGTTGGTATAATGTGAAAATGGCTGGTGTACTAAATCAAATTTGAACATATGTGTCAGTGGCTTTACATTGTTAGTTCATTTCCTATCCTGGCCTGCGACACACATTCATACGGTTTGATAAAGTACTTATTGGACATAACTTATCATTACACTTACAATAAGGAGCGTAGTTGTCTTCAATTTAGGTCATCGTGTACGTGTCAACGTGTACAGTTTTTCCTGCATTCACCGTGTGCGTTTGTATGTGTGCGTGCGTCAGTCACAGGGGGAACTGAGCAGCAGCCCAGCACGCTGCAGAGAGCTGACAGAAAACAGCAGCAGCTTTCAGCGACTTTAGAGTGAAAAAAACGTTACAGCGTACATTGATGTTAAAATGTATACAGGTTGGCAGGACAGTCTGAAATGTTTTGCATGGTCTTTTGCTGTACGTTTTGTTGGTAAATGTGAGACCTTTTCTCGTCTTCATATCAGAAACAAGGAAA
Source organism: Perca flavescens (assembly GCF_004354835.1). NCBI lineage: Eukaryota > Metazoa > Chordata > Actinopteri > Perciformes > Percidae > Perca > Perca flavescens. Next base: position 12,337,788 of record NC_041347.1, on the reverse strand, counting down.
TGAATTTGGCGACGTACGTGTGTTACGTCAACCTGTTCTCACTCCCGCTTGGTCAGTAGCTCTCATAGTCACATACTGATACAAAGTCTGGCACGTGGGACTGCTGGGATTGGTTGAAGTCGCGGGAAACTCCAGTTATTGGTCAAATTTGCGGAAAAGTTGCGGTGACTGGTCAAAATTGCGAGTCGCACCGAATTCACGGTGATTGGTTAAATTTGCGTGAATTGTTGTGATCGCGAGACCGCAAAATCCAAAACTGCCAAAAAGCTTTTAAACTGACCGTTGTCGATCTAAAATGAAGACAGATTCAAAAACACATATGGGTAAACTATTTTCTTAAAACAAGATAAAGTTTCCAAACAAGACGCCATGTTGGTCCGTTTTGAAATCCGGTAGCAGACAGCCCAAGAGTGAAAGGCATTTAAGTGGCACCAAAATTAGACACCATGCAGATGACCTATTACTTTATGAATCAGACCCAAAAAGAACCATCCCACATATCTTAGATACTCTCAAAACCTTTGATTACATTCTCTGGGTATAAGCTCAATATAGGAAAAAGGGATTTTTTTTAAGCAGGCAGGGTCTGCTTGCCATTCTCTCTTTCCAACAACAATAAATATTTTAGAAATCAAAACTTCCCGAAATATGTCACTATTATTTGACAACAATTTCTCTGTACTAACAACGGAAGTTAAAGATCTTCAAAAGTGGAACAGCTTGCAGATCACACTTTCAGGGAGAATAAAATTAAATTAAAATGAATGTACCAATATAAATGCTTTTTTCTCCCCAGGTCCTCCTTTCGTAGCGTTAACATTATGTTTTCCTTTAATATGGGCCAATACCTTTCAAAGTCTTAAAAAAATCCATATTCTAGAGAGTTGCAAATGTGGAGTTACCACATTTGCAAAGTCACTACTGGGCAGCCAGCAAAAAATGTAACAGTCGGCCTTCTATCCTGAAACTCAGTGGTGCCAACTGGAATCACATTGATGTTATTCTTCTTCCTTAAAAGCTTTGGTATGCAATGCCAACAGACTTGAACCATACAGCACCAAGATAATTTGAGTCTTATCCAGTCTCGCTTCCTGCTCTTCTCTCTTTACCCTTTTACCCTGTTCTCTTTCTTCCTCCATCGACTTTGAGAAACTGCTACAGCTCAACAATACCATTGTTCTCTGACCGCATGTTCCGGTCATCCGTCCAGCCATCCTTCTATCCGAGAAACCGGGTTGATGCTCTGAGTTTTGTAGGGAAGATTTAAGGATATTAGGGCCTTTGTGGTAGCCTGACAAGCCATACCCACATCAAGATGTTGGGTCTGGGAACTCACCATTGACGGAGCTCAATCCGAGGGGCGGGATAAACGGTTGTCTTTCAAATTCCCTCTGCACGCAATAGGTTAGCACTACAACCAGGCAGAGCAACGAAGAAGGTAGCAAAGCTAGTTGATAGATTAAATTTTAAACTTTTGCCATATCCGGTCAGCAAAACTCCGAACACATCTTCCTTTTTAAGAATGATTTCAGTGCCGTTCTTTGTTCTTTTCTCAAAGAAAAGTTTAACTCCAAGTCTTCCAGAAGACCGCTGTTCCAAGCAGCAGCAACCATAAGCCCGCCCACCGACTCTATACACGATGTGATTGGCCTGACCAGATTTTGTTTTTTCCAGCTCGCAAGCCAACAGAGAGTGCCTATACCCCCCTGGCTGCAAATTACATTTGCTGCCGCTAGGGTGTGTCTAGATTTCTTGGCTACCTTTGTGGTACAATCTCCATTACATCTCAGCTGCTATGCAATGTTGTCCGACTGTGTCAAATGCCTCATTTATTGCTTGCTTTTAACGTGTTAGTGATCTGTTTTCAATACACTCATTTATGGCTAAGGATAAGAACTTAGCCCTCCTCATTCTCCCCTTTAGAGGTAAAAGTGTGCTAAGCCCTGTAGTGTCCCCTTTAATTTCTTAACCATGTTAAATAACCCTGTAAACTTAAAATCGCTCCAGTCTGGAGTGTATCTTTGCTGAGCTCTCAATCTTGCTGACTACTGGTTTGTTTCAGCAACAACAATTTTGTTTGCTGTTGAAGATTCTCACTAGAGTAGTTCAGGCAGGATTGTAGACATTGCCCCCTCTGCTGTATACAAGTTGCAATGGATAATTTACCCAGAGTTCCTGGTAACCTGTGGTTCATTACACAGCTTAAGTGGCCATAACAAAAGGGAGACACACAACGATAAAATGTTAACCAAATATATTTGTATATTAGTCAAGAGTAGGGAAAGGAAATTTTCTCAGGATAAGCATCATTGTAACAGTTCCTGAAATTTAGTGCAGCGAACCAAACTATGCTTTGTTGATTTCTGCGCAACTGTATAGTTTAATGATCAGATAGGTTTGTCGTGTTCAGGTAATCATCCAGGTGACTGAGATGCTGCACAACGCCACCGAGGCTTCTATGGAATCCCCTCCGTTATCAACTCAGCCAACTACGTCTACTTCCTGGGGTTGGAGAAGGTGCTGACCCTGGAGCACCCTGAGGCTGTCTGAGTGTTTACCCGGCAGCTGCTGGAGCTGCACCGTGGTCAGGGTCTGGACATCCACTGGAGGGACACCTACACCTGTCCCACTGAGCACGAGTACCGCAACATGGTGCTACAGAAAACTGGAGGGCTCTTTGGTCTGACTGTGATCCTGATGCAGCTCTTCTCAGATTGGAAACAGGACCTGAAACCCCTCCTGGACACACTGGGCCTCTTCTTCCAGATCTGCGACGACTACGCCAAAATGACCTCTCGTGAGTACAGCGAGAACAAGAGCTTCTTCTGTGAGGACCTGACTGAGGGAAAGTTCTCTTTCCCCACCATTCACGCCATATGGTCGTGTCCAGAGAGCACTCGGGTGCAGGACATCCTGAGGCAGCACACAGAAATCAAACGATACTGTGTGGACTACCTGGAGAAGGTCGGCTCGTTTGCCTACACCCGTCAGACTCTGCGAGACCTGGAGGAGGAGGTCTACCGCCTCATCGGGGAGTTTGGGGGAAACCCTCAACTGGAGAGCCTCGTCAAACACCTCAGCCAAATGCATCGTGAGGCTGAAGCCGCAGCAGAGTCCAGTACTGAGCCACACTCCAACCAAAACCACTGACCTCATCCACCATAACTCACATACTAGCCCTGCACACTCCACTAAATAAAGTAAGATGTCTTGAGTGTATGATGTGTGATTTGGGGATCCTTAATCATTAAGCTGACATTAAGAGTGCCAATCCTGTAGAAAAGACCTCTGCAACTCAATTGCCTACTTGTACTATAACATGCTGGCATTATATGCAAAGTAGTGCTCATGCTGTTTATGCTCAGCTGTTTATAAAAACTTTTGTTTTGGTTTATTGCAGACTGCATTTCCATCTGGTTCAGATTCACATCTCTAATGTTTTATTAGGGTTATTCAGTTATGATATTTGTAAGTAGTAGACACTGTATTGCAGTTATGAACTTCTTTTTATTTGCGAATTAAAAAAACAACTACATTTCACAGCTGTCATTAAGGCTAGTTTCCTTGTTTTGAAATGAAAATGTTTGATGGGATGGAGAAGGGAGGGACTCTTTACTAAAGATAAGCAGCACCATCTACTGAGCACACCGGTGTAATAGAACCATTAAAAAACATTGAGCCAATCATTATCCGCATTCACCTGCTGCACCAGATCCATGTGTTTATTTTTTCAAGACAACATACTTTTGCAACTCAATGCTAAATAGTACAGGCTGAAAAGCGCACCGGATTCTGCACACAATTGCCTGCCAAATGCTTCCTTTTGAGGGAGGAAACTGAGCACTCACACAGGCTGGTTGCTACGTACGTGATTGGTGTTTTACTGTGAGTTTGTCCTGAAATGCGGAGCACCAGTCATCTAAATCCTGTATTATCTGCTTCTTCTGTTAATACTGTTGAGTTTCTCCTCAGCTGCTGGAAAAAATAACACAGCCCGGCGGACAGAGGCTATCTGTCCCAGACAGCTCTGTTGACTCAGTGAAGCTTTTGCTCTTGACAGCTGCAATTCAATTAATTATGTGTCTTTCAGATTGAATGGTGGCATCTCTGAAAATACATCTGTTCATCAAAATGCCAAATTCTTAATAATCTGGGGGACCGGTGCCTTGACTAATTCTCCTTCCAAGCAGCCACAAGTGCAGGGATATGTGATGCAAATGCATTTCTGATTTGATAAACAGCGGAGACGTATGAAGTGGCTTTCTCAGAGCAGACTTAAGTCCATCACAATAATCAAAGCCTCTCATAGTTCTCCTTTCTTCTCTCTCTAGGTTGAATAGATTGATTTCTCCACCCACAGTGTCTGAGTTCTTATTGAGAGCAAAACAAAATAGCTTTTGTGTGAAGAGCGACATTGCTCACTCACTGTCTCCCTCATCCTCTGCAAGCTTTGGGTTATTCATCTCTGGGCTGCACTTTACACAACTGTGTTGCTTGGGAGCAGTCCAATAGATATTTCATAAATATTCTTGTGGCAACAACATTTTGAAAACCTCATCACTGAGAACGGAATTTGATTCTGCGTTTGTACACCTTCGCTGAATTCAGTCTTTTTTGGTCATTCTGATGATTATTTTTAGTTATTTACTTGCTGCACCTTGCTTGACAGTCATACACATTTTACACTTTTGAGTCCCTTCCGCAAATGGCAGGACATTTTATTCTTCTACAAGAAAAAAAAACAGGAACACTACTGCTGAATGCTTTCAAAGTGACTTAAACTGAACCAATGATGTTCCTGGGATGGTACCCCTGTTTTTGAAAGCACAGAATAATGAATTTGTTCCCCGCTAAATTTAAGGATAAGGCCAGGAGATATTCTGTAATTTTGTCATGAAAAGACTAAAACCAACTCTTAACACTTGTTTTTAAACAAGTCTTTCATTCTTAGAAAAGGCTGAGCAAACAGCTGGACACTTGTTGGGGACTATTTTCAGCTGCAGAATTACACGAGTGAGTACCAATGACAGCAGAACCATGTATTAAGGGATTGACATGAAACAAAACACAATGCTCATGTTCATGGTAATGAAGAAACATGTCACCCAGTGCAACACAGTGTCACAATGTCTTCTCTTTAGGACAACATGGAGCTCTATGGGACATAAAGAAAAAGCGAAATCAGGCTTCAATGCATTGTTGGTTTGGTCTTTACATGGCATTTGTTAACAAGGAAAATATAGAATATTGACAGACTTATCCTTTAATATCACTTGTTCCGCAGGCTTAATAAATAGCTTATATATCTCAAAGCTCCATAATTATGAATTTATAAATTATATGACATAATGTTCGATATCTCTGTATTGCTTCAAGCTAGCGTTGTTCTGACTGTTTAGCGTGAAAGATAACATCTGGGGCTTTCCAAAGAAGGACTCTGTTTAATCCTAGGGCTTCCAGAAGCTTTGTACTATTATTCATCCTGGAAGTGCAATGGCTACTGGAGACTTTGTACAATAATTCGAGAACGATAAATCCACAACTGAACAATTATTTATTTATCTTTTCATATGAAAAAGGTATTGTTCTTACTGTTAGCCCGTCCATCTTGAGATGTGTGTCAACTAATCAGAGGCTGTCCTTCTGACAATCTTCTTGTTTTACTAAATCTGACATCCGCAATGTTGCAGATGCTGCCACTTTCCTGACTGTGTTTATTTTATTTTTATTACTTTACCTTTATTTAACCAGGAAGAGACTCATTGAGATTAAAAATCTCTTTTTCAAGAGTGTCCTGGCCAAGACAGGCAGCAGCACAACCACACATACAGTACATACAAACACAAAATACGCAAAAACACCAAAAACGTAAAACTACTGACAAAGCAAATCTTTCAAAGTCAACCACACTCCTAAACACATCATTCAAAACATCTGCAGCCAGATGTGGCTACCTCCAAGTCAATCAACATCCTCTTACAGTTTTTTCCAACTGCTTACACACAAAATCTTTTCATGTCACACGATTTTTGAAACCTCTCACTCAAAGTGCAAAACTACCCAGCAAATCTCCAAAACCATAAGCTATTTCTCAGCCTTTCACTCAGTTTTCAATAGCATAAAACCCTTTTTTCAAAACATTACACACAATTCTCTACCTAAGACACAAAAATCTAACAGGAAGTGACTTGCTATCCATTTCTAAACACAACCAATCAAAATGCTACACTTATTTACCAGGGCACACACACACTTCTCACATTTGCAAACACATTATGTCATAACTGAACACTAACCAATCATTGCTTTAGTATTATACCTATACATAGGTCAAAGGTCAGATTACCAGTTTTGAACAATGGATGCCAACAATAGACAGAGAGCAAGGGGAGGAGGAGGAAGAGACAGGGGATAACAACAGCATCCATACTGCATGCAACTATCTAATGACTATTTCAGCATTACAAATCAATCAGACTTTGTTTTGCAGTACAATTCTGTCCCCCCACACACACACACACCCCCCCTTCGCCCCGACACACAAGCATGCAAAAACACTCACAAAACACACACACACACATTCTTTATTCTAAAAATGATACCTTAGGTTTACATATGTTTGTACTATTGTTTTCTTGTTTCATGCTACTGTAAACAACATGGTGCTACTCTTACAAACGTAATGTTTTGCCCAATCAATATTTTCTGTTTCATTGTAACATTACATTGTTTTTTACAGGTGCACTTTTCAACCACTTTCAGCAGATTACTTTCCCTCTAGAACATTGTAAATGTAGCTATAAGCCTATGAAAGACAAAAGAGCTTTAGATTTAGAACAACAGTGTGTACATGGTATATCCAAAAATGTACTATTATGAAAAAAGTGTTTGCCATTTGATGCAAATCCTTCATTTTGAGATGAGTTTATGGTATTTTGAATGCAGTGTTTCATTTTGAAGGAGATGGGAGGCATTTTGTGTGAGCAGTAGCAATTGTGTGTAGAGTTTTGAAAAAAGGAGACATAGTTTTGAAAATGTGTGTAAGCAGTTGGAAAAAACTGTAAAAGCGACCAATGAGACTAGCTCAGTAAGTTTCATGGATTTCTGTAAATTGTTCCAAGCAGAGGGAGCAGCAAACTTAAAGGCCTTTTTTCCCAGCTCAGTTCAGTTCTTTGGAACAGACAGAAGGAAAAGATCCTGGGAACGAAGATTGTAAGTCCCGGTACTATTTACACTGATATAAGTCTCCGTGTTGATAGAGAAGGCCATCCAACACGTTCATACAGTTCACAATGGTGAGTGAGGGCTTTCATACCAGTGATGAACCTCAAAGATCCATGGTATACAGTGTCCAGTGCATGTAAACTTTGAGACGAAGCATGTATGTATAAAACATCACCATAGTCAAGTACAGACATAAAAGTGGCAGCAGCGAGCCTCTTTCTAGATTCAAACGAAAGGCAGGATTTGATTCTGAAATAAAATCTTAATTTAAGTTTTAATCTTTTTGCTAGCTGCTGAATATGAAGGGTAAAAGAAAGAGATTTATCAATTAAAATACCAAGATATCTGTACTTAGAAACACATTCAATTTTGAACCTTGACCTTGTGTTACTTCGCTGCTACATATACTAAAAAGTGGAATAAACAACCTGAAATAATGATACACAGCATAATTGTAATAAATAATGCATAGATTCTCATTTGCGCATTTGGATAGTATTGTAAGGCGCGTGTGCCCATGGCACATTGAGCATGGAACAAAATCAAATTAGTTTTTTTTATTTGTGTTAGTTACTGTGTTTGTTTGTTTTCACAGATTGCCAATACTAGGGAGAACAATTTGTCATAAGCCAAAAGTCTTTATTCTCATTATTGTTCTCTGTGTGATTTCAATACAGTTCTGTGAGATTAAAGTTTTGTTTAGATTTCTCTTTTGTTTTATACTCATATTACAAGTTATACATTCATGTGACATGCCTGCAGCATACATAGCCCAGGGTTGTCCTAAAAAAAAAAAATGTTTATAAAGTGATTATGCATAGCAGGGTTGAGGTTATACAAGTATTATTAAACAAGGAAATGAGATTGAAAAAATGGTTAGACCCCAGAGGGGAACTCCTCTGCAGAAATCTCCAGCGATTTTCCCATTAAGGGACTGCTCGTTATTTATTTATGGGGCCACTGGAGGAGTTTTGGGACCTTTAGTCAAAATAGAGATGACCCTCCCCTCGCCAGTAATTTCTTTTCTATAACCCTCCAAAACGATTTGGAAAAAAGGGATGACCCTCCCCAACAATCTATCGATACCTTCTGCACTGGTTTGCGCTTGACAAAGATATACAGATTACCGTTGTTTTTTACAGCAATAACATATGTGATTTAACCTCTGCTTTCTCATCTGACGCATCACACTCCTCTGTTTTGGTGTGGTGGCCATTTCAGTAGATTTACTCACTAACAATGTTGTGGAAACACAATAAGCATGGAAACTAAATGCACACAAATACTAAGTTACTCCTCTAGTAAACTAGTATTCACATGAAATAAAACAATAAAACATTGACACCATTCAGCAAAGCACTCTGGGTTCACATTCAACACACAAACTGGTTGCTATGGACTCGTCACTAGGCTTCCTCCACTTTAAACAAAGTGGAATAAACATAAGTCCAAATCTACACAAAACCTGCAATCAATTAGTGAGCTGACATCAAATGTATATACATGGCATTTAGGAAACCTTTATTGCAACCTTGGCACGGTAAGATGTCCATTTTCATTTTTTGCGTCCTGCTGCTCGCATTGTCAGCCAGGAAATATTTTTTTTACTAAAGCAGTATATGAAATCAGATGTATTTCCTACCACAATTTAGTTGTTTTGTGTTATTTAGCTAAGATATTTATAAAATATCTGGTCATGCCAGATGTAATTATTCCCATAGATTTGGTCCATTCCATAAATACTGAACGGTCCCTAAGTGCAGTTTAGCTTTTAGTTTTGTCTGACATTGTCTGTGGCTCTGAAGGGAGCTTTCTAAAGTCTGAGAAACTGACGATGTCATCAGGGTTATCTCGTCTTTGATTGAAGATTACAAATTAATAACATAAATCCTGCGATATGGATTTTATGGGATACGTAGGATCCAGAGGTTTTGGAACTAGGGAATAAAAGTCAGGAGATCTCGGCCTGCTGCCTCAATTGTAACCATTCTTTTTCAAATCTGTCTCCCAACTTTGTGCAAGTGCATTATTAAATGGCTGAAGTTAAATGCTGAACTGAGGGCAACTGGATTCACTTAACTGACATCATCATTTTTTCCATATATGGCATTGCATCAGGTTACATCAAACGATTCAGAGGTTTCCAAGAATCTCATCATGAGACCGATGAGCTAATTCATGATCCTCTTAAGACTGAATGACTAATTATCTCTTACAAACACTATCACAGTAAATCTGCCATGTTACTGCAGCAGGGCTCAAGAGGGTTTATGACACCCCATGATTCACTCAGCAACATCACTTTGTGTGTTATTATGTGTACTGTCTAATAGCAAACCTACCAAATTAATCATCTACCCGAACCACAATGTCACACAGCTGTGTTCTGCAAAAAGTGACAGCCAGAACCTTACCAGGCTGAGACACTGTAGCTCCTATGGAAATGAGAGAGAGGGCTGTGGGTGCAATCTCAAATTGAGGAAAAAAAATGTTGCCCCATTAGGGCATAGTTGTGTGTCTAATAATATCCCTTCAGTCCTGTGAATCAGAATCAGTCAGAAATACTGTTTCCAGATGCAGGGTGTCATGAATAAAGGATTTTTTCGTTGTTTTAGTGCACACAGAGGAGTAGAAGGAGGGAGTGATGGAGAAGAGGAGGCTGACTGACAGCAATGTGTAATGCTCTGCGAGGAGAGTCTAAGAATCTGGAGTTGTTTGAATGAGTATGCAGATGCACGCCACTTAGCAGACTGGTAAGCTCCTTTTTCAAAGATCTGGGACAGCTGTTCCTGATCTGAATGTCTTTACTTTGACATTGCAGGTACATCTGAATTTAATCCATAATGTACTGTATGTTTCCACAGTGCTGTAAAATAAGACACATACTGTATGTACCACACATGCGGACATTGTGGACAAGTGGACATTTGCTTAGAGAGGAAAATAAATAGCCAAATAGGATAACAAATTAGTGTGATGCTGTTCTTTAGTAAGTTTATAAGCAGAGATCCATACTGAGTCACCACATTTCAATTGGAAGAGCAAACAAGTTAGCAGGCAGCCAAGTTCAAGTAGTAGCTATAAGTAATGGTTGAAATAATTAGCTAAAAGTGATAGATAAACAGTAAAGTTAAATAGTAAGTAAGTAAGTAATGGAACCGGTTCCAAAATTTTAAGGAATCATTAAGAAATAAAATTCAGCTTCTGCTTTTTTACAGGATTTACACTGACAGACTACAGCCTATGATCACGGATCAGGAAGGACATTATTTACACGTGGCTATCCTCCATCATACTGGATTTACACCACATTACTGCTACAATGCTTTCCTGGGCCATCAGCAACAATGTCAAGACATTAGCCTTTACAGTGTTTCCCACACATAGACTAATGTGTGGCTTGAGGCTTCAAACACCATCGAGCCCACCGTGCACACAGCGTCTATCTCCATAAAGGAGAGAAGACGGCTGGCGAAATTCACAAGTTCACGAAAGGTGAACACCTTTTACACAATCACACATTCACAATCACCAACCCAACTCTTAGCAAACTAGCGAGTGCGCCTGCTTTAGAAAGTTAACTAGTCGCAAGTTTGCGGTAAAATGCAGTTGGGTTGTCGAGGTCAAAACATTATATGTAGCAGCTGTGAATCAAATAAACGTATTATAAATAATGTTATGTCATTTTTACTCTTACACTGAATGTTTGCTGATCCAATCCAGATGAGTATTGAAAAGTATTTTCCGCGACTTAAAAAGGCACGTGTTGAGGATGAGGACCAGCCTGAACCGGAGGTATCAGTCTGAAACAGAGCTCAACAGTCCAACCAGTGTAATTAGTTATGTTATTAATTTGTTTACAATATTTTCAGGCTTCAACCAGTGAAAGACAGGGTCAGGGAGAGAAATAGATAGATTCGTTAGGCATCTAGGCCCCCCCCCCCCCACCCCCACGGTGATATGGGGCGACACCCCCCGCCCCCCAAAATTGCTTTCAAATCTGTGGATAACAGTGCTTTATAGTGTTACACACTGGCGTATGCAAATACATACCACCTCACCTCCACCAATGCAGTTCTAGGATTCAGATTCTTCTATAATTCACACACCTGTTAAAGGTGCCGTAGGTAGGATTGTGAAGATCCAGGACTTAGCAAAACTATATGAACATTGACAACTTCTCAGTCCCTCCCCCCTTTCCGCTAAAGGCCAAAACAATCTCCTAAGCCCCTCCCCCCACAAGGGAGAATGAATGCGTGTGCATGAGCAGTGATTGACATGCAGTTAGACCTCCCCCCCAGCCCCATTTGGTGTATCTGAACAGGGAGCTGTGCATATTTGCAAATCACACTACAGGCTGTAGGTGGTGCCAGAGGAGCCAGATATTTTTGTTTTAAATTACATGCTTCATGTAGTTCTACTCAAACATAGGGTCAGTTTCAGCAAATATGACAGAAAGTTAGTTTTATAAGGCTTACCTACTGCACCTTTAATGTTTCTTTCCTGTCTGTCTCTGTCCTTCCCTCCTGTTTCCAGGTGCTCTTTTGGTTCTTTTGCCCTCAGCTCTCCAGGGGCTACCTCTCTGTGTCTAGTGCCCTTTATATAGATAGGGTCTGTATAATATATAGATAGATATAAAGGGCACTATCTGTGTCTGTCTCTCCTTCTTTCCCTTCTTGTCTCTACTCTTGTTGCGATAAAAAAAAAAAAAAGAGGATGGAACAGCACATTTTTTCATGTAGGTTGCGTGCACGCGCGCGCGCGCACACACACACACACACACACACACACACACACACACACACACACACACACACACACACACACACACACACACACACACACACACACACACACACACACACACACACACACACACACACACACACCTTAGCTGTCCTCCTGCTGCCGCCGCTAGCCTCAGGTTGTGTAGCGCTGCTAACTGTAGCCTCCTCCGGTCCCAGCCAGGCATAATATTTACCATGGTCCCAGGTTAGCTTTCACGTCATCTTCAACAACTTCTTCATCCTGGTTTGCCTGGCTCAGTTTCAAAAAGAACGTGTGAATGCATGGCACACGTCTTAATAAAGACGCCTCCTTCTCCTCCTTTTCGCTTCCATTTAAAACAACCATTTCTATTACTCTTGACGTTGGTCATTTTGAACTAGCCTCCAAGTTACTCTCACAGCCCGGTGAGTTCAGCGCTATGTCATGTGAAGACGGGCGGGCCGGGTAGGTTACAAACCTGACTGACCTGCTACATCTTTCTGTTTAGGTCAGCGTGCTTCTTATTGGTTATACATGGCATATCTGAAACTTTTTTTATTAAACTGCTCACGTGGGCCTCAAGTGGGCGTGGGCACCTGAGGTGTCCCTCCCTTCCCTTAAGCGACATGTCAATTATGTGATTTTGGGGTGAGTGTCTTTTTAATTAGTATGTTCACAAAGTTTTACAATTTTCTTGACTTGCAAAATTATCTTTTAAATTGACAAACATCATATTTGTAATCCCTGGCTTGACTCTGCGCTTTGAAAACACGAAATCGATTATCATTAATCGATAAACAGAATCTGAATCAAAATTATTTTAATCCAACTGATACCAAACCCTAAAAATTGTTAAAGTAATGAAAAAGACAAACAAGTAATGGATAAAAAGTTGAAATAACTTAAAGTACTAATAAATAGAAACTTTAAATAGTTGCCTTAATGTAATGAATAAACAGTTAACATGGTTACCTGAAGGTAATGAATTAATTGGATTATTTTGCCAAACAACCTAAACCTTTACAATAAAATTTTAGGAACAAACATTGTAGCAATATACACCTTTGTCTAATATGTAGTGTTAAATAACACCCAGTTTATAATCCATTCATGAGAACATCATTTTTGGTACATGGCGAGTGCTGTTAATGAAGCAGTACTTAAACTCCCCTGATTGGCTATGGGGGAACATCAGGCAAAAAAAAAAAAAAAAAAAAAAAAAAAGACTTTAAAACACTCAAGTATAATGAGGTGTCTGCCAAACCCAGACAAGAAGAAAATCAGAATCAAATTTGTAATGTCAACATATTCTTATATTCAGTCTGCAGCACAGGAAAATGAGTTTTGAAAAGAGGTGAGAGTCAAGATGAAAAAGATTTTGTTAATACAATTAACTTAAGTTACCAGTTTTCTCAGAGCAGTGCTTGCACAGACTAAATGGATGATTGCACTTCAATGGAAAAATATTAATAGAGTGAAAATAAGTCAGTGGTTCAGGGAATTGTACTCTAGTCGCTTAGAAAAGATTTCACACTTCCTTAAGGGCATAGATGACTCTAAACTTCTGGGGTTTATAGCTAACATATCTTTACATTTACACCCTGTTTTGTTGTCATAATACTTTTTTTCTAGTTCAGCTTTACTCTTTAAAAATCCAGCTTAGGGAGCAATTTCATGTTCACAAATATTGATCTCTCAGAGAACAAATGTATTCTTGAGTAGTGTTCCCCTTTGACACAACATTATTTTACTCCATCTTACTCTTGCTTATGCCAATGAGCATTTTGACTCCTCAACATACGAGGTGGTTTTCAGCAGTATAGTGAATAATAGTGTTCTCCACATTATGTAAATACCCCACATTATATTAGCAGAAAATAAGGCAAGATCAAATATTTAAAAAGTCAAAAGCTAAATTACAAGCCTAGGAAGACTCATTATAGAATACACGACTGCAATTTTGAGGCAAACATTGTACAATTTGTCTCAAGTTATTATGATGTGGTTGATTTAATGGCCCGGTTGGATGGGTATGAATGAGATAACAATTACACACCCAGAGAACAAAGGAGGCAGAAGATTTGGAGCATAGCTCTGAAATAAAAATGCAATTAATTTAAACATTTTAGAACATTGAGTGACAATATCGCCACAGCGCTCATCAAAGTTCAAACAAATTCAATAACTCCATCTTCCACAGAAGCACTAGAGCAGAGATGAGTTTTATTTCATCTGCGTGTTATTTCCACGCTTCTGTAGCTTCACAACGAAGGGCTTCGAGCCAAATCAGCAAGAGGCTGATGTGGTGAAAACTGCCGTCCTTATCTATGTAGGAGAGTGGAACAGATGCGGATGTGACTTTGTTATCAGGCAGCCCACTGAATGAGAGGACGCGACAGGATAAGATGGAGAGAGAAGGGCGGGGTTCAGAAGAAGAGGAATGGGTGCTCCAATGTCAGGTTAATTGCAGGAATAGATTTCTTGGCAGGTAGGACAGGCCTAAATAAAACAAACGACTTGTATTATCCCCCATTAGAAAAATATTCAGCATCATCTTTCATTATTTGCAAAATATACAGCGAGGCAATCTTATTCTAGCGACTCAGCATCAATCACATGGCTATACTTCAACAAACAAAACAAATCACTGCAGCAACTAAAAGCATAAGCTCAGAGAAGGCTCATGAAAAATACAACATTTACTTCATGCAAGTCTCGCATTGCCAGACCTTTAACCACAGCGCTGCGGAGGAGGGTCTGTCTAGTCCACATAGCATTCCGGGATGGGAGAAAAACATGCTCTGGTTTATTGGCATTTCTTTAAACCAATCACATCATCATCATCATCTTGCAAAATAGCCTCGGGAAGGAACTTGTTTTGGTGGAACATGTGCACGTTCAAAAGCTGCTTTAGTGGTGCGAGAGAAAACTCTGATTGGACAGATAGTCTAGCTAGCTGTCTGGATTTACCTGCAGAGATCTGAAGAGCAGTTAACCATAGTCCTAACAAATCCACCGGAGTTTAAAATTCCAACACAAAGAAAGCGGAATGAAACACACATCGGCCAAAAAAAAAAGAGGTGCATCTGACAGAATTTCCAGCATCACCAGAGCAATCCCGGAAGTTGAACGTCGTGGATATAGGCTAACTGCATGTCAACATTTTAAAAGGTTCACTGTGTAGGAGCTGATGACTTGAGGTTTTCAGTCCTATTGATTAACATTAAGCCGCTCATCAAGTTGGGGGCAAAACACTCCGCAGGTTTCCCGGTTCATCATTCCAGCGGTGTCCGGCCTTCTGTCTCAGGGAAACAATCACCAATAGAGATCAAAGTGATTTCCTATTCCTTTTTAAGTTGAAGAAACCAACTTTGTAAAAGCACGAGCAAAGTCTTGTTTGCCGTCTGTGTCTGTCGTGGTGACTGAGCAGCACTAACGGCTAAAACAACGCTTCGGACTCAACATGGATCCAACTGAATCAGCAGCGCCGGTGAGTTAACAGTGTGCATCATCCCCAAAACAAACAAGGAAGTCATTCATCTCTCTCAAGTGTTCTTTATTATATGTGAGGAGGGTTTCATAAAACCAGTGATTACTAGTCTATTTCACAGTCACTCTGACTGCTTGTTCAAGTTCCAAAAAATTGTGTTGCAAACACACTAATTCAAATCTGTGTTGATATCATAAGTGTTAACATACATACAGTATGACGCCTAACAAATACAGTAAGGCCACATCACTATTTGCACAATGACAGTTACAGTACAAACTGTGTGCGTTTGTGAGAAAGCTAGTTGTAAATCTACACATAGTGAAGAGGGTGAAAAGCTTTAGACAATAATTTACAAAACATGTAAAGCCATCATCTTTAAAATTCCATCAAATATCCCTTTTAAACCAAAAAAAATAAGTCTGTCAAGTAGACAGAGCACCAATAATTATTATACTACTACAAAGTACTCAAGGCTTACAGCAGTGATTCTGTACACTATGGACATCACATGCTGATATTGCACATGGCTCTTGTTCATCCCTGTCAGTTATCACATTACAAAATCATCTTTTAAACCAGTCTTTTTCCACATTTTCAATCTCAAATTCAATAACTGAGTTCATGATACAAATGCTGAGTATGCTACAGCTACATGTGAGTTTTTAACGTATTCTAAAGCTGCAGATGGTTTATCTTGGTTTTAATATTAAAACCTGCAATGAAATCTCAAAGTTTTAAAGATTATTTTCCAACAGGAGGTCCCCACATTTCAAAACTCACTCTAAGTGTTTTTTACCATAAAATAAGTGATAAAACGACTCAGTTTGGGGTTTTAAGGAAACCACAGAAACTGAACTTGCAACCAGTGCTGAGTGCATTTTACCCACAGTGCCTCGTGGTGAGTGTGGTGGTGAGCCAGATTTAGTGGCCCCATGGACAACCGCAGGGGTCTCCACAGGCCCTCTTCCTGTCCCAGAGGACGTGCAGCTCCTCGGCTGTGTGTTGGGGAGACGACAGCATGTCCAGGTAGCACTCTTTCTCACACAACCAGCCGGGGTCCTGCCAATAGCAAAGGGGCAGGACAGTGGCTGTATCAACGTGCACAGCTTACTAGCCACACACTGGTCAAGGGCTTACTCCGGTTCAATTGTTAACATGCACTTTTGATATGCTGTAACTCAACTGTTGCCAAGATTAAACCAGTTAACAAAACGATCATGTTGAGCTGCGATGGTGTCCCATCCTGTTAGTGTCAGTCCCTTGTGGAGCACTTTGAACTGCACTAACTTGTGTCAATGAAGCAATACAAATAGTTTGGCTGATAAACCAGCTAGACAGCTCATCTTCGTCGCTCACAATATGAACTTCAGTTTATTCAAGCTGAGATGGAACAAACCTAAACCAGGCTGCTTGAATAATTGAGTTTAGAGGATGATATTTTAATTCTTAGTAATGTGTTATTTGGATTTTTATGTTATCCTTTTTATTTAATATTAGCATCTTTAAACTACTGTATGTCATAAAACAGTTTGTCTTTTATTATGTTTTTGTCTAAGAGATCTTTTACCTTGTCTTTTACCTAATGTCAGACATTAATGTCAGACATTGAATGCCTATATAGATAGTCGACTGTGAAAACACCAGGGACAACATCGTTCTATCCCTGACCAAGTCTGATAAATTGTATTTTTCTAAATAGATATAAATATATACCAAATCACGTGTGCTCATGGGGCTTCGCTGGAGTTGGAAGATCTGTAGATTACTTTTTTTTTTTTTTTTTACCTGATATTTCTGTGGTCCAACTGCTGCCATCCATATCCCCATGCTCACATCTTCTCCCTGTAACAAGAAATCCAGGACAGATTCTGTACATTATATTCAGGACTATTTGTCACCACAGTCACTTGCTCTCTGGTACTCTACCTGGTAGGCCTTCAGTTTATCTGCATTACTGGCGAGCCACTGGACCAGGTCATGAGAGACTACGTAGCCTGAGCCGCAGGCAAACGCTGGGTAGGCTGGACTAGCGTACTCCAGCTCCTGCCACTTCCCAATACGGTCCACTGCCCAGCTCTGCCTGAAACTGGGTCAGGACGGTATATACATTACCATCACATCCTGTGTCCTTTTCATCTGACCAATTATCGTTTTGACAGAGCATTCCTGTTCCTTTCATCTAAAGTGCAGCTAAAGTTTTGTTGCAAACACAAGTGGACTAAAATCACCTGCAAAATATACCTTGTCAACAGTATCAGACACCAAATTGCACTTACTTCCCCCACCAGAAATTGCTGCGCTTGAGACCCTTTTGTTCAATCTTCATTAATACAGAGTCCACGTCGATGTAACAATCGTCATCCGTCTTCAGCAGCAGATTAAAGTCAGCGTTTCCCACAGACCTGCCAGAGAGGGAATATGCAAGCTTAGTTAAAGCCCACCTTCGGATTTTTTGGTAATATCCCAGAATGGATTTACTTTCAAATACCACCCAGAATGAAGGGCAGGAGGTCTTGCAAAATCAAAAATACTTGCCAAAGCTTAAGACCACCCTGTATATTTTGCTACCTGATGACTCACAACTCTACTTTTTCCCTGACTGAGTGATTGCAATCGTGATTCTAACAGAGAGACATTTTGAGGTGACGGCACACTTTCATTTCAGGTTGCTGATTTCCTCAGAGGGCCCAGGCAATTTGGAGACAGAGAATCGAGTCATTAGCACTTGCCATACCATTTATAGAACTGAAGCAGTTTGGAAGGCACGTTCCTGTAGGTGTCTACCACATCTAGGAACACAATGTCGCCGTGCCTGAGGCTCTCCTGATGCAAGGCGGCGTCCTCCTGCCTCAGCTTGGAGGCATGGTGCTCCATCCTGGCTGGGCGGCCCCGCAGGAGCCCAGACAGGCTGTCTTCATCTGACACAGGTGGTGGGTGGGGGCATAGGGAGGCAAAACAGGATGAATTGGGCGAGGGTTTTTGTCCAAAATTAGATTTTAACCCTCATGTCGTCCTAGTGTCTCTTTTTTTTCCAACTTAACTGCCCACAAATATCACGGATGGTTCCATAAAAACGCTCTTCAAAAGTAAAATTACTGATCAGATCGCTACTTTCATTGAATTTTGAATGTTTTATTCAACTTTATAACAAATATTCTGACTAAACTTTGACAGGCTGTGATTATATACTATTATTATATTTCTGCGTTTTTTAAAACTATAATTTTAAAAAATATAATTTCATATTAATATACTTTATTGACCATGAATTCTAAAAATAAGTGTAAAACTAGTGGTAATGAGATGGTGTTAATGGTATATAAAATCATTGAAAGAAAAAGCAGCAAAATAAGCAACAAAAATATCAAAAGTGTCAATTTTCAATTTCGACCCGGGAGGACAACACAAGGGTTAAAAAGTCACATTAACTTTTGTTTGAATACATTAAGGCACTTTTGAGGAATAAAAAAAAAACTTAAATCACTGGCTGGCAAAACAATATAATAAAACTGTAACATTTTGCAGAATGGATCATTAGCTCCGTTCGAAGAGATATCGGATGGTGAATTTAATTTTTTTCCCCCACAATGGCTACAAATCCATTCCCAGATAAACCCAAATGCAAACACATGCAGGTACAATCAATAATGACACGACAGGGTAGAAGAGGAAAAAGAAATGTTGCAAGAATGCAAGAGCCCTGAGGCAAAAAGGAGCTAATATCATACCCTGCCAGAGTGAACAATGATTTTTATTATTTTTACACGGGGGACTTCTTTTACAACAATCGGCTGATTTGATTTTGATCAAACTGTTTTCATAAAAAGCTCAGAATTAATTCTGTTGCTGGACCAACCATAGATAGTGAATGTGAACCCTCCAGCCAAACCGGGGAATCCAAGCGCACTTCTATGAGGCAATATGCCCTCTGCAATCTGTGATTCAACAGCAAAAAAAAAAAGTTTTTAATTACCTTCCTTCAATTAAAAACTTGACAATATTCTTAACACATTTATTTGTTTATACCCACGTCGGTACGTACAGAGGAGATCTTGAGGACACCTCGTCCATTATTGAGCTGAACAGAGGAGGAGTTGACTGTGGTCAATCCAGCAGAATCCATATTCTCCCAAACCAGAGTCCCCTCAAAACCCTGGATAAAAAAAAAACAACAACTGGCATTTCATTATTTGCACAAACTGAGCGATGTTATACTGTATGCAGGGCCTTAGCTACCATTGAGTACACACTGACATCATGTCCTATGTATTGTTTATCAGAATGTGTTGGTTTTAGCAACCTTGGGATAGTTTACATTCTCCAGTTAAAAAGCAAAACTTGCAGCAGTGATGTACATATGTATTCCAGGACCTTATGACATCACTGCTGGATGTGGTTGCAGGAGCATCTAAGTACATGTGTGATGATGGGTGTGGTCAGAGAGGGTACAATCTTGAAACTTTCATCTAGAGAGGGCAGCAAAACACAGCTTTTTAACCTGGTGTTAATTTACTCTTTAGAGGCATCGTGGAGAAGGCTTTGAAACTGCATTTGGCATTTTGTTTTCTGTTGGGAAATATTTAAGTAATGTCCTGGGACACCTACTGGAAAGAACTATGTATGGAAACCTGGTACAAATTATAGGGAAAAAATGAAGAGATACATTCTGAGACAGTTATTTTAGTTACAGTTTAGTTGTGTTCAGCTTAAGATTTTTAGAGGAATTTTCTTTGAAAGAATAGGTCTACAGCTTAATGAAGAAAAATCCAAATGATTAAACATGTTGAGCCTTTCTTTTCTTTGGTGTGGTGGTTGTCGGTTGGCAGACTTCAACACATGACCTCAGGGTCGTAGCCAGGATATTAGAAGTACTGAGAATGTTTTTTTTTTGAAAAACTGACCTTAGGCAAGATGAACTGCTCCACTGGTTTGTACCACATCCCACTCACCATGGTCCCTGTGCTGATGGCACTGAAGCGAGCAGTGACCACAGCCTCCTGCACAAATCACAAGTTTTTATCCATCAAGAATTCATAACCAATCGTTTTTTGTGCAAATGTACCTTTGTCTATACGGAGTACTACACTACGGCCTTATCCTAAAGACAGTAACCCAAAAGAAGTTTCAGTTTGTGTCTTCACGTGAGGCAGTGAACAGTACCAGCACTAAGTCCTCCAGCTGCATCTACCAGCCTCCACAAAAACACGCAGCGTATGTGATACATTATGCTCAGAGGTCAAGGTTCTGTTACCTCTTGGTCCAGCTGGAGAAGCTTCACCGTCACATTGCTCTGAAGGACGGGACGGTTCCCGCTGGAAAACACCCCCAGCCTTGTGATCACCACTGGGTGGAGGACCTTGAAATCCAAGGCGATGGCCGACGCGTCGGAGGGGGCGAGCATCGAGGGGTCAGACACAGTCACAATCTCTATCTCCGCATCCTGGCCTGCCACTGGCACAGAAGGATGGCAGACATTACTGCACAAGCACACGTGAGATTTATTACAATCCCAACATGCTGATACACGCCTTCTTTCAGTGATGAAGACCGAGTGATTTAGGGAGAGGGAGGGCATTCAGAGAAGAAAGCAGCCTCTGGTAAAGCTACACCATCAGCACTTTGAGAAGCTAGTTCCTGGGACTGCTGTCTTCAAAGCGAGCTTCTGCTCGTGAGTGTGGTTTCTTAATTACAAAAGAGCAGTTTATTACGCAGGAGATCAATGAAAAGATCGAGGCTGTTAAAGGGAAGCAGGCTTTTGACTTTCTATGCATTCTGCACGAGTTCTGTTGTTGCCTCCAATCTAAAGACAATTACATGTAGGCGAGACAAAGAGAAAGCAACACTTCATCAAACCAAATGTTTCTCACATTGACGGAGTGGAACTGAGCTGCAGGACTTTACCAGTGTCGAGGATATATTTAATATTCCTATGCTCACTAAATATGTGCTTACTTCTCAAAACAAATAACAGCAGTGCTTCTCTTGGCACTGGCCAGCATGAGATTGCAAGTTTATTCTGGGGAAAAATGAATAAAACTTAAATAAATCATAAATAATAAACAGTAAAATTACAGTTCTTTACTATTTATTGATGTTTTTGTCAATATTAGGCAACAACTAAAAGGTCTATAATAGTCTACATTGTTTACAGTTCAACAGTAATGTATGCAATGTACAAATCAAGTCACAACAATTATTAATGAATTATTATTCATTATTTTCTTGATCAATTGATAAACATTTGGTCCATAAAATGTTGGGAAATGGGCGCCTGAGTAGCTCATCTGGTAGAGCGTGCCCCCATATACAGAGGCTCAGTCCTCGCCGCAGCGGCAGCAGGTTTTTGTTTCCGACCTGCGGCCCTTTGCTGCGTGTCATTCCCCCGCTCTCTCCCCTTTCAAGTCTAAGCTGTCCTTTAAAAAAAAAAAGTCTTTAAAAATGTTGGGAAATACTAAGAAATGTCGTCACATTTTCCTAGAGCTCAACATCTTCAAATTGCTTGTTTTGTGTGACTGGATATTCATGCAGTAAAGACTGAGAAAACTTGCTAATATTCAGATTTAGGAATTTTAGGAATTTATGTCATGTTTGCGCAAAAACAAAATGTTGATTGACTGATCCATTAATAATTGTAGCAGTCACAACATTTCAACAAAACAATCAAATACTGTAAAAAAAAAAATTCCATTAGCCCTTGAGCCTCTAAATGTTTCAATACCATTAAGATTTTGACTTTTTCTCACCAATATGAAGCACAAACAGCTTGTGTTGTTGTGTTGGCAACATAATTATTAAAGAAGTCTGAGAAGCTAATTGGCATTCATATTATTTTAGTCCCAAAGAAAAATCCCTGTGATGAGTGCAGCACAAAGCATATTTTAGTAACAATTAATTGTCCACTTAACATCTGCTTTGACCTGATTTCTGAGTCAGGTACCCAACTGTGTTTAAAAGCAGCCGTTGTCTCCTTCTCTGCCAATCACACAAGCATCTCCTGCCTGCCTCCGATTCATGAAGCAAATCACGTCAACACTTAAACCATTAACACAGTGGAGAGCAGAGAATGGGCTGGAAAAAAAACAAAGAAACATGACCATGACCTTAAAGGCCATCATCTGAAAAAGTCTATTCTGATGAGCAGTAATTATGTTTTCATGAAGGTAGCAAAACACTGGAACGAGCAGGAAAAGTAGTGAAACGGCTGAATTTGGACCGGCTCTGTGAAGGTAAGAGACATAAGAATTACTGTGGATGTTCCATCTGACAGTGAGCCTGTTCACTTATTTCCTATATGGTGCCAATGCTTACAGAAATGCGTATAGCTTTACTTTTCAAGTGTTGTGCCTGGTTTTAGTAATGGCTGCAGCAACTGGAAGACATTTCTGCTTTGGCCTTGAATATGGAAAGGAAACAAATGATGTCCTTGAGCTGTGGGTGAACATGAATAAAGGTGTTTTACTTCTTTTCTGAACATGCATTCTTTCATTCTTTTCAGCTCATCTCCTGTTATTCTGCCTCAGCTCCACTATTGACAATTGCACATGAAAGCAACAAATTGCACACCTTTTCATATCACAGCTGCAGATGCCCCCTCATTAGTTGGTGAGGCGGATTGTTACGGTTATTATTTTACCTGGCTCTGTGAAGTTCAGGAGGGAGCAGGAGTACGGATCCTCTCTGTCCTCCTCTGGAATGGGACACCCATGCTCGCCCACGATAAACTTAACCCCCACTCTGAAAATAAGCACAAACACCATTACATTCTCCTTTTTTTTGGTGCAATATTATTCTGTAAGATTTCGAAAGCTTGTCCATCTATCCACCCTCCGTTGCCATGGTTACTGAGGGTTGCTTAAAGGCCATCATACCTTATCTGTGCTCAGATCGCTGAATGAGAAGGAAATGGACAAAAAGGAAGAATGAAAGAGAACAATATTGGCCGCTGGTTAGGTAAAGGGTAAATAAATAAAAGGGTTGGTGTGGCAGTCAGTTATTTGCTGACTGCTGCAGGCTTTATTTCCACTGTATGAATCTATCTTTGGAACAAGAAAAAGAAAGAAAGAAAGACAAACAAGTGGTGAAGTTGGCGCTCCACCACACAGACCTGTGCTGGAAGTGAGGGTGATCTTGGATATAGCCCAGCCAGGTCTTCCTTATCGCTTGTCGCAGTTCATAATGGTGTCTCGCTGACAGCACTCCCACCAAAACTTCAAAGAAAGGTAACGATTCATCTGTATCAGAAACAGAAAGCCATGCTAAAACATTTAAATGAAAGAAACAGGATGTCCTTTCTTATCCAGTGATGAGGTGTTTCATGTGAAGAGAGGGATCAAATATGACCTACAATTATTTATTTTTAATCACACATTAAGGCATGATTGATTTATGCTTGCCATTCCTGATTCTGAAAGCAGTTGCGTCTACAATTCACTTTGCACTGACTTACTGTGATGCATCCTATAATTGATATCAAAACAATTGTCTTCATGAATCAAAAGATGGTTAAACTATATTCCTCGATAAAAACAAAAAAACAAACGGGTTTACCCTCCAGTGTGCCCTGATCAATAGTCCATTTGAAAGCAGCACAGAGATCAGTAGTTGTAACAAGACAGAGATGCTCAGCTCGCTTCAGTCTGTTTCCAGACGTTAGACTATCCCAGCAACGCCCAATACTAATTAACTGTAACATTCACATATATACCACTAAACACACACACACACACACACACACACACACACACACACACACACACACACACACACACACACACACACAAACACACACACACAGTCTCACGAACGAAGCATAAACTACCTGTTTCCACACAAACTACAACAACCAAACCACAACAGACACACCGCCGCCGTGGCGGTAAAAGCAAAGTTAGGCAGCCGCTCGGAGGTAAAAAGTTGCGAGGCTTTGAGGAGGTGAAGCCCGGGTTGAGGCTAATAAGTACCCGAATGTGTGTTGTTGTCCAGCGGGGTGGAGAAGGGTCGTTGTGCCAACCACAAGTGCACCAGGACGGCGACAGCACAGGGCAGCAGAATGAGCGATAGCCTACGCATGGACGGAGCCCTTCATTCAGCCGGAGCAGCCTTCAGCTTTAGCGGCGCAGAGCCTCTTCCTGAGCCGCACGGAACTGCACGATGGGAGCCGGTCCGTGTGTGCGCTTCATTTCAGCTCCGCAGTTCTCCGACGGGCTCTCACCACTGCCTCATATCAAGTCTGCCTTCGCTGCTCGGAGAGATGGACCAATGGGAGACGAGGAGCACGCCGCGGTGCACTCTTGGAGTTGGAGTTCAACGTCCTCTAGCCAATAACAACAGCATTGTAATATAGAAGCGAAAATAAAATATAAATATAAAAATAGGTAAAGATATATTTGAACGCTAGATGCAATTGTTGTTATTATTAATATTGGATAACTAAATAAATTACAAAATAACAAAAAAATAAAACGTTCAATCTGATCTTGGATTTAAATAAAGTAGCCTACATATGGCCAATAAAAAAAGATAACAATCTCCTAATTAATGTTATATAATGACAAAGTAGCGATACAAATTGTATAAGCTGAGCTGTTATGAATAGTAATAATATTGGGGTTACATATTATTATCAGCAGTATCTGTCTCTTCCTTCCTATAATTCTATATAACTGAAAATAAAAAATAAAAAGTGTTTAGACTATACATTTTAGAATTTGATACATCTCAATAAAAATAGAGCAGCACCATGCAGTTTAAATTTCCACTAAAACAGCTTATAAGTAATCAGAATGGTTAAGTCAGCACAATAAATGGTTTCTCACATGTCCTTAGACGTAACCTGAAACATTAAAATATTGATTAGAGCTAAAAACAGTATCTCTGAGGAAGGCCTTCCTATGTTTATCACATAAAGAAGAGTAAGTTTTTTTTTGGTTTAGTCTACTTTGTGAAATTCAAATTTTCTAAATTTCTAATGTGAACTTTCTAAGCAGAGTGGAAAATGACCATAGGAATTATTGTATCCCTCTTAAAGCCAGGTGACACATTTTAGCTTTAAGATTAGAACATAACTTTATTAAACCCGTTAAAACTCTGTGCTGCACATAAATTATTTAAATGGAATCTATTGTGCATGGAGAGGGGTGTTTGAAGAGTATTTCTTCTGACTCTGAGAGCACCAGTGTTTCTCCTGAAAGGAAGAGAGGGCCACGACACCAAAAGCGCCTGCTGCCATGCTTGTAAACATTTCATCCGTACTGATTCTAATGTAGTTCCAGTGTTGCATAAATGTTATTTTAGAAACTTTACCACACGTTCTAGGAAAAAATAATAATGTAATGGGAAACACTGGCATGCAACATACTGTATGCCAATGTTATGAGTAGAAATGAAACCGCTCCAAACAGCATGCTGTGAGTGTAGATAAATAATCTCCTCAGAAATGATTACTATTCTCATGTATTCTGGTACACTTGGGCTCACTGCTCAATCTGGAAAATTGCTTCAGCGCAGATTCTTAGTATTAGATAACCTACTGCCCTAGGAATAATTACTTTCCTGTGCATTATATAATTCTTTTTGGAGTCATATTCATAGATATACTCATTACAATGATTCAGTTCTCTCTCTGCAACACATTATTCATTTAAAAGGAAAGGGCTATTCACAGCATGTTTGGGGTTTCTTAAAAAACATCCTAACATCCTGCTCTGCTGCAGATATCCAATCCTTGTCTAATTGTGTTGTTTATGTTTATGTTCTGATTTAATGTTCTGATTTAACGTTTTATTTACTTGTTGAAACCTATATATGCTCCATTTGTATCATTGTAGGTGTATGCGTTTATTTGCTCATTCTCTTTTGTTTTGCAGCGTTCAAAACACTGAGCACTCACTGCACTTTTCTCTGGATCTATATAGGTTTATTTTTATCTAGTCAGTTCCCAAGGTTCTCCCATGTGCATACCATCTAAATATTGAGGTCTACTTCTTGAATTTCTAATTTTAGTTTTTGGTACATAAAACTCATATTTTTCTCTATACTACCAAAAGTTTTGTCCCATAAAAGTTTTTTACTTATTCGAAATGATGGACTAATTGAAGAAGGTGCTGCATGTACAGACTGCAAAGCCTTCTGGTGTATGATTTAGGGCTATATAAATAAAATTGACCTACGGCCCCTGAAAACTTGGTTTTCAATCCTAAGTATTTCATTTATTTTCTTTAACCTCAATTAGTCATAGCCAAATGACTGACTAACTTTAAAGTAAGGAAAATAGACATGTATTAAAAAATTCACCTATTCCGTTTCATCCCTATTGTGTGGGTGTGGTTGAATCAGGGATATCTGACTTGCGTTATCAGTGTCATTCATCAAAAGTATCTATAATGTTTTCTACAATCCGTTCAGTTATTGCCTGTTTTTATAACTTGACCTATGATGGGAAAACAACTGGTTGATTTCCTTGTTTGGCTACGACTTAATTACCCTGGAATACCCCAATTTGAATTTGTTCAGCGAGTTACTCTGGCATTGAGTAATGATGCTCATTAACGATGCCTTTGTAGCCAAGCTGCACCAATTGCATCGGTGTATCTGATATAGGCGGGCCAGAGGCGAGCTAAACAGATGAAGACAGTTTAATCTACCACCCCGTGTATTGTTGTGATTGGTCGTATTGTTATCCAATTGCGTGCGGGGAGATTTTCAAATGCACGCTTGGTGCCGCCCCTCGAGTTGGGCCATCTTCATTACTCAATGCCAGACCCATTAATCTTTTGGATTTGGGTCTGGATTCCCAGGCTATGACTTAATAGTCCAAAACAAGCAATTTTGACTCCGATATGATCACCAGACCTTAAAGTGCAGCGAAGTAGTGTCTGAAAAGTGCCTAAAAATAAATAACCAATATCAAACTTGGTAGAAAGTGGGGATTTCAGTCTATTCCCAGGTGAGGCTGTAAATGCATGCATGGATGCTACAACAGAAAATGCTACAACAGAAAATGTGAATGTTGATATAAGCGGCTGATACTCTGAATCATTATAAGGTACATTCTTCATGCAACCTGCAGTGTCTGCAGATGTTTTTTTGTTTTTTTTTCTATCTGCAGTGTAAAAGGCAAACTGGCTAAGGCTGAATTGAATCACAATCCTTTAAAAAATGCCACAGTGCATGAACAGTGCATCCAGATGGCCTATGGTTCAGCTCAGCCACAGGAGGTCTCCACTACACACCAGAATATCATGTTCATCTGTCAAACCCAGAACGGTTTGCTGTGGCCTTTCAGTGGGATCAGACAGACAAAGCTCAAAACGTCAGTGAGAGACACGAGGCAGAAATATTGAAGACACAGCACATTGGGGTTGCCGTTTTCCTTTAATTCATTTGATCCATCAAAGGATTTACAAAGCCTGCTATTTAAATGCTATTTTATACCAAAACGATAATACCATTCATGAATACAGCTGCACATGGTTGACATTTCCGGACTCCAATGAGATTATTATGTGCAGAGTAGCACCCAGAAAGTCAACGAAGAGGCAATATTTCATATCATAATAGTTCTCTCTGTTATAGATAGAAATAAATCCATGCAATATTCATCTCTAGTCGTTATATTTATTGTTTCAGATTTGGCACTATCCTTAAGATGAGGTCAGTGGGAGCGCCCTGAGATCAGTCTCAGGTTTTTTGTTTTAAGAAGTTAAGACAATAATTATCCTGAAAACAATTTGAGTCCAATAGTTTGTGACAGTCCAGTATCAGTTTGATTCCTAATGCGATGGCTTTCCAAGTACCAAGAGTACATTTCTTTTAATTTTACAGAAACAATAATTCAAAAAGCCTGAACCACCAAAGGGATCATATTATGTAAACCGACCCTTACCATTATTCTTAAAAAATATTCAGATAGTATCAATAATTGCATGATTTATAAATGTGTGTAATGTTTCTCCTAAGTATCATACAAGCTTAGTAGCACTACACGTCATGTAGCTGTCAGTGCTGTGCAACAAATATTCAATAATACTACTGATAATAACAATATTAATAATGATCATAACAATTCATCGTAAAAATTAGCAAATGCTATTCAACTACCATGTAAAGGAAATGTTTCGACAGTGTGCTTTTTCTTCCAAAAACAAACAAAACGGGGAAAAAAGGCTGTGGGAGCACAGTGTGAAGATCACACTGCTCTCACAGAAATTGGCACTGTAACATACTGTACACTCTAAAAGACTGACGGTCCCTCGGAAACAGAGGGGGCTGTCAAAAAAGAGGCAAAAACATGCAGGCCTCTGGTTTGGCATTAATGTCAAAGGCCTTGCCATTCACTCTAGGACAGGCAAAAAGAATCAGGCTCAGGAAACATGCCCAGAGAACAAATGAGGCCGTTAAGGAAATAAGAGGAAAAGATGTCCCGCAACTTGTAAAAATATTCCAGTCGGGTGCTGCGGGATTAACCGATAGTGTCACTGATTTGAAGTGGATGAAGTATATGAAGAGTAAATCAAACATAGCAGCAAAGGTAGAATGCATTACAGCGGGCCCTGGAAGGAGGTGGCAGAGTCATAAATAATTTTTCCCCAAAGGGTTGTTTCAACAGTGATAGCCCCGAAGAACTCATCTCGCTGTTGAAACATTAGCTCTGCACCTTTCAATAAATAGAGAGTCTATTTATTTATTTGCAGCAGAACTCATGTGCAGCTAACTCCTTCTTACAGTAATACCAGAGCAGTTGGCACAAACTGAAATAATTTGCTATGCGAGATAAGGTCTCTGTTTCTGGGCTCTAATCTAAATCGTCTGTGCTGCAGCACTAAAACGAGCGGGTTAATTGTTTGTGACTCTGGAGGCAAACTGAAAGAGAAACCACTAGTGAGGGAAGTGTCAAATTTCAGTAGTACTTTCAGTAAGTGTTGGTACAAATAGTCAAACCTGTGCACTAAAAGCAATAAAAAAACTAACCCAAATTATGTCCAAGAGAATACAAAGATTAATGTTTTTTTTTTTTTAATTCAGATAAAGGGAAGGGAAATAAATGTTTAAAAAAGTCGTAGACACTGGGCAAATTTCTGTTTCCTGAGGCAAGTTAAGATCTAGCACAAGAAAAAAAAAAAAAACATATCTCATCTCATTAAGCACTGAGCAAGGCTGTTCTCTAATAACAAAGCAATAACAAACCTATTGAACAAGACATGATACGCTCACTGGGTTGCCAGTTTGGTAGCTGACTCCCCCAAAACCTTCAGCCACCAGGACAGAGCTGACCTACAACAGTGTGTCCACCTGGCAAAAAATCAACTCAACGCCTATGGCCAGTAGCTTTAGGTGTGGTGAAGACAGAGAAGACAGGCAACGCCATGCCTGCACCCGTACAGCTCTACCGGCAGGTCATCAGAGGATGGTGCAGAAGAACTTCTTCTCCCGGAAAGGGTTCTCGGAGGCGGGGACGGGCATGATGAGGGGGTCCTCGCGTATGTGGGCGTCGCAGTACGCCATCAGGTCTGCAGCCGCTTTGGAGACCTGAAATGTTTAGACAAAGGAAAAAGACGTGATCAGATGATTCTCTTAGTGGTGTGGTCTACGTGATACGCAGGTACATAAGCAGTATACCCCCTAAGAAATCTCCAGGAGTTCCATATACTCACCTAAAAATGTGCAATGATACCCAACAACACAGTTTAGTGACAGAACTTTCACTTCAGATATTTGTGTTAACAAATACGGGGTTGAGTGTTGTGACAGCAAACTAAGGTAAAGCTGCAGAACATGCAGAGAGACTTTTCTCAGCTTTCATCGACCCGATCCTCCCTTGCGTAGTGTGTGCGTAGTGACCGGACCCAAATGCTCCGCCTACACCAACGCCAGTATCCTCCCTTCACCGCACATTTAAGACAAATGTAAGTAGCCTTTTTTATTTCGTCCTCATTGCTTAGGGGTCAACTTTTGTGATCCAGGCTTAGGTCCCTGATGTAAAAGCCCCCTTACTGCTTTATATTCCATTCATATTTTTGATATATTTTGAATGCCATCTGTGTTTTCCTTGTCATAAGATAAATAAAGGTATTCCAACCATAAATTGGTTCATAAAAGTGTATCAGAACGCAGGAAATAACCAAAATAACCCTGGGGGAGGACACCCCAGACTCCACACTTTGATATGAAATATATTAAAATATTTATATAAAATATATAGCCTATACATATATATGGTACAGTAATACCCACTACAATACATTAGACTACACCACTGGATTCTCTGACTAATATATAATAATGACTGTTCATGCTTTACATTTCTGTGTTTTGCTGAATGACAACAAAAGGAATCTTGAATAACTATTACACAAATTTAAGATGTATGTCTACCGGAGGATCACAAAGATGTCTTCTTCACATGACTCCATCTCTTTACCGGAATCTTTAATTTAATTAAAGTTTGGGAACAATTACAATTAAAACTTAGTCACACTTTTCTCCAGCACACTATGCTTTATTTACAACATTTTCCGCTAGCTTGCCTTCATCAGGGTGGTGTCTGAGGTTGTTTCCGGGTTTTCTGATATATTATTCATCAGTCATACGACATAAAAGTTCAAATCCGGCCATGGACCTCTCTCTCTCTCTCTCTCTCTCTCACCATCTAATAAAGGCAGAAAAATGCCCCAAAAACTACAAAATACTGCACAATAGATGCTGCAAGGTCTTTAGATTGATATACATTTTATGGGTAAAGTGTTAAAGTTCCCATGACATGCTGCTTTTTTGGATGCTTTTATATAGACCTCAGTGGTCCCCTAATACTGTATCTGAAGACTCTTTTCCGAAATTCAGCCTTGGTGCAGAATTACAGCCACTAGAGCCAGTCAACAATGAGCTTTCCTTAGGATGTGCCATTTCTGTGACTGTAGCTTTAAATGCTATTGAGGAGGTGGAGGAGGGGGGCATAGATAGAGTAGGTCTAGACCACACTCTATAATTTACAAGGACCTAACAATTCCAGTGATGGGTTTAGATGATCTTGTATTTTGTTTTAGGTGGATAAAGCATGGAGTACTGGAGAAGAGTTGTGCGACTCTTCTTGTGTTTTAATTTTAATAGACTAATTGTACTGAAGCTCACACTGGTCTGCAACCCGCTGTGTGTTCCTTCTCAGAGAAAATGTTTTCGTAGCTAAACATGCACCAGATGAGACGTCCAAAATCTGGATGAATGTTGCATGGCTCTTTTTTTTCCCCGTCTGTGTTTCTGTTTCGTCAGTGCCTGCAGCGAGTGCACTGATGCCTGTTACCTCAGCCTCGGGCAATAAGAAGAGACAGCTCATCGGGATGATTGACAGGTGTTAAGGCGGGACATTGACCAGCTGAGGGAAAAGGAGGATGGGACTAACGACACACTTTCTGCCTCAAGGCGAAAAGTTGTGTGTTGCATTTTTCAAAGTCAAACAGTGACTATAAATTTTACAGTAGGGCCAGACTGCATGTTAATGTAGGTTTCTACTCAGGAGCCGAGTGGGAGGTTAGGGGAGGGGAGGCCACAAATGGCGAACAGAGGAGCAGCTGTATCAGAGGGACGGCGAGGGCTCAGGGATCTACGTGGAGGACACAGCCATCTGATCTCCTGTGTGCCATTTCACCTCACCCAAGAGAATACAATGCACAAAATCCATCATCCTGCCTATCAGCTTTAGCCTTAAACATGGATTATTACAGTATCATTTTTACAGTCTCACATCGTAAAATAATATGTCTAAAGGGTTGTTCAGGTGCTGAGATTTCTGTATTTTAAAAAGGAACGATAAGGCTGTTGTTATTCAACATTTTTCTTACTGACAACAAATCCCATGAAAACACCAAACAATGCGTTTGTCAGTCTCTCAATTCTTTCAGACTTCCCTATGTGGCACTCTGCTGCAAGCCCATTGTGTCCACTGAAGATTTAAATCTATTAAAACGGCTCTCAAATATATACTTTTACTTAAAAAAAAAGAAGAAAGAAACAAGGCTCAGACATTTCTTAAAACAACGGGGCACTGTAGTTTCTAACAAATAGTAAACAGTGCATTTGTTGGGGACTATTTTCAGCTGTGGATTAATACACATTTGGTCCAGTGCAACAATGTGACTAATGTTTTTAATAGTAGGAGAGAGAAATGAGGTATACAGTATCAGGCTTTGGGTACACATGAAATACTTGGTTTTGATCTTTTCATGGTATTTGATGATAATAAATATCACATTTAGCCTTATCCTTTTAACTTGTTAGACACATTTCCATGTCACAATATACAGCTATTTTAGAATAACAGAAATTCAAGCAAAATCCCTTCAGGTTTACTTACTATATCTTTGCCTCAGTGGTTCCCCACCGAGTGTTCGGGACACTAGATGCATCTAGGAATCATTCAAATGAATCATTCTGAGAAGGAGGTCTTTGCTTCATTTTAAGGGTTCACATAAAGCAAAAAGTTTGGGAACCACTAAGGTACTTCATGCCGTACCAGTTAGTTAGTTTGAAACAAGATTAAGAGTCCACACCCATGCTAGCAGCTCTGTGAGGTTGCACCTATAGTTATATATACAGTCAATGACCTGCACTAACTGCTAACGCCAGCAAGCTAACATGCCCACAATGACAACATGCAAATGTTTAACAGGTATAATGTTTACCAGGTTTACCATGAACTGATCTGATCTAATTGGTCGATTAAGGTCATAATCAGATTATATTAGTCACACTAGAAGAGAGTTATTTAGAGTTGTTGTTTAAAAGACACAATATATTTCAAATGATTAATTATTTTAGCTGCATGTTTATTTAAAATGTCTGTCTCTATTCTCTATTTCGGAGTCTGCACAAAGTGGGAACACTAACAAAGCCTTCTCTTGCAATGCACCTAAACAGCTTAATTATTCTCCTAATCAAAGTAAATGCAATAATTATATAATTATGTAACTGCAGCCAGGCTTTCTGCAGAGAACAGGAGCCCCACAGGACAAGAAGTGGTATTGCACCGCATGTGTCATTAGGCCCAGACTGACTGTAATTACACTGCAGCCCCATGATGGAAGGAGAGTCCTTCTAATTAGCACAGATCACATTCCTTTGGCTGATTGAGCAATTCATGAGAATGTGGTGATCCCTCAATCAGCAGCACAGAGACTCCTCTCGTCACTGATACACACTCTCCCGCATCAGGTTCCTTAATTAAAAAAAAGGGATCGCCAGACGTGGCTCGCTTAGTTTAACTCTCTGTACTTTTCTCTGCTTTTATTTGCGTCCACAGTCTACTTGAGTGGCTGTTTTTTTTTGAGACCGTTAATAAAGAATGAACGCGATGAACCTCATGTGCCAAGTGGTTATTAAAGCACAAACCTTTCAATCATACAACTGCTGCTGCTGAGAAAATAATACAGATGTGAAATGATGCTGCTACCCTACTATCAGTTTTTAGAGGGACACACCAACTATCCCATTTGATGACTTCAGTTATTTTTTCACTTTTGAATTAGCAAAAATGTAATATAAATTAAATATATTAATATATTATATATTAATATATATATTAAAAACGTATAACTGCTTAAAGGACAAAGTCGACCGTTCTCTGGGATTTGTTTTCATGCTAATCGAATGTCACCAGTTTTATCGCAAATCGCTAATTAGCTTATAACGCTAGTTGTCGAGGCCCGGGTAAAAGTAAAAAGAAATAGCTATTTCTATACCACTAACAAGGCTCAAAATAGCACCACACTTCCACGGTAGCATAATGAGGGTCCCTACATGTAAACCAAAGTATTGAGAACTTTGTAAGTGTACAGACAGTTTATTAAAAAGACTGTTCGCGTATACAGGCGGGCGCCATCTTGGGAAAACAGTCACGACCAGTCGAACGACAAACGCTGCTTGAGCTATATTACTGGTTACTGGTTGCACAGCGTTCGTCGTTCGACTGGCGTGATAAAACTGGTCACATTTGATTAGCATGAAAACAAATCCCAGAGAACGGTCGACTCGGTACACATTATTATTAACCCCTAGGTTCATTTTGCGCGGGATTTGTCCTTTAAGGTCTAATGTGACCTGCTTTCTTCATCAGTGGAAACGTTTCTCCTCCTTAATGAGTGCATTAAGTTTTTCTTGGAACATTATTATAGCTAATAATTTGTCGAGAAATGTGAGTACTGATACAAAGTAAAATCGTATGTGAACCCAGTACCTCTTGCCAAAAATTTCATATAAAAAGGTCCTTACAGTTAGCTGAAAACCATGTCACATTATTACAAATGCCATGTTTTTATTTTAAGAAATCAGAAGTTTAGGGCTGATTAAACACACAACTCATTGAATGAACTCATATATGTTTGACAAGCAAAGAAACTTGGCTGTTTAGCTTCCTATAAAAATAAATAACAGCTTTGTCTCTGACAAGTTGAAGTTTTAGTTAAACTTGCTAAAAGATTTTCACACTGCAGATTTCTTATTTTGAGTGCAAATGAATGGCAATATTGATGCGATTTGGCCTCAACTTACTGCTTTGAGCTGAAGTCAGGGGATTTATCCTTTTTACCATTACCACTGATTGGGCTTGAATTTAATACTGTATTTTCTAAAGAATATTATGAAAAGTTGGTTGCAATATTGCATGTTTTCTGTTTAAGGTAATATTTCTGTTGCGCATGTTTGAATCCACTGAAAGTAACATTTTCAAAAATATGGTAATGTTTCTTTTACAGTCAATGAGAAAATGACTTCTTGATTGATATGATTATAGATGATTAAAAGTATATTAATTCCAACTCTCCTCATTAGAAAATATGTCGATATCTGAATATTTTTTAAACGAGACCAAAAAGTCAACTTGTAGGTTAAATTGTAGGTCTTCCTGATACATCCTCCGAACTCTGATTACACGTTGGGGATAATCACTTTGGTTTTTTTGAGGAGTTCTTTTTTTGTGAGCAGCCTTAGTTGTGCTGAGTAGGGATGGCAGGCTTCCAGTCTTCGGCTATAATGCTGAGCGAAAAGCTTCGGGCTGTGGGGCAATCATTCCCTGAGCACACGAGGAGAATACCAAATGAGATGACGACACGGCCTTTTAAGTTGCACAGGAAGTAATTCACGAACAGTGTAAGAGCCGCCACTTCACACGCCAGATACATATTCATGAAAAATAGCCATTTATTGGGGTAAAAACATCCTGCAGTAAAAATATTGACTTCTAGGAAGGATTCGATCTAATTAAGGGACTGTAGAAATTTCTACTTACAGTAAGAATATTATGACAATATTTTAAAGCATGGGGACTGACCTCAACCATAAAGAGCATAATGGGCTTAAAAGTAAATATTTAAGCAGGTGTTGTTTGATGAGGACACATGCTCTTCTTTATGAGGCCTGAACTGCTTCACAATAAGAGTCTAGTGTAAGAGGTTATGGATATCAGGAATATGATTATTATGAGTGAACACTTTACATGTCCACAAGGTCTTTGCTGCGACCGGGAATTTGAACCAGAGACTTTAAGCTCGCAAGCCTGCTGCACACTTGCTGAAATCGAACACTGGCGATGTAAGATGAGAAGAAGCCAGCATGAGAAAGTGCTCACAATATCTATGATTACAATCAGAAAAGATGGCCCAAATTGGTGTCAGAAGTGGTCAACAATCACCGAAGCCCAGCATGCCTCTGGGTTCATCCCTCACAGTTACCACATTGGTGCCACTTGGGTCTCCCAGCTGTGCACAGTGGATACACTCTGACTGAGAGGCGGCGACACCGGTGCTTTCGAGGTGAACTAAGGCCTCATGTGACGTCTGTCAGAAGAAGTTGCACTAAACTAAGCTGAGAAACATTTTGTTGTCAACTCGCAGTCGGCTGTTAAAAATAAATTACGGAAAATCTACTTGTGGTCGATAATTAATGTACATATACACACACGTGAAAAAACTTGTATAACGCCCTTTATGGCACCAAAGTGTGCTGAATAAAGTCAGATAAATTGCTTCAAGTGATGTCACTTGAGTCAGCGTTGATTGAGGCTGAAGACTACAAGTTTGAAAATGAATAACCATCTGTAGCTGCTAGAGGCTCAAGGCTACATTCGCCGCTACTAGCATAACACACCTGAATCTCTGTCAGAACTGTCGGCGACCAAGTTGCATTGTGGGAGATGTAGGCTCAAGGTTTTGATAAGGAGGAATAATGTGTGGGATATAAAAGATGATATCTGTGGTTACGTTGCATAGATTTTGATCTTCTTTATGTCGGACATTGTTAGGTGTGTAGCGCTGAATCGGTAGACTACTCTTTTAAAGAACAGAGACTCCATGAAGGAAAAAGACATGACGTTGGTAATGGTTTACTGCTACTGCATCAGCCAATTCAATATATTGGTTAATGGATTCATAATGCACTGAGATGGCAACTAATGCACAATAGTGCACAACATAAAATGAGGACCTCATCTAGAATTGTTTTGGTGTAAAGTTGAAACACTGTCTGTTCCTGCATTTAAGATGTACGGCATTTTGGAAAATACACTGGCGGAGAGTTAGATGAGAAGGTTAATACCACTCTCACGTCTCACTCTTCAGTATATATATAACGCTGGAGAGAGCAGCTGGTTAGCTTAGCTTAGCATAAAGACTGGAAACAAGAGGAAACAGCGAGTCTGGTGGTAACAAAATTCACCTTCCAACACCTCAAAAGCTCACTAATCAACATTGTTGTTATATCTTTTGTTTGTTGAAATTGGTACATTTTTTAAATGTTTTATAGGGGTTTGTTTGCAGGCCTATTTCTTGGCCAGGAGCAGTCACTTCCAACCAAAGCAGCTATAATGAAATATAATGTGATAATTAATGATCTTTGGAGTTGATGGTAGGAAGATTTTTTGGTTACACTTTACTTGAATGTATCTACATAAGAGTGACATGACACTGTCATGAACGTGTCATAAACATTATAAACAAGTCATAAACGTTTATGACATAACGCTTCTTTTAGTACGTGTTATGGTTTAGTATAGAAGTTATGGTTTGGGTAAGAGTTAGGGTTAGGCTTCATGTGTCATGACTGTGTCATGACAGTGTGATGTGTTCATGACAGTGTCATGTCACTCTTATGTAGATACCTTCAAGTATAGTGTTACCGATTTTTTTTTACCTTTGGACAGCTGTTTCCCCCTGTTTCCAGTCTTTATGCTAACTGTGCTAACTGGTGGCTGGCTGTAGCTTCACATTTACTGTAGAGATGAGATTGGCATCAATCTTTTCATCGGGCTCTCAGCAAAAATGTGAATATGCTTATTGCCCAAAATGTCAAACTGTTTCTTTTAATTTTGTGTTTGGAGGTTTAAAGCATGTGTAGTTTGTGACAGAGGAGGTGATGGCTAAAGCTCAAGCGCAAAAGGGTGGAGGGAGGGGATGTGACCTTGACCAACTGCCACTTTGCTCATTTGAAAGCCATGATGTCTCTCTCTTTCTCATGGGTGGGTCAAATTCTCTGGGCGGGCAAAGCAGCGAAAGGAGAGGTAACCATTGCCTTTTATGACCTCATAAGGAGAATATTCTAGATTGGCCCATCTGAGTTTTCATTTTCTCAAAGGCAGAGCAGGATGCGATATTACGAATCCCACTATGGCCACGCCAAGACCCGCCCTTCAATAGCGTTCACACACTACTATTGGCCAGGCGTCCATGCTTACATGTACAGGTCCTATCCCCTGACCAATCCCCTAACCCTAACCTTAACCACTGGAGGTGAAATGCCTAACCCCAACCAATCGAGCTGCTTCGTAGGGCAGGTCTTGGCGTGGCCATAGTGGGATTCGTAATTTTGCGAGCAGGATACCCAGGGCTCGGTTTACACCTATCACAATTTCTAACTCATATTAATGTTATAAAACCTCATAAAGGGAATTTTTCATGCCATGGGACATTTAAAGGATAAGGCTGTCAATATTCTACAATGTTGTTATTGTCAACAAATCCAATTAAAAGGACCAAAACAAAAAATGTCTCAGTCCCTATTCAAAACCTTCCAAGGCTCTCAGACCCCATTTGTTCCAACTGAAGAAGTACATCTTTAAAAAAACACTCATGGATATATACTTTTCAGTAACAGCTAAGTAGAAGCAGCAGTTAGTAATTTCCCAAAACAGCTGGGAAATGTAGTTTTTAATCAAACTTTTCTCACACAGACACAGAACTAAAGTTAGTTATTTAGTTCAATAATAAGGGACTAATTTAAGCCGCGGAATAATACACGTTTGGTGCACTGGTGAGTAATTAGAGCAGCAGGTCAGTGTACAGTATGTGGGAGTGAGTCACAATAAACTACAGTGTTCATCGTGATGAAGGAACATGTCAGCCAGGACAACGGTGACAACAATAACATCAGTGTTTCAGTCTGGCTGCTGGGTTAAATAAATGATTATTTTCATTGTATTTTGTGTGCAAATTTTAAGCCGTGACCGGCAAGTATGATAATGTTCCCAATTCTAAGCACGCCATTTTTTTGTTTTTGCTTTGTTCAGACATTAAATGAATAAACATTAAATGTTTGCTAGGAGCTGAAAACCGTCACTCATCTAGAAGAGGATATTGTACTGCTCTGACCACTCCATGTGTATAAAGGGTGGATGCACGGATTCTTAGCCATGATTTTAGCACATGTGTCATATTAATATACACCCTAACAAAGCTTGTAGTTGCATAAAATGACAATACGCGAAGCTTCCAACAATTTTGTTTGTTTGATGGAGTTTTTAGAATAATACACTTCGGCCAGGCGAGTTTTAAATCCACGCATATTGCATATTTGGTCAAATGGAAACATGTAAATACATTTGCTCAAAGATGCAGGTAAAAATAATAAGCCTGTACCTTTATCCTATCCATGCAGGCCTCCATCTTCAGCTGCTCCACAGCTTTCCTGGCATGGGAGATGCTGGCCGTGCTGTTGTTGGCGATGCCGTCCTTCATGGTGCTCCTGTGACGCCAAACACAGGCACAAAGGGGGACACATAGAGTCAATGAACATCACATTAAAACCACAAAGCAGCATCCCCTCTGGCAATGTCCCTAACCCCCCCTTGGAGCAGCCATTCTCTGCCACAACCTTTTTATTTAAAAAGGACCCATTTTGTCTGGGAGAATCTGTTTTACAGCAGCAAAGCTCCATTTTATCTAAAGAAAGAGCTTAAAAGGCAGCAGCTGGACAGCGGTTTGTCATTTCACAGTCAGTGCTCATGGATGTTTTTTTTTTAAGCTATTCTTATTTGCTCAAGGGCTTTGCTCAAGAGCACTTCAGCAAACCTCAGTTGCCTCGTTTCCTTTGAATGAATGATCGGTTCTCGGGACCTTTGCAAGGGAATCAAACCTGCAACTTTTCTTCCTCTGGAGGAGATCTGTCCACTCTTCGCCCTCATCCTCTCAACTTTCTCCACAATGTGCATCAATGCAACTGCAGTGGATTTAATCTGCTCCATTGCAATCAGTCTTTCTTTGCATCTATCAATGTAATTGACTAAATCTTGCTCTCATTTTAGGCCCCTTGACCCCCTCACTCCTGAAATGTCCCGTTTTGGCAGAGAGCATAGCAGAGATGACACCAAACCACAGCTGTGTTTTATAATAATGTGCATGAACATATGAAGCAATTCACTGAGGTGGGGTGCTGTTGAATCTATTCACTCTCAATGTGGATTTTTGTGTTATTTCTTTCATTTTCGCTGCATGAATTTAAATTGTATTTGTGCAGATATTATGAAGGAGATCTTTTGAATAGGGGGATGCAGACGGTGAATTCATTTTCCAATCCCACCCTTCATAGCTCTATAAAGCCAATTTATAGTTTTTAATCACACCCTCGTAGGAAGCTACCAGGCCTCTTCCATTTAGGTTTCCCTTCGATTCGTCCATCCTGTAGCTCACACGGCTGCATTTAGGGCTTTAACGGGATCGATAGCGTTTTATCCGAATGTAACGATGCTAATTGTTGATGCAGATCTGTCAAACATGGGCGACTCTTATTTCTAAAGGGATTCAATTGTGGACACACGCCGCGCGAGCTGCGGGCCTGGTTAGAGCAGAAAACAGCAAACCACACACATCATGAAAAAACAAACAAATGATTTTCCATGAAGGAATTAAATGAAAATTATCTATGGATGCTTCGCTGCATTGCTCGGCTATGAGCAGATTAATGTAGGCTACAGCCGCCGACCTACCTGAAATGTGCAAATGGTTTTCCAATTTGGATAATTCCGGGTTGACTCCACCCAACACACACACACACACACACACACACACACACACACAAAAAAGAGGATCTGTCAAATATCAAATG
Source organism: Perca flavescens (assembly GCF_004354835.1). Lineage (NCBI taxonomy): Eukaryota > Metazoa > Chordata > Actinopteri > Perciformes > Percidae > Perca > Perca flavescens. The sequence continues at coordinate 12,296,948 of NC_041347.1, read as the reverse complement.
ATAAGAGGAAATCCCAGCCTCGTTTCGGTCTGGACTAAACCCGAGGAGGTAAATCCTGGCGTTTTACTTTCGCCTCAGCGGTTGGCTCAGTGCGAGTCGTGCGTATTCCGTGTAGGAAGATGAGATCCAAGCGGTGAGGTCTTGGTGAGCACCACGGCTGGACTTGGAGAGATGTAAACGCATGCAGCAGGGGGGGAAACCTCTGTATGACGATCAGATACAGGCTGTGGGGCAGGGAGCACTCGATCAGTGGACCAGGAGCTGCAGCAGCAACAAGGCAGGATGCGTTTCTACTGTACAAACTGGCCCTAAACGCACCGAGACGCTCCATTAGTCGAATTAGGATCTGCTGATTTTCTAATTTGCTTTATTGCTGCAGAAGCCACCTGAGATCTGCAGGCTTCCCAATTTTATTTTTCCATCAGCTTTGACATCACCGGGTACCCCTGCACCCCCCGCCCCCCCACAGTAATAACTGCAGGGCCTCTTCCATAACAACACCAATCATTGTGGGAATTTACATCCAAAAATCTTGATCCCATCTATTTGAATCATAATCATTCCACATACCCCCCCACCCCCGCCCCTAGTCATGCTTCTGCTCTAATACAGTCATTTGTGCAGCTCCACCTAGGTTTCTTCTCGCTTTAGCTGCCCCTGAACGCACCACACAAAGTAAGCAATGGACACAAATGACAAGATGGAGTCATATTTCTTCAAATATTTATATATATTTATAATATACTCATCACTTGGTTTGTCCATACATACACAAATGCACATATATACAAACAAAAACATGTAAAACATGTCCTTTCAAAACCTCAGTCCATGATGCCAGCCCAGAGGTTAAATGACATAATTTCAGCGACTCAAGACAATGAGCTTAAATTATGCATAGCTTAAGTTTTCAACAGAAAAATTCTATTTCCTTCTGTGTCAGAAAGCACACAAAAAACATTGCCAATTGTCACGTTTTCCGCTCATCTTTTTCCACTTTTCCAACAAAACAAAAAAAAGGGGGGGCATTCATACAATCTTACATGTGGTTGTTCTACAGGAAAAAGAAAAAGTTGTGGTTCTTATAGACATACTTTTATAAATTTGCAGGCATGAAACACAGTAGACATACACAGTAACATCATGTATTGTACAGGCCTGATGCTGTACACAAGGGCGGGCAGAAAAGAAAAAAAAAAAATCAAAATAACAACACAAAAGGAATGACGTCATGATATAAGAAGAATATTCCCTTTCTCGTAAACAAGTCAAACACCAAGTGTGAAATTTAAGACATCATGTTTCATCACAGAAGACTCACTGCAGTCAACACAAAGGCAAAACGATTTTTCTTTCACAGCTGTTTTTTAAACTAACTCCTGGTTCCTCCCATATTAAAAACATGACACAAATGACCTATTGCATGTCTGATATTGCTTTCTGGATTAGATTTATTAGTGGAATTTATTCAAAGCTCAGTTCATGTTAAGACCACAGATAATTGACTCTCCTTGAATTAAATGTTAGCGGATAAAAAAAAAAAAAAAAAAAAAAAAAAAAAAAAGTGCTTTGACTACCGTTTCACACATCCTAACAGACAAACAAAAAAAATAAGTGCCGTACAGTAGGTTACGTGGGAATGTAAAGAATAGCTGCATGGGTCAATGGGTGGGTTAAGGAGAGAAAAGTTTGGTCACTTGTTTCCCGGACTATTCAGTGTAGTGTGTAAGATTCTGAAAACAGCTGTAAACCTCATCAGTGCAGGAAACGCTAACTGCTCTAACCTCAGTCTGCTGGACGTGATGCTCTTCAACACGCCCTCCCACCTACTACACCCCTTTTTGTAATGCTGCACAGGTACTAAGCACGCCTGGTAGATCAGTGAGGGGGGCATTCACGACATTCCTCTCTGCTTCCTCTCAAGCTTCATGCATCTAATGCTGTTTGTTAATTGCTTATCTCAGAATTTGAGCAAACTATATTAAATAGTGAAAAGGTTTTAGTGCATTTGAGCGGCAAACAGTTTAAGATGAGCCTCTGTGGTGCTTCTAATAAATAAATGAATGTCAACATTTCTCTATGCAAAAAGGACAGGTTCCAAGGCAGGCCTTAAATAAAGGAGTATTATGACAGTATATGTCACATACACATACAGTCAAGGTCAGAATCATTCTAGCATGCAAAAGCAGGACAGAACAACAGGCAACACAAGGAACAATTCATCCCATCGTCCCCCCAATCCCTCCACTGAGCTCAGATACAAAGTGATGCCGTGACACTAGTGTTCAGACTTGAGTGGAGCAGACAGCCCAGCAGAGCGGCGTCTCACTCCCGCAGAGCGGGACGTCTCCCGGTGACAAGACGCCAGGAGGGGCTCCCTCCCCGCTAGCTACTGCAGCGTCAGCAGGACACGCTCGCCGAGCTCCGGCAGCAAGCTGTCAGACGGCGCGCTGCAGGGGGGTCTTCGCACTTTTGGGTTCGGCTTTGGCCAGACGATAGCAGCTTACCAGGAAACGGCAAAATCAACATCAGGCAAGGATCTCTGCACAACAAAAACTCAAGAGCAACAAACTAAATAATAAAAGACTTATCAAACAAAACACACTCTCAGAAATGCATTTAGTATAAAGTGTCTGTTGCAGCCTCGGCCAAATATTAACCCCCCACATCATTCCACTTCAGTGTGTTTATAAATATATAGAATACTATTTTCAGAATCATTTCTTGATGCTGGGAGTGGCTGTGGTAGACTTTGCTCAGCAGGGGATGGCTTTAGTTAAAAGTCAGGGAGGTGGAGGCCATGCTGACACATCCTCCTCCCCGTCAGTGCAGAGAGGAGGAAGAGGAGGAGGAGGCTGTAGAGGAGCAGACGGTAGTAAACGTCAGACACACAGTCAGCCTGCGGCGTAGCTGCTCAGGAAGGAGTAGAACATGGGCAGCTTCATGCGCTGCTGGTCCCGCCGACACCACGCCATCACTGTGCCCTCGCTGTTGGCGGTGTAGAGGTGGTGGCCGTCACACGAGTAGGTCAGGCTGAGGCACGCAGGAGAGGACATTATCAGTATTCCCCACAGAACTACACAGATATTTACAATGGTGGCAAGTGGCATCGCATTAAAAGCAAAGAATAACACGGTTGTAGCGCTGACAAGATACCTGATGATGGGTTTGCTCGACTTGGAAAAGGTGATCTCTCTCACTGGTTTTAAATCCCATGTGCTCCACAACCTGACAATATTTCAGACATAAAAATAACAGTGTGAATAATCCAGTGTCTTGAGAGGAAAAGAAGGCCATAAATGTGAAAGGAAAAAAAAAGAAAAAGAAAAAAAAGAGAGTTCCTGCTCACCTGACGACGCCGTTCTCCAGCCCGCCGGCGATGACGTTGACAGACACGCCCTCTGGCTGGTTGGAGAACGCCACGGAGCAGATGATCTCTCTGCAGTGGACGTGACCGATTAGGTCCCCATTCACCGTCCACAGACGCAGGTCGCTGCCGCCGCCCACTGGAGAACACAGAATCAAGTGTCATACAGTACATCACGTCAACATGGTGTCAGTCTGGAAAAGTGATATGATAAAAGTCTGAGCGGTCTTCACCTGAGTCACACACTGTGGCGATGTCCCCCGTGGTCTCGCTGGCAGACACTGCAGTCACTGGGCTTTTGTGGCCTGTGAGGCTTTGAACATAACAGAGCCTGAAGAAACACAGAGCATCACACCACTTTAGATTTCTCATCACGCACAAAAAGACACAGACACACACAAAAAGAAAGACAGACAGACACACACACCCCACCCACCCACCCACACACACACCTGTTGAGGTCCCAGAGGATACAGGTGCCATCTCTGCTAACACTGATCAGGATGCTGTAGGGTTTGCAGACAAACAGGCTGGTGACTTCTGCTGTGTGTCCGTACAGGTGAACCTGAGATTCCACCTCCATCTCTGACGGCTATGGAAAGACACACATTAGAGGCTATATACAGGGTACATACAAATCTGGATAATTAGCATTCAATGTTAGCATGGATGAGATATCTCCTAAAAGTTTTCCTAAAAAAAACCCCATTAATGAATCTCAAACAGGCTTTTCTGAACAGCACAAATCAATTGCTACTGAAACACCCTTGAGAGACCGAGAAAAGCTAGGAAACCTAGATGCCTATTGGTGGGGACCGATGAAAGTCTGAAAGCCTCTCTGATGACTGAACTCCCAGACCTCTAATCCCACTTGTAGGCTCGGTGGAAATGTGTTTCAAGGGCAACTGTGATGTGACTAATGAAGCTGAGCGTTTGAACACGGTGAGATGGTCTAAAGAGGGGTAGTGGAGAGGGGAGGGGGGTTATGGGAGGTGGGTGGGTGGATTGGGTGCTGATGTGGAGGCGGAAGGTTAAAGGGGGACGTCGCCATGGAAACCCACCGTGGTGCTGGTGAAGCGGTTGCTGTAGGCAGTGATGACTCCACACTGGCTGCCTGTAAATAGCTGGCAGCCATCGGGCACCCAGGCGCAGCTGGTCACCTGGAGGAGAGACAGACAGACGGTTGGACAGAGGAAACGAGAAACCTGACCCATTTGTAAAGTTGTGTAACACTGACGGGAGAACAGCAATTCCTTTCACAAACAGGTGCTCTGTTTTGTTGTTTTTATTATTCTGAGCTTGGGAATTTCACTCGTATTTACCTGGTGAAGTTGTGAACACTGAATGAAGTTGATGGGTGGTTCGCTCTGCTTGCTCTTCAGCCTCAATATGTTGTCTCCGTAGCCCCAGCTCAAGATGGCCGACCACTGGATGTCTGTGCTGTGCATGCTCCGAACACCTACAGGGTAGAGAACATGAAGTAAATGGAGTCAGCAGGACATTGTGCAAACCATTCTGGATCTAACTAGGGTATCTAGGGCTCCTACCCTGCTCCTTGCTATAAATCATCATAAGGCAGAACTTGCGGGACAGCCCGCAGATGGCTCGCGTTGGCAGAGCCAGCAGGGATCCGAACCTCTCCCCGTGCGGCTGGCTGAAACACACCACTGGGTCTGGAGCAGAGGGTGAGCCCACATACTCGCCCCACTTCAGACCTTTGATCCATGGCAGTGGGCTCTGTGGGGGAGGAAGAGGAAATTGCCAGGTGAGCAGCAGATCATTTCATGGACGATGAATTAAGTCATTCCTCAGCAGCGCACAGCGGGCTGTCAGAGTCACTACCACCACAGAGTAGATTACCGGGCAGACTATTTCCTTGGCCTGTTCTCTGGTTTCTCTGAAGGCCAGCTGCACCAGGAGACCCATGGCTGCCGGCAGCTCTCCCTCCATCATGAGTTTGGGGCCGGCCCTGCTGACATGAGAGGCGTTGAAGAGCTGCCTGGGTGTCTGTCCGTATGTCTTGATCATTGTCTCCAGGGCCCGTCGCTGCACCGGGTCTTCTACAGCCGAAACGTCCATGCCAAAATAGGTCTGTGAAAAATGATATGAAAGCTTATAGAAGAAACAGCTTACCCAATAATTTCTATCAAACGTGAAATAGGTAGCTACTTACAGCTGGGTGGAAGACGTTGATGGCATGGACAGCTGCTTTGCCTTTCTGCTTGAGCCCAAACACCAGGTCGATCCACTGGCACAGCGTCTGGGAGACTTGGTCCGACTCCAGCGCTTGCCGGTGGATCAGGATGAACAGACGTGGGTCGTTGCGGGCCCAGGGTGGCAAATTCACATGATTCACCCTCTCACCATTTTGACGAACACCAAAATCAAAACCTGTGAAGGGAAGACATTTTTAATACATAATAGGATATGAAAAATGTATGCTGGTATAAATGATAGCTATACAGATTAAAGGTATGAAATGCAGTGGAAAATAATTACCCTCTCGGTTGACCAGGAATTCTGGGAGGTAGAAAAACTCTGGGATGAGCTCTTTCACATCAGTCATAGACTCGTAGGAGGACAGGCGCCACGTGGTGTTCATGGAGTGAAACGTCCGGTCCGGGATATCAAAGCTCTGGTCTGATTAAGGCCAAAGACAATCTAATTACAGATTCGACTCACTGATTCAAAAGATCCCCTTTCATGACCTTAGACACCACGCTTGCTGAATACATTTACGATCGCACAAAAAGATGCCTCGGAGGATCAGAGGAGAGAGAGAGACGGATGAATGAAAAAATCATTAACAAGAAAAGAATAAATAGAAAAGAGAAGAGGAAGGACGAGGAGTTGATCAGAGAACCGTATAAAAAACGTGCTGTCAGTCAGTTAACATTTACAATACTTGTTGAAACTAAAGATACTGTAAAAGACAGTGCAGCTGGAGACCGATTCTCTTCCTTAACTTTTACTTAAACTTGATGTGTGACTCACCCTGGTATGCGAGGAACATCTTGGTGAAAGGAGGCATTCGAACCAGGAAGTGCAGCACGGTGCCGCTGTTGGAGTAGTGTGAGCCGTAGTGATAAGGCTGGACAGGAGGCATGGGGTCATCCTCATGAATGCCCTTCTTGTACTCCTCCTCAAGGTACTACACACACACACACACACACACAGTGTTTTCTTACTGGAACATCCAATACACTCATGAAACACCTGCTAAAATGTACAACAGTCCTTACCCTGTAATTATCCACGTAGCGATCTTCTTTCTCTTTTGACTGGACTGCAATGGGTTTGATTAAATTCCTGCATGACAACGAAATGTAAGCATAGCAGTAATGGACTCTGATGTTAAACGGTGACAAATGAAAATTGTCCTATCAGGGCTCAAAAGTAAGAGTAGATTTGTTATGCTATTCACTTCCGTATGCAAGTACATGGCGTAAAACGTGATGTAGTTCAGCTTGCTACGTAAAGTTAAATTAAACACCAGCTTCCTGGGTGAAAGCCCATATTTTCAGTTTTGGTAACCAAAAGCTGATGCCTGGTTGCCAACCTTAAAAAGTTAGAGTTGAGCCCTTCCCTATTATAAATGATTCCTGTGTCAGGACTCTTGACTTCAAAGAGGCATTATTTGTCACCCAGTTTATCAAATAAATAAATAAATACCCTAATATGTCAATTAACTGCATCCGTCTTGATTTCAAATTATAGGAGAATGGCTCTGGCATAAACAAGAGGAGCACTTATTAAGAATATTTGAGAGCTGTATATTATTTTAAAGACCTACGATCTGATGCATCATTGACAAGAGGAGGTACATGTACAAACCCTTTGTACTAATCTTCATAACATATATAATCTGATTTTCTAATCAAATACCTCAAATGCCTTTCCAAATATATTACTGACCTGTAGATGTTTGGGTCCTGCAGGTCGATCGTCTCACTGGTGTAATCTCGCAGGATAAAGGGGAACACCGGGTACTGCATGAGGTCGTTGAAGGAGCGTCCCGCGTGCTTGTTGAGATGCGTGAGGTACTCAAAGTTAGAGATCTGACCCGAGCCCCACAGCTGAGTGAGCGCCGTGATGTTTCCGTGCTCCAGCAGGTTGGGCAGATCAGAGGTCAGGATGTTGTGGTAGACGTCGTCACGGAACTAAGGCGAGAACCATAGGAGGTTTACTATCTCTGGTGTCAGGACTCAGGTGAAAAATGGAAAAACGTACTAACTCACAAAACGTAAAGTGACACCTTTGCTTGCTGTCGTGTCTCTGTCGACTATCTAATAAAAAAGACGCATAAAAATACATTAAAAATACAACAGAGTCTGCAGCCATGCTAGCGGCTTTGTGAGGTTGTATTTAGGAACAGCAGGGTTGGAGCTAAACGCTAATGTCAGCATGTCAAGCACAGGGAACAATCGTTTTGCCGGTGTATCTAGGAAAGGTTTCTGCGAGTCCACAGGCAATCTGAGGACAACACATTATCGGTTTGGCCACCACGTGCTGAGCAGTTCTGTACTTCCTTTGATTCTTCTGCATTGGACATATTTGCTGTAAACCCCTGACTTGCTCAAAAGAAGGTTGTCCAACCATATGGTAACACTTTCAGTATTTTAACTGAAAGTAGTGAAAAAAATATATATCTTATATTCCTGTAGAATATGATGGCACTGTATCTTATCATCATAATTGATTCCTAGCACAGAATACTACAGAGATCTGCAGGTATCAGGGGCAGAATACCAAGAAGGCATTTCAACTATTAACTCTCACTGCAAATATCTTCAAGCTGCATGATTTTGTCTGTTCATACATCTTTTTCTTTGAGCATCATGGGGAATCTTTAATCTTGTCATTTTCATCAGAGTCCATCCTGTGTAGCTTCATTTTTTACATTCAAATGAAACAGGGACTGGATTTTTCTCGTGATTTGCTTGGTAGTCTAGTTACCCAACTCAGTTCTTTGCAATAATGAAATAAAACAGCTGAAAGTAAACACACATTCTTCACAACATCTACTGTCATTCATAAGCATTGTCAACATTCATTTTAGCATCAGTTTCTTGAATAGCCAACCTTCCAGTCACAACATGACTCCCCTCCATTTTTCTTCCTAGCGAGTTGTGTTTTTGCCTCACCTTAGTGTTGTCGAAGGCTAACAGCAGGGTCCTGCCGTTGGTGAGGAATATCTCCACAGCATTGTCTCTCAGCTGCCACCAGCGCTTGTGCACCTCCTTGATCTCCTCGTAGGTCCAGGAGAAAGAGGGTGCCTCGGTCTCCCCATGAAGGCTCTGTCCAAACACAAACACATCCGGTGTTGAGTCGCCAGGTGGACTCACAACTAACCCTCTGGCAGAGAATAATCCTGAGCAGTCCTCTGGCTTTACCTGGTTGTCATGAGCATCAGCAGCGTTGTCCTCCACAAAGTACATACCAGACTTTCCTGTTAGACAACACAGGGTGAGTCAAGAACAAGACAAATAAAAGCTCCCCCCCCCCCGTTGAATAACTAACACACTTGTGTGTGAGGGAAGAGCAATATTCTCTAGAATCCCAGAGAGAGCACATTACTCTCTGTGCCTCTGTGACCGGCTGACTTTATTATGCACGGAGCAGCTGTGAGAGATGGTCAGTGTCTTACCCAGAAGTAGCTCCCCTGCTGTCTCTCTGGAGGGGGCGACGCTGATGCACCGTCTGGTGAACCTAAGGACAAAGAGACATTTCTCATTTAAGAAATACACCATCTGAATAAAGCATAGACACCTCTCAATGTAGCACAAGTTGATGAGACATTTTTCTTCCTGAGAGGGATTTCATGTTTTCTAAAGACTTACAGGCAGTCAGAAGAACGGGGGGTTGTTAGAAAGTTATACCTGATGGGCTCGCTGGTGGCTTTGTCTTTGACAGTGGAGGAGAAGGAGGAGTGAGTCTTATCCTCAAACAGGAAGGACAATGGTGGCTTCACTGTGTCTAAACAAGAGAATGAGGTCAGAATAAGAACACTAAATTTGACAAACACACTAGTACTAGACAGAATTTTGCCATACTGCTATAACATAAAAGGGTTTCTTCACCTTCAGACTTGCGTCTGTCTTTAAGCAGGTATTTGTTAGGAATGGTAAGGTAGCATCTCTGTAGCCGCCGTCGCTCCCGGTTCGGCCCTTCGGTGGGGTCCAGCTGCCAGGACGTTGGGTAGGATGTCTGGTCGTACCAAACCGCACTGAAACCGATCATTACAGCCCTCTCAAACACTTTGTCTGCTCATATCAACAAAAGTAACCTCACTGCAGAGCCATAGCTAACAATAAGGACACTGAGGTCATGTCCTTCATTTTATTTTTTTTTATTTTTTTATTTTTTGGTAATTAGGGCGTTTAACATCCCGGGAAGGAGTTTACATTCTACAATTTCACAAAGGGAATTTTTAAAAGCCTGGTTAAGGGTTTAGTCAAAATCCTAAAATGCAGAATGAGTAGGATTGGTCCGTGGTGGTTTGTAAACATTCACAGGTGGCCCCTCCTCCGGGCTCAGCAACACTAGCCATCAAGTTTAGCGATCTTCAGTCTAGTTAGCTAATAGGCATAGTATTTGTGTCTAGACAGGAGAATTTAGCGAAGCTTTCCGAACCTCCGACGCAGACAACACCGATTACAGGAGAAGAGGCTGAAGTGTGACAGCTGGAAGCAGAGAGAGGGGCAGAGAAAATGCCCAGAAATGTCCCAAACAAAGTAAAATGAAAATAAAATAGAAAATACGGGCATAGGGCAGGGTCTCTGCAGATACAAACACTGCCACATACTTCTGGTAGGTTATAAGTGATGACAGAGGAATTATTTTTGTTTGAGCCTAAACATTTAGGCTTCAATGATGCCAATGGTCCAGACTGAAATGTCTCAACATGTATTGTATAGTTTTGTATTGTATTGGATGGTCATTCATGTCCTCCTTCAGAATAAATAATAATGACTTCGGTAATCCCTAAACTTTTCATCTAGTGCCACCAGCAGGTCAAAGAATTTGTTCTAATTAGCTAAATGTAGAATGCTAACATGCTAAACTAAGATGGTTGAACATGCTAAACATTGTACCAGATAAACATCAGCATGTTAGTATTGACACTTATATGTCATGAATATGTTAGCATGCTGATTTTAGCGTTTATCTATAAGCTGCGCATTAGTACAGCTTGACGGAGCTGCTAGCATGGCTTTAGATTTTAAGCCTAGTCTTAAATCCCGGCTACGGCCCTGCCTCACAGGATATGGAGGTACAGTGTAAATGTATAGTTCAAAACGTTTGCTTGATTTAATTACTGTTTCTTCTAAGATATTCTGGTGCTCTGTATGTCTAAGATCATCCTCTATCATATTAAAATGTCTTTATTCAAACAAACCTAATTGTTTCCCATTTAGAAGAAAATGACCAGAAAAGAATCCTCATTAGAATACCAATCGTCATTACAGTAACGATTTTATGATTGTACTTTGTTCCGATTTTGTGTAGGCCCCTGTGAGAGATAGGTGTCGATGCCTACCGGTCATGCGTGAGTTGTTGCACCAGCTCCTGCCAGTGTCGGCTGGCGCTGAGGTCAGTCTTATAGAGTCCCCTGATATGCTGGATGACTTTCTTTCTCTCCATGCCTTGGCGCAGAGACACATTCTGAGTGATATCAGCTGCAATCTTTGAAATGTCCTTGGACTTTCCATCTAGCCTCTGGATAAGACTGCAGAGGAATAAGAAAGAATGGAGTGAATGAAGGAATGAAACAAGACAGGATTCTTACCAATATTTTCTTGTACTGAACATCAATCTCACGCCAGGAAAGAAGGCCCGCACTCACTTCCTCTGAGTGATGGCCATTTTCTTTTCCCATGCCACTTTGCTGGTTTTCTCTTCTGCTTCATACTTGATTTTTTCCTGTAAGAATACAATTACAAGTAAACAAGTTCTTAACACACACATTGGGTTTATTTACTGGCTATAAAGAAACCTGACAGGTTGCACTTAGCATTTATGAACGACCAAGATTTTCCACCTACATAAAAGTTGATAATTTATACTGCTTAACTGCCAAACTGATTTTGACTAAACAGGCTTATAAACTGTTCCTTTCACTTTAACAACTACAGTTTGTCTTTGTAGGACTTACCTCTTTTATGGCCTTGAGCAAGTCTTGTTTGTGTGGAGAGTTAGGTGGGATGCAGCGATGGCCACAAAGCTTGAGCGAGGTCATGAATACACCCACGGCGTTCTGATCGTCTTTTGTGAGGCTGTCCTTGTGATCGTGCAGCATCTCATACAGATACAGCGACAACTTCGGTCCATGCTGAGAGAGAGAGAGAGAGAGAGAGAGAGAGAGAGAGAGAGAGAGAGAGAGAGAGAGAGAGAGAGAGAGAGAGACAAAGCACAGATTCAATTTTCGTTTGTGTCTGAAGAAAGTCGCACACAGTGATGGACAGGAAACAAGCCTTATCCAGCTGGTGGACCTTCAGTGAAGCCTGAGAGGAGGAAGAGTGAAAGGCTCCCATGGTGATGCAAGGGGGCTGCTGAACAGCATGAACACATCTATCAGAGTTATTTTAGAGCCAGTGTCTGACAGCTCCTTGAAAATGACAAGCAAAGCTAATATACTGAACACTCACTCACACTTTCCCTTGAAACCAACACACTTTCTGCACTGGGTGGGTAAAAATGACCAGAAATATATCTTACTTACTCAGCGAGCAAAAAGATAAGTTGACTTGTAAGATGACTCATATGATGCATTTCTTTCACACTCACCTCTAGACCCGGGCTGAGGCTCTCCTTGAGGATATCCAGATGTCTGGGATCAAACACAAACTCCAGCGACTCCTTCCTGTCAGACAGGGGAAGTGCAGGGCTGAGCGTGTGCACAAGCAGGCGGCCAATTTGGACCCGAAAAGTGTCCCGACACGACCATAGGATCCTTCGCCACTGCTGATGTGGGACACCTCCTCGACCCGTGCTGCCCTGTGAGATCATAACCATCAATGCAAGGTCTCATAATACAGCAATTAGCTCTTTACAGATAAAAAAGGGCTCTCAGGGTTGTCATACCAGGCTGATTTTGATCCCATCCATCATGAGTTTTAGGATGTCTTTCTGAAAGCTCTTCTTGCTGGCAGGCGGCAGGGTAAAGGGAGTGGGAGAGTGTGGAACAGAGGCGGAGCCACTCTCCTCCTGTGGTTGATCACCTGGATCTGGTGTGAAAAGCTGTTGGTCAGGAGAGTCGGGAATATTCAGCAGGTCAAATAAGTCCTGACTCACATCTGTAATGAGAGACACATTCAAACAGAACCAGACAGTTTGGTTTACGCTCATGTAAAGTGAAGGGGTAAATAGAGAAGATTTGAATAGATAAGTGGGAGAAGTTTCTTTTTACCGTGGTAAATGAGTCTGTTGACAGCGAGAACCACAAGCCTCTGCAGCCGTTGGATGAACTCTGTCTCACTGGCACGAATGGGGTTTTCCTGGCTCATCCTCCTCTGCATCATCTGGTTGAGTTCATCGCTGGCTACCGAGCGCATCCGCATCAAGAGAGAGTCGGTCTGGGCCAGAGAGAATCGGCGCCGGCCTACAAGCACAATATTGGTATGTGCTCAGTTGCGACAACACAAATTGGGCGCACATGACGGTAGCAAGTATAAGCACTTTTCCTTTTTTCTTTCAAGTTTATAGTAAGGTTATGCAAATATCTCATAAATCAGTGAACACAGAAGATTATAAAGATTTATGAATCAAAGTGCCATCTGTGCTAAAATGCTTGACAATGATATAGTTAAGCATTCAAACATGCACACACAAAAAGCATCAGTATCGCACGAGGGTACTGTGCAAATTCACCCGAGGTGAATGCAGGCACAAGGGTGAGTTGACAGGAAAAATGGGAAACATGCTCCATGACAGGGAGGATGTTCTCCGCTGTGGACCGCAGTCCGAGCTACCTGCGTCACAGTGGAGCATGTAGGATGGAGCTCCAGAGAGGGAGGGGAGGGGGGAGTCCTGGGACAGGAAGCTGAAGGGAGGGGAGAGGGGTATCTGGCCATAGGAGCAGTAGTGCTGTCTGGGAATGCGGGGAATAATGGAATCCTTAATGGCAATGGAACCTTCAGATGGGGACGAGGAGAGGATCAATAAACAGACAGGTGAGGGTGGAGAAGTGAAATGCCTGAAAACACATGGTAGTCAATTCTACCTTGACTTCACACCAGATTTCTACTGTTGCATTAGTTATAAATACTCACCAGCGATGCTCTTGCGCTTCTGATAGATGGCGTGATGCGGAGAGCTCGGCGCATTAACAGAGCTGCTCAGCTTCCGAGGTTCCTGATTGGCTGTCGTCTTTATGAACTCAATCGCTGACTGAAGGACGCGGAACTGCAAAGCCACAGCCATCTCTGGGAAAAAATAACAATCAGACACAATAAACTTTGTCATGTTAGAAGTTAACCTGACGCTCCTAATGAGCGACTGACGATGAGCTTCATGCAATGATCACGTGCACAACTTGATTTGTCACACGAACAATGCGATGCTCTGCGAAGACAGGCTTGACAGCTGTGGTAATATTTTCTCATTTTTCAGGTTCACTAAACGTGACTACAGACACTGCTAAATATGTCATGTTCTTCTTTTCAGTCTTGGGTAACATTTTTCTCAATGAAACTTACCCACAAACAGAGAAGAAAATGTATCCTTACATAGCACTTTGGGGAAGTTGATCATGCTATTGATCAAATCTCACAAACACGCACCTCATCACAAACTGGTGGCATTTATCAATTTGGCCCAATGAGGGCAGTAATACAGTCAAAAATAATTACTAAAATTACAAACAACCAAAGGCTGCCATGTACAGAGCCATAATGCCTTTGTAATATTTCTGTGATCACAGAATGATTCTATCACTTCAAAGAGAAATAAGCACTAACGGGTAAGAAATGGGAGAGATACTTTTCAGAGAGCAAACTATTTAGTGGGAAGATGGAGATGTAAGATATATATATATATATATATATATCTCAAATTATAATTTTTTTTCTGAAATGAGTTTCCACTCTGCAGTTGTATATAATGAAGTGACAGCCCAGTTTCTTTTTGCAGCAGAGCTTGACAGCTTGATATCATCCAGAACTGCAGAGCATAGTAGATGGCAACACTGATGTATTTTGCATGTGTATTGAATTTCAGAAATCCAGCCCTCACCCTGTGTGCGACGCATCTTGCTGGTCTGCATGAAACCCAGCAAGGTAATGAGGTCTTCAATGATGCGAAAGTACTGGGACCCTGAAGAGCTGCACGAGTGGATTGTCACAGCTACTAACAGCTGCTGGATGTCACACACCAGGAGCTTGTAGTCATTCAGGGGAATACTGGAGAGGGAGGGAAAGAAAAGCAAGAAAATATGAAGCACAGGTCTGCTGTGAGTCTACCACTCGTATATGCCAGATCAATGAACCGTGAGAGGATTAATGATTCAATTCATGGCTCAAAGGTTCAAGACAAAACCCATGAACCAATGGAGGTGTTTGAATGAATCGTTCTCTGTTCTGGCAACCGTACCCATTCTCCATGCCATTGAGGGTGGAGAGGGTGTTAAAGAGCACGTAGAGCAGCCCGTGGTCTAGCAGGATGTCGGCCAGCTTGGGGCAGGCGTTGAGGAGCTGCAGCAGCATACAAAGGATGTTGTGCAACAAGGAGTTCTCATAAAGGGAGTTCTCAATAAGACCCAACACTGGGATGATACAGCGCCTTCTAAAGGGTGAGATATTTTCCATTTCCTCCAGGTCCAGACTGGAAAGAAATACACAAAAGAAAAATAGCATAGCGTGCATAAATATGTGTGCATCAAACACATTTATTCATACACTAGACAATCCTATGCATAATGTTCTAAGATAAAGCATTGGACGATGTGTATTGTCCCTGGACTCACTCTTCCTCTAGGCCCACCAGCCGTCCAAACAGCATCTCTAGGAAGCATTCGAGGAGCCCCTGGCTGCCCTGGTGGATGTACAGCTGGTTGGCCAGCAGTGAGAAGCCGTGGTTCTTCAGAAACTTCTCCTTCTGCTCCTTAAGGGCTCTGCTGAAATATGCATCTAGCAGCTAGGAGAGAGGGGCAAAATAATATGCGGTAACAGAAAGGTTACACTTAACAATGGCAATATATTGTGATACTTTGCTAACACGCTGGCACAGGGGATAAAATGTATAACACAGAGACGATTAACGGAATAGTTTGACATTTTTGGGTGCTTATTTGCGGTCATGCCGAGAGTGAGATGAGAAGACTGATACCACTCTCATGTCTGTATGATAAATACTCTGTTAAAAAAGGTAACAAAATCTGCCTAAAAATCCTCTAAGACTTTCAAGAAGGGTAATAAGCTGAAACATTTCTCATTGGGAGATACTACTGTGTGTTATCTACCGGCATCATGACTGCAGTAAAGTTTGACTCCTGGTGCTAAATCAGATCAACCGGCTTCTCATCAAAGAGGATAGTGAACCAACCTTCATGACTCCTTGCTGGATGAGAGGTGACGAGTGGTTGACCAGGACAATGAGGGCCTCTGGCTGGATGAGCTTGTCCATCACCTCCTCAAGCATGAGGTCAGGCAACAGCAGCAAGATGCCCCGCAGAAGATCATAGAGTCCACAGCAGATCAGCACCAGGCAGTCCTCAGTGCTGGACCTGAGAAACACAGCTTAGACTTTAGTGCTGAATTACTGTGCATGAACAGCTGGCCAAATTTCCTCCATCAGTGCTCAAAATGACATTTTCAGAAAATATATACTGTATATTCTTATATCATTTTAGGTTATAAAGGTTAGTGTCTTGCGATGTCAGTTGTTGTGTATTGTGTGTGAAACTATGTAAAGAGCTTGACTGTTCAAATGAGGTATTTCCATAACCAGCACAGCTAGAATTGAGAAAGCTATTAGGTTGTCAATGTCTTTTAGCGGATACATTTCTGTTAAAATAATGCTGCACACAGCACAGTGCTATATAAAGTTGTTTGAATACTGAATATTATATGATGATTCAGCACTTGTAATACTATATACATTGTTGAACGTATCCATTTTCATTCATACTGCAAGTTAAGGCATCAGAATACAAAACAATCACCTCCCAATTTGAATTTAACCCTTTTTTTATTTTATTTTTTAAAAGGTTTTCTGGAAAGCTTGAATTTATTCAACAAATCAAATCAGATGTCTTAATGTCAGACATCTTTGGTTAGAAAACAGGATTTGATAGAATATATTTTTTTAATGATTTCCTATTGGCTTAAGACAGCAGTTGGCTGGCAGGTAGAAATAAACTTCAACTGTTATTGCAGTAGAAATAACTTAATTCCAAAGTTGGCTAAGAATTATTAACATTACCAAATGATGTATTTACATTATGCAAATCCCTACACAGCTCTTCTTTATCAAGCAGAACGATAACGCTTTGTACCAGAACAAAACCCACACGGACATGTAGATAAAATGTTGAAAGAGACCATC
Source organism: Perca flavescens (assembly GCF_004354835.1). Lineage (NCBI taxonomy): Eukaryota > Metazoa > Chordata > Actinopteri > Perciformes > Percidae > Perca > Perca flavescens. The sequence continues at coordinate 12,280,039 of NC_041347.1, read as the reverse complement.
AGTATTCACTGTAAGTAATTTATGAATTGGCCAAGGTTTAATGTGGGCTGACTTAATTAATATTATTATAATTAGTAGTGACATTGAGCATTCAGTCACAGTAGAACATCCTGAGAGTATTTTCTTGAGATACAGTAATTCTGTATGTGACACTCAAACAAGCATGCCTTGTGAAAGGGTACAATTACAGCATACCTTTCATTGGAATCAGCCTTGCTGTGCGCACTCTCGTAGCCAGGAGAGTAAGTGTAGCTCTCCCAGTCTTCAGGCATGGAGCCGCGGTCAGTCGAACTGGGCCAGCGGCCAATGGCCAACGAGCCATTTGGAGCTGGGAAGGCCAGGCCCAGACTGGCCAGGTTGCTGTGGCTCCTCTGGAAGGACTGGATTCCTTTCAGGCTGTCAGGGCGGCGCGGCACCTCATCACTGGCCCAGTCAAACCGGTCCTCAGACTCTGCCACCCCAACGCTGCCCTCTGCTAGGCTGTCCACCTCTGCCATCTCGTCCCGCTCCTCCTCCACGCTGATGGAAGGAGCGCGCAGGGCTCCTCCCTCCCCTATGTCCTTAGACTCACAGATGGTCTTGGCTGATTCACAGCTGCTCAGGAGCTGCTCGTCACCTCCGCCCTTCTTGAGTGTCTCTGTGCTGCCAAGAGCCTGCGGTGTGGGGAGGAAAACCCCGTCCCCCTCACCTGCCTCATTTGAGCTACCGTGTCCAAGTCGAGGTGTCAGTAGAGGGGAGGAGTACGGCGATGGTGCCAGACTGGGTGGGCGTAACGACTGATCATCACCTGCATGTTGAGGGGAAGGACCGTGGACATGGCCTGGAACAAAGAACAAAATGATTCAGCACTTGTAAATTATTAGACTTCTACCTGAAGGCTGCAAAGGGCCTCATTTGTATGCAGAAACTGGCAGTGCAAATAGTAATATTGATAGACTTGAGGCTGTGATGAAAAACATGATGACGAAGATGATTCTCCTCTGCCATTGACAACATTGTACATTTAACTGCGTGCCAGTGCACAAAATGTCAGTTCTGTTTAATTTCAATGTACTGTTGCAAGTAACAAAGCCAAATGTATTTAATTTATACAGCCCTTTTCTAAAGTCATAAGGTGCTTTATAACAAAATAAAAAGAACATAATTCAAAAAGCAGGCTTATGACAAGCGAGGCTCATAATTGAATAACTGAGTAGAACAATAAAGGCTCAGATAGAATAGGTAAAATGGCATAGTTTGAAAGATATATAATATGTTTACTAAAGAGGCGCTCTGTTATAACTACTGTTAAGAGCAGCAGTTAGAGTAAATATTTTTGAAAGCAAAAAAATAAAATACGAAGAATAGAGGGAGTTTCAAACACATAATGAGCTAACCCACATGCATCAGTTTTTCCTAGAAGTAATGGTGTTTACATTAGGTACTTAAAATAAAACTCTGGTGACTGTAATTAATCAGAGAGAGAAAACAGGGCTGATACAGCTCTAAACATGTTCTAACTAATTTTTCGCGCTGGGAAACACATACACTCTGCTGATCTTCGTATTTATAATGTCCTTCCAAAGCAATAAACTGAAGGTTCGTAGTCACTGTGTAGGATGCCTTGGAGTGCTTGGAATAATACAGATGAAACAAGTACCTGCATAGGGAGCATCAGTGAAGACAGTTGGGGAGAGTGACACCACAGAGCTGCTGGCAGACTTTCCTCCACTGTTGGAGTGTCTCAGATACATAATGGACTGCACCTTCTCCTGGTACAGCTTCCCATCTGACAAATAAGAGACATCAAAAGAACTCAGTGCATTACATTAATGGCACTTTGATACAGATGTGCTGCGTTCAACTGCACTGCTTCCTCACCTATGTGTAGTGAGAAGTAGAAGCTGGATGGAGTGTGGCAGACGTAGGTGTTGGTAGGTGGGTGAACCGCCAGCAGGAAGTTGTAGATCAGTTTTAGCAGGTCCATGTCCGGGGGAGACCCGAGTACCTCCTGGATGATTTTGACGAATGACATACAGACTTCCTGCGGGATGGCGGTCAGATGCTCGTCCCGATTCTCCTTAAGACAAACATAATGTGGTCAGTAACAGTCTCTGAAGGGATAAAGGTTATTGTTACAGCAGCTTTGTGACCTACCTGTAACACCTGGCAGGTGAGCAGGAAGCGGTGCACTACCTCAGCCTTGAGGAGCTGACGGATGTTATAGACCTGATAAGGGTGGTGCACCCTGATGAGGATCTCTAAGGCAGCAAGCAGCGTTTCCCACACTCCACACTGACAGAAACAACACAAACAGTGAATGGCAATGAAGAGGAAGACACATTAACTGGTTCTTCATCATTTAATGGAGGGCTTGAGAGTACCATTATTCCTTTGCAGTAAGTAAAATAGTGCTGCACAGAATGCAACACATATGAAACTGATTTTAAAAATACAATTAGCAAACAGTTTAGTTTAGCAACCAGGCTGCATGATTAGCAGTGGATTCGTGTTCCTCCCTAAATGTTTGGGTTAGTCATGGCATAAAAACTTGTTTAAACCAATTTATTACTTTTAAGTGATTTGTAAAAACATGGTAAAAAACAAAATCGTGACCACTGAGAATTGCTTCTGACGTGTATGAATTTATTATCCGCTCTCCATTAGATGATTATGCCTTGAGCTTTCTTCCCTTCATCAGGAGTGCATGCTAATAAATTAAAAGACATTGGGAAACTCGAAATGTGCAGATTCACTCAACAAAATATCACATCTTGAACAAACGTTTTGCTCATCTAGAGCAAAGTTCCTACTCTTTATCCTTAACTGTACTTTTACTTCATATTTGACTAAAAGAAAAGAGACAAAAGAATGTATTTTAATAACTTATTTGTTGTCTTAATTTGAATTTATGGTAATCACCTAGTTCAAATTATGATGGGTCATCTTTGTGCATGCTTAATTTTTTAATATTTCCTCATGTTTAGTCTAATTTTGTGAGACATTGTGTTATGTCTCCTGCTACTGAAGAAACATGAGTGAGGTCTGAACGAGGTGGTGATAGTGCAGTGGATATGACACATGCCTTGGGTGTGGGAGATCTGGGTTCAATTCCCACAGTGATACATCAATCAATGTATCCCTGAGCAAGACACTTAACCCAGAGGCGTGCAACCTCTAACATATATAGCAATTGTTAAGTCGCTTTGGATAAAAGAGTCAGCTAAATAACATGTAATGTAATGGTATGTAATGGTTGATCCTGTGATGTATGTGTGTTTACCTCAGCCTTGGCCCAGATCTTCCAGTCCAATAGGACGTCTGAGAGAAGCCCGATATCCTGCACCACAGCGATGGACTCAGGGTCCAAACGGAACTGCCCATCGTCCCCCAGGATGAGGATGGGTGCACTGCAACATCCATCCAGTAAAGTCTAGAAGTACAGAATATGGCTCTCTAATAATCACTCTCTCCAGAAACAATGTTACAGCACAAAATCACAGACAAGGATTCAGTAAATAAATTCTCCATTCCATTTTTTGGATTGCGTATCACTCTGTCAAAACCACTACCATTTACTCCCTAAACTGCCCCGTCTGTATTGATCACGGGTCTATCATTTGTGACCAGCTTCACTGCAGTGGAAATACATCTTACAGTCCTTTGCGACCCTGGTATACTGAGGTAAGGAAAAAAAAAAAAAAAAAAAAAAAATCTACTGTAATACAGCATGATCCTTTTAATAGGAATGGAGAAGTCACTATATTAATTATAATGCATGACACTAATCAGTGCAGTACTGTGCTATACAATATACTGTATGTAGAAGCCTAAAGTGACAGAGGCAATCAGAGGGGCTGTGTGACTCTGCAGGAGCTCAGTGTTTCATCAAGTCAGACAGAATCCAATTCAGCACACAGCCATCACACAGATCAATTACAGACACAGCTAGAGGGTCAAGTAACAGCAGGGTCACCAACACCGGCTCAGAGAGGCACCAGTGTGTCGGGCTGGATCAGATTCATGGTAAAAAAAAAAAAAAAAAAAAAAATAGACCTACAAGTGCCGGTGAATAAGTTTTACTGCACAGATCAGCAGAGGTTGTGGGTACAGAAGATAGCAAAGTGTTCATGGTGTGACTCACTTTCAGCATATGATATCCCACAATGCATTTGGACTTGATGAGGACCTGGTGGATCATTGAGTATCCATGGTAACAGTCCATTTCATGGATGCGGTGTTGGTTAAACTTGGACAAAGACAGCAGCACCCTCAGGGCCAGAGCCTGGGTCTTCTCACAGTCACTCAGCTCCACCGTCTGACAGCGCAGACCCAGAGATGAGGGACAGAGGAACAGAAGGACACGGAACAAACAAAAGAAATGCATGAATGTGAACAATGCAGGCCTGAAAAATGGAATTTTAAAACATTATTTCACACTGTCCCTGCTACAGTTATTGTGTTCTCACAAAGGCACACAGCGAGCCGAATATGAAACTAATATCAGACTTTGTCTGTAAAAGTGACAATAAACTACGGTCAGTGTTGGCAAATAGTAACAAGTGCAACAAAACCAATATGACTTCCCTCATCCTACACAGGGAGAAGGCCTGTAACTGACATAATTAATAAGGTCACATTGTCTGCATCAGAGGAGTGACGTGACTAATTACAGAGTTTATTTTTAATTTTAATTTTGTATTAATTTTATTTCTTAGGGACAATGTACAATTTGTAACATAAATGTTGCCATTTGATGCATTGTACCAGAGTTAGCCTTAGGCTAATTTACATCTGCAGGGCACAATTTAAATCCAACAGTAAAAACATGTCAATATCTAACAAAACAACAAGACAGATCACAAATCTTACATCAATATAATGCATATTGACACACACAAACACAATTTTTTTTGCCTTAAATATACTTGTAAAAATTACTAAATCTTTGTCATTAATCTTTTGGGCTTAGAAATACATGTCCTTCCAGTGCTGGTCATGAATATTAGTATGAAGGAGCATAAAGACTTCAAAATTAAAAATGGGTTTCTGCAACTAATCATTTTCATAATTAATGAATCTCAGATTTAGATGTTCGGTCTATGAAACATCAGAAGTCAGTGAGAAATGCCAACCATAATTTCCAAGAGCCCAAGGTGACGTCGAAGACATTAGATTTATTATAATGCTAAAACAAGGAAAAGCAGTAAATTCTCAGATTTCAGAAGCTGGAATCATTAAATGTTTGGCATTTGTGCTTGAAAAATGACTTAAATGATTATTTGATAATCAAAATAGTTGGCTGTACATTTTAATAATAAAAATCTTTCTTTTCTATGACATCCAATTAATGAGCGTTTATGACTGTAAGGTTTGTCTTCCTGTTGCGAAGCAGTATTAGAAGAACAGCTGACAAGCAGAAGTTAATGCAATATGTGACGTTATGATACACATTCTTCTACATTGCTGTGATGTGACTTATCCGTCAAATCTACTGAAGTTTTCTGGTTTACTAAATCCAACTGTCACTTTTCCCTCTCTGGAATACATCCATTTAAACCTAAAGTATTGCAGAAATATCACAACAACTGGGATTCATGACCTCTCTGAATAAGCTAAAGCTCCATGAAAAATGTGGCCCTTCCTACCTGTGCAAAGAGGAAGACAAAATTTCCTGTTCCTCCAATTTTGTGCAGGACGCTCTGCAGCCCATGGGTTTCAGTGGGGAGCAGAGCTCTGAGGGAGTTGGGCTCCAGGGAAACACTCTGCACTTCCTTGGAGCTGAACGGCCGCTGGGTGACCACAGTCTTGGCCTGACCCTTCAGTCGAATTACAGGCTCATAGATGGTGTATACTCTAGGACTGCTGGGAGCATACACTACTGCCAAGCTCTCCTATACAGAAACCGAAACACAATCCACACAATAATCATTTTCAGGCAAAACTTTCATCCTGTAACTTTCAATTAGTTACAGTTTTAGGTATTCACTGTAGTCAATTTAATAGCACTTTTTGATGAAATTCAATTAGACCCAAGCAAGGAGGCCAGCTGGACCTGGATTAGATTTGGTAAGAGCACTAGAGAGAAAATAATTAATTCTTCTTACTTACTCCCTTCTCTTCTTCTTTTATCAGCAGAGTTATTATCAACAAAGCCATTAATGGGAGAACATTTATTTTCAGTCTTACGGAAATAGCTATAGCTTAACTGTAATAGCTTTTTCCATTTTGGGAAAAAAAAAAATGCTTCCTGTCGTGCAGTATCATTAATGAGAGCTAATTGGGACAGCACATTACTCATACACCGTGAAATGAAAATATAAATGAGATATAGGAGGGATTTAATTTCAGAGCACTTGAATCACAAAGTACAGGTTTAACAGCAGTGTCAATCTGCATTTTGACATGCAGAAATTGGGTGAAACAACATTGACAATAAAACGTTTATTTTTCTATTTCATGTTTTTGTGTTGTGATTTGGATGTTGAGTTAATGCTTCATGTAAAGAACTTACAACCAAAGCTGCTGTGTCCACATCTGTATTTTTCATCAGAAGCTCTCGTACATGCTCACACTTTAGGCCTTCCAGAGTAACAAATTTGGAGACTGTCCCACTGGGCTTGCCATATTTGCAGGGCATGATCGAGGTCAGGTCAGGCCCACTGGTGTATAGGTAGAGGGCCTCCTCAGATCCTATTCTGCATCCTGAAATATGGAGGCAAACAGAGTTACAATTACGCTCCTAATGAGACAAACACTGCAAATTTCTGTTATTATGGAAGCCGGAAAACAGAATTGTAAGACATCCAACATGAACCCTAAATTAACCCCATAAGTAAATGATTAATCTTATCTAATAAAGCGAGATGTCTCTGTTTGTGAGTGTCTGTCTTTACCCATAAAGTAATAACATATGAAGTGACGCAAAGAGTGACCCTTGACACCTTGATGTTTTATTTCTTGTTTTGAAACATAACTGCACCACAAACCATTACTGTACAATTATGCACAGTATATATTCACAGTACATAATGCTTATTAGAGAGAAGTTGGTAATTAGTGTACCACCAGGGAGCAGCACTGACGTGGAACAGATCAAATTGTATAAAAGGATCGTGGCCAGGTTGGCTCAGTGGGTAGAGCAGGCGCACATATACTGAGAGGTTTATGCCTCGACGCAGAGGTCCAGGGTTCGATTCCGACCTGTGACGATTTCCTGCATGTCTTCCCCCCCCTTTCTCACCTAGCTGTCCTGTCAAATAAAAGAATCTTTAAAAAAAAATATTGTATAAAGAATTAAAACAGATGAATGTAGTAAGATAATAAAAGGTAAGGAGTGACTGACTGGGATTAAGTGTCAAAGAGAAGCTTACAGACAATATTAATTACTAACCCTAACCCAGACACATGATTCCAGTTGCATAAAGAGGTCCTACCATTAAAGAGAAGCACAGTGCCCATGCTCCAGTGTCCACCCTGCTTCAACAGCTCCTCGGAGGACGGCGCACAGTGGCCCAACATGCAGAAGGTTTTGTTGCTGTCAGACGATAAACTGGACTTTCTTGGTAGAGTGTATTCCAAAGAAACCTCACATTTCCTGGAACGGAGGGAAGGTTTAATGAAGGCTCATGTTCACTCATTTACCAGATTTAAAACTGAACTGCCACAGTATTACCCTTGCTATTAAATGTTCCTCACCTGATGCCACACACCCAGACAACCACACGGCCGTGGATGTTCTTCTTGCCTTCTGGCTGCTGGGTGTAAGTGAGGCCGAGGTGCTGCCATTGGCCTGCTCTGAGTAGTTCCTCACCAGAATCTGCCTGTGCAAGCAGCCCTGCTTTAATTTCATCGTTTGGGTCTATACAAATCCTGAGGGAACAGCACATTACAATACTTCAAGGTCCATAAATTATTTAGATTAAGAAATAGTAACACATTCGTCACACACATCTTTGAGACTGTAGTCTACACTGGAGCTCACCTGAATGTGAGAGAGCCTGTAGAGAAGTCTGCCCACACTTGAAGCATCAGTGCCTTGGAGCCCATGGACAGAATATGAATGAGACCTTCCTCTACTAATCTCGTCCTGGCCTGAGAGGAGCTATGGAGGGACTCAGCTGCAGAAGGGTTACTCTCCTCTGGAAAACAATGATGAAAGAATCTCAAAACCAGTTTATATTTATGGACTTAAGGCATAAAAAAGGGTCTTGGTGTAGGATCTGTGTCTCACCGTGGTCTTTGTCCTCATCCTTCTCCTCCTGCTCTGCCACTCTCAGCCACATAGAGGCACTGAAGCCACTAGCCATGTGGGGCCAGCAGTTCTGCCCTACCAGGGGCAAGTGGAGAGGAGCAATGTGCCAGGGAGAGGAACGGAGGTGACTTGGTCGGTACTCGGTATCCCCCTCCCTGCGCCCAGGAGACAGTTTGCCCTTCCAGAGCAAACCAACACTTTTCCCTGCGGCAGCACCGTTCGGTCTGGAGCCAGTGGACACCCCTCCTGGGGTTGAAGCCCCAACGATTATTGGAAAGGTCAGGAAGTGAAGAGGTACTATATTCACGTTGGCTTCTACGATTTGTAGGATGCCTTTAAGTAAAATCTCCTGCAGGCGACAAAGTAAATGGGGAGTGAGAAAGATTTTTTTTTTTTTTTTTTAAAAAAAAAAAAAAAAAACTTAATAGATTTGTGCTTACTCTGCATATTTACAATTAAAAAGGTATAGTGGAGGATTTTCTTTTTCCGGGTGGGTCATCAAGACTATTGGTCCTCCTAGTTGTCAATCATTCTGGTGATATGTTTACGTAAGGCCGTCGTACGTGCACGTCCCTAGCTTTCAGGTGTATATGTGTGGTGAGCTTGAGCTACGGTTTCAGCCATTCATTGAAGCATTGAAGCTTTTGGGAGAATATTTCACACGCTGGCGTGCGCTGAAAGCACAGGTTGGGCTTCCCACTGATGCCTCAGTCGTGAAGTTTCTACTCCACAGGTAAAGTTTGGCATGCTATTTGGAGAAATCCATTTAAAATCACTGCTAGTAAAAGTTGATGTTGATGTAGCCCTGGCACAAGTCACGCACACGGTAAACATCTCAATTTGTGAAAAAGTGCAAATCATCTTTTTTGAAAAGTAGGTTTGTATGAGCCATGCCGACAGCACCTTGTAAACAGTGCACTCTCGTGCACACGTTTAATAGGCGTTCCCTCTCGGGAGCAGGCAGAGTGTTGCGCATGTGCATTTTTTCAAAAAGTACAGTGGTACATTACTGAGCAGTTTAATTGCTTTCACAGTCTGATCCATCTAGAAACAGCTCAGCATTAAACCTAAGGTAACCCTAAGAGTCTTGATAGAATGCAGAAAAACACTCAAAAATAGAAAACCCTGGGTAGAAGTACAAAAAAAAAAAAAAAATCATGTGTGACCACTGTAGTTACTGACATGTCTCTTTTTCATAGACGGAAAACAGTTCACGTCACTACGCTGACATGGTTAAAAATAAACCCCTCTCTTCCCTTTTTGGAACCTATTTCTTCAACACAGTTTATTAATGATGTCTGCTGCCGGATTCCAATTAAACACAGACCTGTGGTAATAAGTTGTAGAAACACACCTGTTCCGCACCCATTGGTGTTAATTGTATATAGAATAAATTAAGCCGAGGGAAGTGTTACTGTATGTGTTGATGAGATTTAAAGAACCAAGAAGTGAAAAGACAGTGTGACAGGAAGGGTGTCTTACAAACAGGGGTTAAAGTGGGCCGGAATGATCCGGAACGGCGTTTCAGCACTTTCGATTAAAAAGTAAATTAATTGAATTGGCAGTTTCGCTTGTCAGTGTTTCCCGTTTGTTTAAAATACTGCCAAATATCCATTCCAGTGTTTTTGCTATTCAAACTCAACTCCTGGCAATTGTTTCTGGTGTTCTTCACCAATGTTTTGGAAGAAGGAAATAACTTGTAGTGCTGTGTAGTGGATACAGACTTTAAAAGTAAGAAACGTTAAAGTCTAAACGTTACTTTGAAGTTTAAATTTGAGTATATAACACTTTCTAGGGTCTTAGGGTTCACCCAACTGCCAGATTTCACTTTAACCCCTGATTACAAACACGTTCTTGTTCCTGCTGAAAAATGAATTGTGCAGACAGTGTGAGCATAAGCTATCAGTGTCAACACCCTGAACATAAACTGCATTGCTGAGTGACTGATAGAGTTTGCTATTTACAGTAGGTGGGGTCTTCTCCAAGAAGAGGCGAATCAATAGAGCCAGTTCCTCCGCTGTGATTTGCTGGCTCACCATGGCAACCAGCAGCTCCACTAGCACAGCCTGGCAATCTGAAGGAAGACCAATGAAGAGCAGATTATGTTAACAGTTTTCCTTCACTTGGGCATGCACCAGAACACGACAGGCAAAAAAACAACACAAAACAGCATCACTGCCTGCTTTTCTCTCAGCGAAAAATATAAATGAAAGAAAAAGAAAAAAGCCACAGACACGTGGCAATAACTTACAATGCCAAATAAGATAATCACAAATTCTATATATAAAATCAATCCACTGGGTACAGATGTCCCCAGGAATAACTACAATTATTCAGAATGAGTATGACGTTTGAACCCTGAGGACCCAGTCAAAATGTCAGCAGCAGGAAAAACTATTTTAGGAAGGCAGCAAACTGAGTGTACCCAATGTTTTCACACATGTCACACATGAATAATATCCAACAGTGTCAGATAAATATAAGCCAGAATATATAACAAACCTGTAAAGGAGGGGTCTGTTTGGCTGAGGATGTTGTGAAAGCCAGACAGGATGGTTGTGACTCCTCCCTGTTAGACCAGAACAAAGGGTCAGTCATATTCCTCAGAGCACAGTTGAGGAGAAAAGTAAGACACACACATACCGCTCAGGCGGTTAAGAGTAGTAGAAAGAAGAAGAAGGGGTCAGACCGACCTGGTCATAGAGCAGGGCAGCATTGCGGTGGTTGGTGTGTACAGCACCCAGCAGGCTGTGAAACACATGACTCAGAACCTCCAGGTCTGGGGAGCCAGTGGCGAGTAGCTTCAGCTCCATAATGCAGATCTCCGGGAACAGCAGCACGCCACGCCTGGGCCCGTCTGCCACCGCCACAAACTCACGCAGCACAGCAGACTCCACCTTTACTCCTAAGAGAACCACCACACCCACACCCACAAGGGCAAGATAAGAGACACAACAAGAGACATGCACACAGACCGGGAGAGATGATAAACGTCACGCCACACACGCTAACACAGAACGCACACTGGCCGGCCGTGTTGCTGAAACATCTTCACAATCCACAGGCATTCCCTGCTTAGCGTGGAGGCAGCTCATGAAAATGAATAAGCCTGAGTCCTGTGCTCAGCCACAGAGCATCATGGGAGTCCCCTCATGATTTACAGGAGAGAAGCCCAGCAGGCTCTCACGCAGCTTCTGGGACCTCCTTTTATTAATGAAGCTTGCTCTCTCTCCCTCTGCACAGCTACACAGTTTGCCTCCAGCTAACACTCACACATCCAGATATATACTGCGGTCAGTGAATATAAACTAAAAGCCGTAAATGCAGACTCAGCAATGTTAAATTAAATTGCAGCAAACCATTAGTTTGCATTTCATGTAATGTTTTGCAGTTTTCAGGAAAAAAAAATGTACTAGTTGGTCCACAAATAATTTCGATTGACCTCTTCTCACATATCGCATAACTGAATAAGAGCTGGCAAAGTGTAAATATAGTTAAATATGCGATAACTTTGTTTAATATTGCTGTATTACTTGCATAAATAAACGGATATTGAAGTGCACTCAGTTCTGCCTTTCTGCTGCTTTCAGTAATTAGCTAAAATACAACAAATTGCTTGTTGAATTTAAAAAACCCGAAAGGTCTGACTATGAATAGGCTTACAATTACACACAATAAACCAACATATAATGAACTTGGCAAACCGACTCCAACAAATATAGCAGCATCACACCACACCACATTTGTTGAACAGCGACAAATGGAGGAAGGGTCTCTCTCCATCCTTTCAGAAGCAGAAAATAATGGGAGATACGCTAAGGTTTTCAGAGACAAGACAAGCCACAGCTCTCACCGCTGTTGCTTGTGGCCCGAGCAGAGGCCTACGGAGGTTGCATTACACACGGGCTTGCAGCCTGAGACATCAGCCATAAAACGCCCGCCGCTTAGGAAGAGATGACCCACAAACATGCAATTTAGGCTGCGGTTACACTCGAACACACAGAGGGATGTGGAGAGGAGATGATGAGCTACGCCTCGTGTGTGCGCTGTCCATGTGAGGTGTAAAATTGTATTTAAAAAAACAAACAAACATTATTACAGTATAATAATCAAGATCAAGAAAATGGCTCAAGCTTTGTGTCATATTTCTGTGGAGCCTGACATGAAAAAAAATCTATACATTTTTATTTCTCCAATTCCGGAGGGCCCTTTCATGCTCAGGGGCCCCTGAGCACATGCCCAGACAGCCCACTGGTAAATCCAGAAATGGTCTAGCATGAGGTAAGCATTTAAGATTGACTGTTTTCCAGGAAGTTAAAGAGTCCATTTGATGGCTTTAGGTCACAAGATTCAGCTCATGCGGCCACAGAGTGTACTTGCCTGCAGTTGTAAAATGCAAAACAATGATTGTATTCTGAGGGGATGAAAAAGTAAAAAGGGTGTAATCAGGCCACGTTCTTAACCGGCGAGACCAGAGTGGAGAGGCAGAGCTAACACAAGAGGCTGTTGTGAGGGGAAAAAAGGCGCTCAAGCCTGTTTTTTTTGCTATGTCATATGTATGCAATATAAACTAGCCACTTGTTATTGCCAAATATCCTCCACAGCAAACCAAAAGAGGATGTGGTTTTCTTTACACTGCAAATTGCTTAAAACCCATGATGCTGCTCAATATAAAATCCTCCAGTTAATGCAAGGAAATGCAATAATGCAAAATAAGTCAACAAATGCGTTGAGTGATCAATTCAATAGTGGGAGAAGCAAGATTTCCCAAGGCTGACCTCTCAATCCATCAAGTTTAGCCTGCTGACATTTATCAACAACCAAAATAAAATGTTACAGAAAATGGAGAACATGAAGTAAAAGTGATTAACAGCGTTCTTAAAATAAGCCCAGGGAAATAAAAAGAGTGAAAGATCTGCAGTGGAAGACTGCAAAAAAAAAAAAAAAACAGTACAAAGTAGCGTCAAACCAGCCAAAGTTACTATCATTAGGAGTGTGTACAGTAGCTGTGGATTCTTGAGGAGGCATACATGGGAGTAAGAGAGGGAGGGAGTGTGTATGTGAGTGTGTGGCAGTAAGTGTGGACCTACCATCTTCCTGCTTGGCCATGTCTTCAGGGTTGCTTTCGCTGTCAGCGTCGTAGCCCTCCTCCTCCCCCAGGGGCTTGACGCCACAGCTCTGCACCTCGTCCACCTCCTCAGACAGATCGCCTGCTGGGGCCACCCCTTCCGCCGACACCTGGAGCTTCTGACAGAAAGAGAGAGAGAGAGAGAGAGAGAGAGAGAGAGAGAGAGAGAGAGAGAGAGAGAGAGAGAGAGAGAGAGAGAGAGAGCAAGAAAAATTCATGAATTTCAATTTCATCACCTAGTTAACTGTCAAACTAATAAGATAAAATATATTTTCGCAAGAGCTTAACCAATCAGTTTAAAAAAAAAAAAAACTAAAACAGAATGTTATGCTAAAATATACCAAGCAGCGATCCTACCACTAATACAGCAAATAATTTGTCAACAAAATGTTTAAGTGATGAGGTGGGGGTGAAAAGTACAAGATTTTGGTCATAAGACAAAATGTCAGCTGACTTGCAGCGCACTCACACAGCCCAGTTCCTTGCTGTGAACGGCCAGTCATCATATGTGCCTGTAGGCAAACACACAAAAACTACACACACGCACTAAAGTAAACAGTCAAACTCTAAACCGTTTACCAGTTCAAAAGAAGAGGCTTACTGTAAGACACACCTAGATTCCTTTCCGCATAATACTAGACAGCTTTGATATTCAATTGTGGGTGAAGTGAACATTTCAAAGAATAGTCCTTCAGTGGACAAACTTTGTGGTGGAAGACTAATCTTGGAGCTTCATCGTACATACTTGTAATGGTTAAGTGAACATCACACTCTGCTGAGCTCACGAAAAAAGAACTAAGCTCTTAGGAAATAGGTAAATCTATTATATAAAAAGCTAAATCCACCGGTGTTGGAACAGGCTTAGTCAGACAGGCATTTTAAGACTTGTGAAAAACACATCTAAGGCTGTGAGAAAGGAGGAACCCACCATAAGGCGGGTAGTCAGTTTAGGGAGGACAGCCAGAAAGAAAAAAACGATTACGTTTTGACATTGTTTTTTTGGTTTTGGAACAAATAAATAAAGCAGCATGAAAGCAGTTACATACGTGTCTCGACGTGTACATTTCAACGGATTTATTCTTTATACTTGTATGAAGCCTATGTCAAATGTACTTACATTAACGTGTAAAAATCTTTAAAACAAAAAGTACCATCAGTGACCCGTTTGGGTTTCAAAATGAGTCTAAACAAGGGCTATCATTATGCACGTCTGCTGTTTTGTTGCATATCAGGCAGATAACGGCTGCTTAGCAACATAGTGTGAGTGGCCATACACAGCCGCCCTGATGCTTGACGACGCTCGGCTGGAAAATGGTTTCCCTTTCATTGTACAGTTCGCTCCTAAATAAACACCACTGCTCTCTATATTTTTGCCGTGGTGGTCAGCCGAAGAAGCAGAATGTGGTGACTGAACACAATCTGCTTAATTCTACTGGGGGGGGAAAGCAATTAAAAATTTGTTAAATCTTTTGTGTTAATAAAGTTAATCAAGCAAAGCTGTCTTGTCCCCTTGACAATGACTCACTGGGCACATTGGTTGAAAGATAAGTTCATATCATTGGGTAGCACACAACAAGATGCAGTTTTTCTGATCACACATGCTTGTTTAAAATTGTATGATCTCTCTTGACTAAGCTCTCACCCCTGTCTAACACCTTCATAAGCATTTTCTCTTTTGTTGAAACGAGTGATGAGAATGTGTTTGATGAAAGAGCAAGACAAGTATTTTTGGGCATCTTAAGCCCCTATTTTAGAGCTGACAGTAGAAAGATTGAATTAGGGGAGAGAGACAGGACATGCAACAAAGGTTTATGGTCAGGAAAGATGGACTAGTTGGTTTAAGAGGAGGATTTTTTCAGTTGTGTGGAAATATGTGCATACGGTGTAAACAAAAACATTTATGGTTTTAATTAGAAATTTTTACGCATTTTAATCACACTTATTTTTGCACCGCGGGACGTTTCTCACTGGATGAGTTTTGGCGGACCGATTATACTGGAGCACCAACTAGCGTTCATGACTTCAGACCTTTTATATATGTCAATGCTTCAGACAACAACAAACCACAGTGAACATGAAATGGTTGGCCCCGTGGATGGGAAATTTTGTTATAAAAAACGAACGGATGGAAGCGTTGATTAGAGCATGGTTGTGTGCATGCTATGCAACAAGGAATTTGCATATCACCGCAGGACATCGAGCCTCATGTATCACCTCAACGCAAAACATTTAGCAGCTAGCGTGGACGTTAGCCCGACTCCGAGTACAAGGACCCACACCCAACCTACACTCCACCAGATGACTGGTTTAAGGACCAGGGTAACTAAGTCTGAATGTACTTGAAAGTATTGTGTTTTACTTAAAAAAACGTAGTTTACAGAAGGTCTACCTACGTATAGGCTACCTGAATTTCTGAAATGTACTATGTTTCTAAATATGCTATTGCTACACTTAATGGCAAAAATTGCACTGGTCTGCTGGACTTGGTTGAACAAAAATAAACAATATTGTGTTGCTTAAGCTTATGTATTCAGTCATTATTCAATGGTATACTAAAAATCCATGTAAAAAAAATTACTTCTCACTGTTCTCAGGTCAAATATTTATGGAATTAAAATGCAATTAATTTCAATTAATTAATTACAAAGCTTGTAATTAATTAGATTATTTTTTTTAATCGAGTCCCGGCCCTAATTTTAACTATTCTGATTCCAATTCCCATTCTTCCTTTTGATTCCGGTTCTTATCGATTCTTGATTCCGATTCTTTGAGGGATGGAGTTGAAACGGGTCACATGCTTATCATATGCTTATTTCACAGATAAGAGGAACATTTTATTTTAATTCAATGATAATTTACAGTTTTACCGGGCTTTTTCAACGTAAAATAAAGCCACACTAGAACGGCGTTTACCGTGCTTATGGCTGCAACACAACAAGCGCCTGGAAGTACGGTGGCTGCTACGGAAACCCAATCTTGTGCATGTTAAATTTGGAACCGATGATCGGATTTGAAACCAAATTTTCCAACCGATTCCAATAAAGAAACGATTCAATTGGAATTGTAAGTTTTGAAACTATTCCAAGTTGGAACTGGTTCTCGATGCCCAATCCTACTAACGAACATAGATAGCACCTCCTGTAGCTGCAGAGGAATCAAGTGTCTGATTGGCTATAACCTGGACTTGCCTCGTGTAGCTAAACAAAAACTTGAGAATATAAAAAGTTGCAGTAATTTCACTCACAGTTTCTCCCAAGGCAGGACTCACCCTGTCTGGCTTCTCCTCAGGGGGATCAGGACAGGATGATACCTCTGCCAAAGCCACTCTCAGGAGAGAGTCAAACAGAGGAACAGCAAGGTCAGAGTTCACCACCCCTGAGCGAGAGAGCTGGTCTCTCACCTCAAACAGGGTCTCTTCCACTGACTGGAGCTATAGACGAGAGTAGACATAGCATTTTATGTGGTTGATGTGGTCAGGGATTAGCTGATCAGTAGGATATTAAACTACGTACCTGATAAGAAAGCTCAGGCTCTATCCTCTGCAGGGCCGAGTTTGCACTGTGCAGACATATAGCCAGCAAGGCCTCAAGGAGACGAATACTTTGTAGTTGCCATTCTTCCTCCAGCTTCTTTGCTGGATCTTTGGTCTTTCCCTCAGCTGGACCGGTGCTTAGGGCGTCTGCCGAATCACGAGTTGTCTCCTCCAGTCCCAGTGAGGTAGCTGGGGCTGTAGACTCAGGGCTGCCTTTGCCCTTACCATCCCTCTTCTTCTTTGCTTTCCCATCCTTGGTCTTACAGGAAAGTTTCTGAATAACCATGGCCATAAGGCGCAAGCAGACATCCAGTCCTCCTAGCCTGAAGAACTGCCTCTGAAACAAGGGGCTGGCCAGGTAGATCCACCGACACACTGACCAAACATCTGCAGCTCGTCGCAACTGCTCTTTGGAGGGCAGAGCCACGCTGTCTGGGGACAGGTAAGGCAGTCGCCCGCCAAAAGGTTCACTGGCTGTACTGTCGTAACCTGAAGTGTCTTCAGAGTCATTAACTGAGTCCCGGTCAGAATCTGCCTCTTTGCTAACACAGAGGAAGGCCACACACAAGAAGAGGTTTATAACATGGAGGTGGGTCTCTGCTCGGCTGCGCCCTGGTCCACGGCCCTGCCCACTCCGGCTTTTATTACGCGGATATGCCTCCTTTAGGCCTTCGTAGAACTTGCTGAGGCTCTGTGGGCCCTCTCCAGCCCCTCGGGACGCCAGTTCCTCAGCCAGGCCCAAGACGGCCTCCCTTTCTTCAGCATCAACACACTCTACCTCCTGAAGCACCCCGTCAGCCTGCTGGTGTCCAATGCCTATTATTAGAGTCTCAAACACCTTCAAAGCCAAAGAGCGTGTCTGGTCTAGGTAGACAAGCTCCGTCACCTGATTGAGCCCATTACAACTGACGAAAAGGTCTCTGATCACCCTGGAACAGAAAGTATTTGAAACTAAGCAAAGTAAAGCAGAGAATGGACATAAACATTACACACTTTCAATATCAATATGGGTAAATAGCAATACTCATAATTCAACACTTCCAACACTACACTATGCCATTCATTGACTTAAAAATTACCCCCAGGAATAATATATATATGCATGTGCCTCTCACTGGCCAATGAAAGGATTAATATGGTAATAAAAGGGTTAATTGCACACATTTAAACTCTTCTAGATCTCCCAGCAATTAAAATAAATGGCACCACTCAGTCTAATCTAACAAACTATACAACTAGTCAGCAGATATAATTTCCCCCAGGGCACAATAGCACCTTTAAATAGAGAAGTCAACTTCTATTAACATGATAAATTAACTATGAAGGACACTACTTGCCAAGTTTGAACAAACACACACCTGCTATGTAAAGTTCCATCTTTACATACTGCATTTGCTTTATTATCTAATTTTTCTTGTGAATTTGTTATTTTACTGAGCCACAAAGACACATTTTAGTCACATTGTGTCAAAGGTATCTGAATGTGAATTATATGTTTAGTTAGCAAAACAAAGTCAACATTTGACCCTTTTAAATGCGTTTCCTACTGGTATACACCCACTATCAAGGTAGTGATAAATAAATTACACTATTACAATGCAGGGTAAATTAACTTAATGGGTCACCTCTGAGTGAAGGTTAAATCAACATTTGGTAAGAAAAAACCAACACTCTCACGAGATGTGCTGACATAACAGTATACACCGACTGAAAAGAAAAACACTTTAATCTCAGCATGGGATTATTCAACTAGTGGGTTAAGGAACTGAAACAGATGTTCACTTGAAGCTTTGAGGTCAGTGCATGAAATGGGTACATTTAATAAATAATAAACTTGCTGATATTTTTCTTCAATCCAAACCCTTTCTCCAGCTGTCCTCTAAATGTATGCAGAGTTGATTAATTCAGCTTTTTCACAACATTTCCTCTTTTTATTAGGGGTGTGCAAGTCCATCCGGATGACTAGCCATTAGCATGAATATGTAATGTTCTCATTTGAAAAATAGGGTGCTCATGTAGAAAGCTACAGGAGTGATGAAAGATGATGAAGAGGCAGGCAAGATGTATGGTACTTCTGTAGCATTATTTAAGCCATTTAGGTGAAGGATAAAATCACCCAAACAAAAATTATTTCATCATTATCATATCCTTTGTCATATAAATACACTACTGAAGTGTGTGAGAATATCAACCACTTAACAATTTAATGCTTATTGTCTGAGCCTTGTCCCAAACTACCAATATTCACATTGTGACCTCAGAAGGCTAAGAAACTACATTTTCAGCTTGTGTAAATGTTTGAATACACTGTGAGTGCGAATTAATATTTACCTTATTATCTCCTATCCTTGTCCTCGCTGACAAATACAATAATTTGATCTACAATATGGCAAAACGATATTCCTTTAGACCAGTGTGCATATTGGATAATGTCACATATAAGGTATGCTACTGGGCCCAAAGATAGTTTGGCCAAAAAGAACTTTGATTATGCTGATTTTTATTCAACAGTTGGGGAGAAAACGGAGATTCAAAAAATTATAAAATATGTAGCCTAATTGGCCCACCAGATGGAGCTGTACACGCTAACCTAGTGAGATTGACCATATACGCAAGGATAGGTGGTTTCGCCCTGTACAGAGGCAGTTCAGTAAGCATCCTTCACCAAGTCAATGTTTTCTTAATCTGGATGTGCAGTAAAGATTGCAATTTGGTTGCCATTTTCAGTAGGTTTGTTTTTTATTACTAAGACCAGTTGTACGTAACTTTTGAGCAACCAATGTTTTGAAGAATTAAAAGACATTACTTAGTATAGCAACAGTAAGTTGATTATTGTTTCAATTTAACAGCCAATACTGTCTTTTGCCCTCACTGTAGTGGTAGATATTTTAGTCAAGAGTACGGATGGAAAAAAAAAAAAATTCTGAAATTAAGACTTAAGTATTGGCTCTTGCCTAACTCACACTTTTATTGGTACGCTACAATGGAATTCATAAAGTATTTTTTGTTATTATTAAAAAATAAATTGTGAACAAAAAAAAGGTATTCAAATGTACATCCCTGGAACAGCCAATTATATCAATGAGCTTCATCATGTACATTACAAATATCCATTGAGCAGCAGTAGCTTGGTGTTTGAACAAAAAGGTACATAAAAGGGAAAAAAAACATGTTAAGTCTAAGTAGAACACCACTCATCCGAAAGTAAAATTATATGAATATAAGACTTTTACATAAGCATAAGGACCTAAAGTTGTCTCTAAAGTGTATTTTGAGGACAAACATCACAGCTGTAAAGACTTTGAATTTCAGTCAAACCTGCAGAGAGCAGAACAACATACTCTGAATTTTAATAAGGAAACCAATCTGCTGACAGATTGCTTCAAAGCATCCATCCATCGTCTATACACACTGATCCTGTTTAGGGTCATATGGGGACTCAACCTGTCCCAGCATGCATTGGGCAGGAGCCAGTAAACCACACACACACACACACACACACACACACACACACACACACACACACACACACACACACACACACACACACACACACACACACACACACACACACACACACACACACACACACACACACACACACACACACACACACACACACACACACACACACACACACACACACACACACACACACACACACACACACACACACACACACTCTCTGAATTGCCTCACAGCTGAGAACACAATTTTCAACTGATAATATAACAAAACTAAAAACCTAATTAATACAGTACAGTAATATGCATACCAATTCAATTTTGGCAGCATTTTGTTAAATGTATGTAGACAAAAACTACAAGCACCTGCTTTAGCCTGACTACTGTACTTGTAACAGTGTTATATAAACAGTCAATAATCTTCCATCTGTCACTCAGTCCACAGAGCTGTAATAAATTATTGATTAGCATCAATTAGCAATGACCTGAAGAGACAGATCTAATGACAATGTCCAAGCAGATTAGGTGTCTACCTTGAGCTTGATTGTATTTGTTTTATAAAAGGAGCCATCCATTTCCTTTGTAAGAAATTTACCAACCATCTGGATCACTTTATTGTAATGAGAGATTAGCCCATACACAGATTATTGATGCTTCTGCACATTGACTTAACCCGAAATCAGCTTGCAGCTACACATCTTTCTACCCAAAAAAGTAAACATATCTTTGGTAGAAAACTGAAATGCTGTCCAATACTACAGTGAAAGCTCGGAGGGACTGACTAAAACAACCACAAAAAAAAAAAAAAAAAAAAAAAAAGACAGATGACCAAAGAAAAGTTGGACTTAAGTAAAACACAACTTTAAACTGATCTAAAACCACTCACCTTGATTTGAGAAGGGCAGGTAATGTTTGCAGGTAAATGAGCAGTACCTCCACAGGTAGGCACTGTGTGTGATAGCTGCAGACCTGAGTACAGACAGTGGAAACCCCCAGCTGTTGGGAATGGTGGGCCAGCTCTACCCCTCTCTGCAGCACAGGGTTAAAGATGTGTGTGTAGAGCTGCCACTGCACTATAGCATTGCCCCGCAGGGTCAGGTGGCACACATGGCCAGCTATCTGCTGGCTCAGCTGCCAGTCCTCACCAAACACTAGCTCCTGATAGGCCTCCAGAGCATCCCACTTCCACAGCATGTCCTCTGCCCCACCTCCACTTGGCAGAATACCCTGGGAGCGGTAGCACATACTGGTAGATATGGCTGAGGGTTCCCCGTGCTGCAGTGTCTCTTCCAGGCCTGGCAGCTGGCTGCTGTCCAGAGTGCAGATGTTACAGGAGGCCAGTTTGGCTTTTTCTGAGGGTTGCCCCCCACCAAGCTGGTCTAGGATCAGTCGGCCCAGAACACTGAGAATATGAGACTGGTAACTACGCAGACCTGGAGCTTGGAAGACATGTAGTAGGGGTCCTACAACAGAACGGGGGTCCATACAACAGCATATTCCAACAGCCTGGACCCCAGCCAGTACCTGCAACACAGCTGGCCCACTGGGGGACAGTCGCTGCAAGAGCCGCAAACATTGGTGAGCATAGGCAGCAAGGCAGCAGCAGCGCTCGGGGTAACGCACCGTGTCACTCTCCATCCCTTCCTTGCCTTCCCCATCTTCTTCAAAGGGGTTGCGTCTGGCAGTCTGCTTGAAAGCAGAGACGGGCAAGCCTGAAAGGTCTCTGTGATGATGCAGGAAGTGGGAATATTCACAGCGACGGTGGCGGCGTCTGGCACACACAGACTGATGCAGCTGCTCTGACTTTGCCTTCTTGACAGCACTAATGATCTTAAAGACCCCTGCAATTAGACCTCGTAGCCTCTCTGAAGCTTCACCTCCTACTTCAGAATCCCTGGCCCTGCCATGTCCCTCCAGCCGCAGCACTGTGGCCTCAAACAGCTCCAGGCCGCGGTGCTGGACAAACTCATGGATCAGCTCCAGTGCCTGGCTAAAGAAAAAGGGGTTGGGTGTGGAAGCCTGCAGGCAACCCAGCAGCACTTGTAGTACTCCCTCTAGAAGCTCTGGCAGCAGTAGCGCCCTGTGGCGATAGCGGGAGAATGAAAAGTCATCCTGGACCTCCTGCAGGGTCTTCTTAGGCCGAGGAGCAAAGGGGTCGTTCTGTCTGTCCAAGCAGCTCCGAATTTTGAGGGTGGCTCTCAGCAGGTCTGTCAGGCTGCGTCTCAGGCTATCTGGGAGGGTTTCACTTAGACTCACATCCACGGACATCAGGTGCAGGATGGTGCGTAGAAGCATCCGCTGGACCAGCGCAATGGGCTCTTCCGTCCAGCCTCCAGCAAGCTCCTCTGCCCCCGTTGCACCTCCACCCCCTCCCCCTGGACTGCAGCAATCTCCAAACTCAGTCAGGATCTCAGTGAGAGTAGGTACGACGCTGACCGCCAGGCCAGGGTTGTGGTTGATGCTCATGTCAAATTTACAAACCTTCTCCAGCAGGGAAAGCAACACATGGCAGAGATCAAAGGGCGAGTTTTCCATGCGGTTGAAAATTGATATTGCAGCTGGGTCAGTCAGGGTTTCAGTGTCCGCTGTATGGGACCCCGGGGCTCGGGGGTGGGGGTATGGTGCACTCATGGTTTCTGTAGTGGTGGTGGATTTTAACTGTGAGGCCTCTGAACGATGATGCTGACAGCTTACTCGGATGGTGGAGCCATGTGACCGTCGGCTCCTTGCACCACCAGGACCTGGGACAGCTTTGTCTTCAGGGTTGGCTTCTGAATCTGAGGTAGAAACCTGAGACTTCCGAGCATCCTTTACAGAGTATCTCTGCGCTGTCCTGCGTGACCGCCGTGACTTCCAGGAGCCGCTGCCAATGCGGGACCTCTTCCCAGAGTTCTGTTCATCTGTCGCAGCCTTCTGTCCTGCTCTGAGAGGCGCTGCCTTCACCTCCCGGCTAAGGAATACCTCCAGTAGGGAAGGCAGGGTGAAATCTGTCAACATAGAGAAATCTCAGTTTCATTCTGAACATACATGAAAGCCTACACACCAATGTACTTCTAGACATATACTGGTATTTTTGAGTCCCACCTAACTTGTACACTGATGTCATATTGGATTAATGTCTTCTTAGGTCACATTTTAGGTATTAAAAGAAACATATCAAACACCAGCCATTTAGAAAAAAAATTTCTGTAAGATAAGTAACATAAAGCTCAGCTGCATGTCAGCAGCCATTCTGTGTTAGTTTAAACACACTCAGTGACTAAGAATTAATTAAAGTAAAAATGTCTAGGCTCCATGTTAGATAGGATTAGCAGTACTGTACTAAATACCGGTGTCATCCTGAGGTCACAGGCCTCTGCAAACACTACTCTTCTCCTGTTGTGTGGCTGTTTGTAACGCTAAAATTCAACATTAACTTAGTCTTGCATTGCCAGACCATACTCCAGCGCTGCGTCAGTGCTGGAGTATGGTCTGGCTACACCGCTCATCTATTTTGGGATAGTGGAGAAGAGAGACTGGGTTGTTTGTATTTCTTTTAACCAATCACAACGGACGGCTCTAAACCCTGGATGCAGCGATGGCACCCTTGCAAAAGAGATAGCGGAGATAGCTGGATGTCAGGTTTTATCCCGGCAACCTACGTTCTGTAAAGGCCCAGACACACCGAGCAGATAATCGGCCGTCGGACAGTCTGGCGAGGTCAGTGACTCGAGTCTGTTCGGTGTGTTCCGTGCTGTAGTCTGTCGGAGGGGCCTTCGGCCTTCATTTTGGCCGATTCGACATGTATAATCGGGAGGGCGGGCACTGCCGGCAGTCAGACTCAAATGACCCATCTGATTGGTAGAGTGCTAACCCAGAAACAAGCGGGATGGGCGTGACTAGAGTCTCTCAAAATCTGACGGAAATCTTTTAAACTGGCCTTTGTCGATCTGAAATGAAGACAGATTCAGCAACTGCATGGCCTATTTCTCACTTAAAATGTTTTCAGAAACACGTTGCGGTGAACTATTTTAGTACAATACGAAATCGTATTCTGAACAAGCCGCCATGACAGTCCGGAGAAACCAGACCCACGTGACACGACAATACAGATTTGCGCCGCCTGCTGTTATGGAGACGTATTACGTCTCGCGCATGTGCAGAACGTACGCTCAAGTCGGCGTCGCTTCAGTGTGTTCCGAGGCACTTTTTGGACCTCGGGGAAACGACTGATCAGTCCGACTGCCTTTTCTGCAGATGTTCAGCTGCAATGACTAACATCAGATTCATCAATCTCAAAATGAGCACAGTACACTGTTAAGTAAATAAAATACTACATTAATAATAAAAATGTGATAAGAACACCACAGACACTATTTACAGTCAAAAGCAATGTGCACACATTCCACTGCCTTCACATAAACCGAAGCTAATGCTGAAAAATGGCTTAGCCTTAATAATTGGTAAAGAATGATGTAAAAGATGGAAGATTAAGCAAATATACTGTATAAATAAACAAAGCTGAAGAACATTTCTGGCCCATGAAATGTAATCTGCAGTGCCTTTCAGTTCGTCTCTACAAACAATTTTACTGTAGTTTGCAAATCACATAAACTGTAAAGCGCAGCAAATTTCACACTCATAAAATGAAGTATGTAATTGAAATCGTTCGTTACAAACCAGGAATATGAGGTAGTCACATGCCATTACAGCTGTGCTGCTAACATTGATATTAACACCAACAAGTAATAGAGTAAGTATTTGTGGGTACTGACCTGGGGCTTTTTCCTCCTGCACAGGGATCTTCCAGACCAGCGGTAGTAGAGACAGCAGCAAAGTGAGCAGCTCCTCCCGGCAGGTCAATTCCTGAGAGTGCAACAAAACACACTGAGGTTACCTAAAAAAAAGTTTCCCCTGCCCCTCTTCCTTTGGTCACACTCTGAAGTCACAAGCAGACACTCCCATCAAGATGAACTCTTGTCTATATTCAGTACAAATGTCCCTTTGCATTTCACTACTTTCAAAAGTGAGAATATATCTACTCTGAATTTGCTTTGTATTTAACTTTTTTCCAAAACATTTATCCCAGGAGTTTTTTGTTTATTTGTGTGCATTTAGTTAGCTAGTTAGTTAGTCTTCAGTGAAATGTGTCAGGAAGCAATGTAGCATCTACATGACAGCCTTACTTCCAATTCCTTGGGGATCTCATGTCTATTCAGGGCATACCTCACAACAGAGAGAGAAACAACTCCTTCATGTGTTAATTAAAAAAACATCAATAAACTCCTTTCCGTGTGAATTAAAAATGATCAGTTTGCTGATTTTACAAGACTGTTAAAACCGTATTACAGTGCAATACAATATTTTCTTTTAAAAAGGAGAATTCCGGTCGATTTCAACACGTAGCTCTGTTGTTTGTAAATTTGGAGTGCTGTCAGTAGCTAGAAAAACGAAAACAAAATCGGTACTGCCTACATCGTGTTATCCTCCTGCTAGTGGTAGCACCCAGGAGACTGAAACAGACTTTTAAAAACGCTTTTAGCCTCTTAACAGGTTCGGAATGTCATTAAAAGTGCCTACCCATATGAAGTGATTCCTTCCAAGTGAACACAGTGAATCTGACTGCAGTAGATAGATGAAATGCATGAAAGTCTAATTCAGCTCTGTTTAGTTCCAGTGTTGATACTGCAAGACAGTGCTTTGGGACAGTCTACAAACTACAACACTAAAAAGAGATACAAAAATATTTTCCAAAATAGGCGTATGCCTATTTTTTAAAAGTAAGTGCTGTAGTACAACTAGCAAGAGACACGTTATAATTGAGGTAAGTTTGGAGACACTACCTTATTTAATCATTAAATTAATAAATATTTTTGTTGTATCTCTTTTTGGTGTTGTAGTTTGTAGACGGTCCCTAAGCACTCGTCTAAGCACGTGTCTCAGCCCCAGAACTAAACAGAGGTATGAATTAGCACAACTTCCATGCATTTCTTTCTATCTACTGCAGTCAGATTCACTGTGTTCACTTGGAAGGAATCACTTCACATGGGTAGGCACTTTTAATGACATTTCGAACATGTTAAGAGGCTGAAAGCACGTTTAAAATTTGCCCTGTTTTAGTCTCCTGGGTGTTACCGCTAGCACGAGGATAACACGGTGTAGGCAGTACCGATTGTTTTCGTTTTTTCTCGCTACTGACAGCACACCTAATTTACAAACAGAGCTACGTGGTGAAATCGACCGGAATTCTCCTTTAACGGTATAATACACACTGCATTTCACTGCATTAAAGCATTACATGTTGTGCAGTTTATTGATGGTAATGGGTCTGTCACTTTGGTGTTGTTTATGCATAGCCAACGGCTGACAGAAATGACAGACATTGACTTACTAATCAAGTAGGCTTTTTTTTATTTTTTTTAAGATACCCTCTTGCTATTTTCATGAATACTTTTACTTCTATTTAATTATAGTTTTTGGATACTCAAACTATAGCCCAACCAATTATGGATTTGTGAACGTGATATTGAACTGATATCTGTATCTGATAGCGATATATTGACTTCTGGGGCCCTATTTGAACAATTTAAGCGCACAGTGTGAAGCGCCTGGCGCAGGTGCGTTTAGGGCGTGTCCAAATCTACTTTTGCTAGTTTGACGGCGGAAAAAAAGGGTCCATGAGCCGGTCGCATGGATCAAAAGGGTTGTACTTAGTGTCTTCATTAATTCATAGGTGTGTTTTGGGTGTAACATGCAATAACCCAATCAGAGTGTCATTTCCCATTCCCTTTAAAAGCCAGTCGCATTTGTACCTTGGCACATTGCTAATATGATGGCGGATTTGCACCGTAATATTTTTATTTGTAATATTTTGCGTGTTTGTGTGCTGCTGCGCGTCTGTGTGTGTGTAACAAGCAATTTTATGTTGTGTTTTGTCATTTTAACAGTGTCAGAAGGAAACACAGAAACCAAGACTCAGTGGCACAGGATGGGAGAATTTAAAAGCTTAATTAAAACACAAGATTTATAATATGAAACGATGTTTTTCAAACCACAAGTTATTACATACCACATAAATAAATGTTTATAAAGTCTTTCTACGATGGTTACTGAAGTCCTGACTCCATCCAGGCCACAGCTGATGCACACGGCTTGTGATAACACACTAGCACATGAATGAATTACATTTCTGCACTGAAGGCTCCCATTAAAAGAGAAAATATAATGAATGTGTGTGAAATTAGCTGACAGATGAGAACAAGTCGAGGCCCCAGGGATGCGGACACACAGGGTCGCATTCATCACGTTATAATATTTAATACAATAATGCATTTGTTACTTCATGTCACAGGATTATAAACTTTTTCTTTTTTAAATAACTGTTTTGGCATGAAAATAACTGAACTTAGTGATCATATCTTTCGCTTTGGAGTAGAGAGACCCTTTTAAGGACAAAATCAGTATTTACATTATGTCAAAAGGCAACCATGGCTGATGGATTCCTTGTCCAAATACCGTTCTGACTTTATCAATCCACCTCAATGGCCGTAACAAACTGTAGCACTGACATTTGTGAGTATTTAGCCTGCTTATTTATTGAATTTCACATGATCAGTATCAAAGCACTTAAATACTCATTAAACCATTATGTTTTATGTAAGTTGACGTCCGACTCAGCAGTGGCACAATGTCTGACACAGGGAACCATTGAAGAAAAATGTCTAACCGCAATGCACAGATGTCACAACTTTGTCATGGTTTCTGACCTTTTATGTGCAGGTGAAGTCTTCAGGACAGTACATCAATGTGTAGGCAGAGGAGAAACTGGGCCGAGCCAGGTAACCGAGTAAGTAATACCTGCTTCTGTGAGGCCATGCCTATCATTTAGCATGAACACCTAAATAAAGTGCTCACAACTCACTGTCGTAGATAGGAGGTAATAAACAGAGTGGCTACCTTTGCCCTATATGGAACAGTATTTCCACCAATATTGTGCCAAACAATATATGTAAAATCCATTTTAAACGACAGTAATTATATACATATATAGAGTATATTTTGTGTATTGTATGATAGAAATCATTCTCTATGCTGAGAGTTATGATGGCGCTGTCAACTGTTCTAAATGAATATGCATATAAGCATCAACATCCTGTGTGCAACAGCAGCAGAAGGAAGCAACCAACTTTCTGCAATCAATCAGAAAATCAAACAACGTGTGGGCACTGCAGAGCTCATTTCCTCTACAGATATGGCCACCCTGCAAGCTGTTGTAGTAACACCAGCCACATATGTAGAGAGACTCATAGGCCACTAAACAAATATAAAGACAACATTGTCCAGGTGGTCGTATAATAATTGGGTAGTGTACAGTGTCTGGAAATCAGTTGTAATGTTCAGTTTCTCATGTCTGAGTTAAGGTACAGTCACAGAAACAAAAGCATCTCCTAATGTGAAAAACAAATGCCAGCAGGGCATTGAAATAACGATGAAGTCAAGTTTAAACTCCAGTGAAAATTGAAAACATAAAATATACAGTATCCTCTTTATTTTATTGATGGGTGTTATTACACTGTGGTCATTCAATACCCCTTTATTCTTACCATCGGATGTCTGTCTGATGTTATGTTCGCATAATCTTTGTTTCTTTATACTGTATCTCTACTGCAATTTCCTTTTTTAAACAATGTTTATTTTATTTATTTTTTAACACAACATGCAATTTCCTTTTGATGAAAAGAGATTGCAGTATTAAACAGCCGCATGAAAAAAGTGGAATAGATTAATTGAACAATATGAGGCAGAATTTAAAACTTAAAGCAGTGGCCTAAAGCTTTGTGCGAATATTACTGAGATAAACTATAGTAGTAGCATTTACATAACTTTGCAATGGCTGCAACCCCCATTGTGGAAACTACAGTTTAAATGCACGTGCTGTATCGAGTGGCCTCAAGGGGAAGAATGCTGATCTTGAATGTATGAATGAATCAGTATGGATGTTTCTCTTTCATGATTATTAATTTGTGGCCTTGAACATCCTCACCTGGTCAATGATGGAGTCCAGGGTGCTGAGCAACAGGAAGCCCCGTCCCCTGACCAGGTACTCTCCCAGTGCCACCATGTGGCTCTCCTCCTCATCTTCCTCCCGTGCCTCCGCTCTCTGGGCCACCGCACTGCATAGCTGATGTACATCAGTCAGGAACTCTCTTGCCAGTGCGTTACTGGCCCCACTCATGTCTGAGCTACAACAGAAAAGATAAAACATATTAAGGCTGTGCGGCACAATCAAATCTGTATACACACTTAAAGCTACTATGTGGGATTAGGAGGTTGTCCTTCATAAGAGAAACCAATAGGTTGCCATTTCTGGGGAGATGCATGATTTTTAATTTAATACTGTAAATAAAAAATAAGTTGTGAAATCATCTTCATAGACTTTAATGGCCAAACCACCTCCTTATAAATATCAAGTCCCATACTTTGTTTCTACTGCTTTAACTCTTAATAGAGACATTCTTTGGCAGTGAAAATAACCCCAAACAGATTTATAAAAAGGTAGCAAACTG
Organism: Perca flavescens; assembly: GCF_004354835.1. Classification (NCBI taxonomy): domain Eukaryota; kingdom Metazoa; phylum Chordata; class Actinopteri; order Perciformes; family Percidae; genus Perca; species Perca flavescens. The sequence continues at coordinate 12,250,137 of NC_041347.1, read as the reverse complement.
AGGTTATGTAAGTCATTTTAAGGAAAAACAGTCTTAGAGTTTATAGTTTACCTCTGAGTATTAAATAAAACCTACAGAATATACTACATCACTTGTTTTGTCTGTTCAGATAATTCAATGCTCACTTGGTTTCTAAAAACAATATATTTTGGCCTCCGCCAACCAGTCAAGTTGCAGTTCACAGTGCATCAGTGTCTGTAGGTTCAGACACATAACAGATGTATTGAAGACTTTGAAGGAATTTAATAAAAAAGGTATTAAGTGTATTCTTTGGCAAAACGTGGATGCTTCATCCTCAACCTGGCAGCAAAGAATCTATACAATCACCACAGTTTCAAGGTGGGCACCCAGGATTAGTGTCACCAATTCAGTATCAGACCAAAATGTAAAATATGGCCTTAATCCCCCTGTCTGTTCCTGAGTTTGAGTTGAACAATGACCAGAAAAGTGTTTTTTCAGAACATTATGATGTCACAGTGAATTTGACCTTTGACCATTTGGGTATAAAATATCATCACTTCATCATTTTATCCTATTAGACATTTGTGTTAGATTATGTCATAATTAGGGTATACATTCTTGAGTTATGCCAAAAACGTGTTATGTGAGGTCACAGTGATCTTGACCTTTGACCACCACAATCTAATCAGTTCATCTTTGAGTCCAAGTGGACATTTGTGCCAAATTTGAAGAAATTCTCTCTAGGCGTTACTGAGTAGGGTTGGATACCGAAACCCCTATACGACCGGTATCTATCAGACCAAATGGCAACGTAGAGTTTGGTGCCTCATTTCTGTGCCACTTAAATGTCTGTGCTACCCTCTGGTGCTCTGAAATGGATATTACAGGAAACAGGAGCTTTACTGTACGTGACAATAGTTAACATTACACTTAGCTGCAGGTAACGTGAGCATACCGTTAGCTAGTAGCTGGCTTAAACATGGTTAAACTGCTTAAAGCTAAATGGTCAGTGTGCCTATTTCACTAGAAAGGATTCCAACATTGGGACATGAAACAGTCTGCAGCTAAAGACACAGTGTAGCTTAGCCGCACTTTTGAAGACATGATAACCACTGCCAGAGTTAGAGATGTTGAAGAAACAACACCGACGGGACTTCATGGTGCATTCAAGTGCACATCGTAATCTCATGGTGCATTCAGCTGCACTTCAAGAAACTCAAGCTGTTGTAAAGTCCTCTTCTGCCATATAGTGGTTCTTGGAAATAATTTCCCCCTGGGATTATTAAAGTATTTCTGATTCTGATTGTTTTTGTTGTTTACCAGCAATTGACTGGTCAAATAAGTTATTGTTCTTACATTCTAAATCAAATATTTAAATCTGACAATGTGGCCTTAGCAATAAACAAGCCATTCCGTATCAGAAAACCCCCAAACGATACCAATCCCTATTACTGAGATATCGCGTTCTAGAGAATGGTATGGACAGACCCAAATCATAATACCTCCGGCCACAGCTGTCACCAGCATAGATGGATAAACAAACAGTTTACAAAAACAGTTTAGTGATGATTATGCGCAAGTTTGTTTGGAGTTTTATCTGTTTTGTGCTAATTAAGTTTAAAATCACATTAGTCATTATCTTAGGTTCAATGTAATGGAACTAAGATACAAGTACAGTAAGATACAAGAAAAAAATCCAAAGCCAAAACACCCTCAAAAAGCCTAAGATAACAACTTGATGACATCTAAACAATCAGGTTATTCGAAAGCCCATCTCAATAAGCAAAACCAACTATTGTTCCTTTGTAGAATGCCTCCAAGCTAGTATGCTAATCTGCCACAACCACATGTTCCACCAAATGTAACTGACAATAAGCAGTAGGTCTCAACATAAAACACACACCTCACATTTCTCTCTATTCACCGTTGAAGATACACACCCCTTTAGAACAGACCCAATTACACTTAGTGTTCACTTTTACAAATTCACATTTCTGCCGTTAAGGTGCTGCTCTGACCCAAACATACCTACCCCAAAATAATAATATAATACGTAGAGGAGTGCTAGGTTAATATAATCTTCAAGAAGTATTTACTTGTTAAGCCTCTGTAATATACATAGTCATTCTCATCTTACCAAATGTAACTGGGCCAAACTGTTTCCTTCCAGTCATCTTGTGTTTTCTCCAAGCATGACTGTACCTCTGCTGGCTGTATCTGCATACCTCCTCACACGACTGCTGACTTAATTTTCTGTTCTGGAGCACAAATTCCATTAAATTGGAATTTCAAATGGAAGCTTTCCAGATTCGCAGCAGATCAGCGTATCACATGAAAGCATGTGATGTCACATGGCAAGGGGACTGGCCTTGGGAATACTGACAAGCCCCCAGTGCCCTGTAGAAGACCTCGGTAATTGACCATCATTCACAGTAACAGCCTTTGTATTCTGCACTGCAACAACTGTTTGGGAATTTTTTTTAAAATGAACAAACAGGCCTACTAGGAACAACTAGCAAAAGTGCCAAATAAGGACTAGTTAGGCTTGATGAAGCATAAAGTACTCTATATTATAGATGAAACCCACAGTGTACTCTATTCTATTATTTCTAATTCTATTCTTGTCTCTTATCAAGATTACAAGTTTCCAAAAAGTACTTAATCTGTCAACAGTAATTCCATAAACATGTGTACAAAATTATGCACAAACCATGTTTTTATTACATTTGACGTTAACTCTATAGTTTAATTTATTGCAGCTGTATATATAGTTATTGAGTAAGCATAATTGAGGCCACAAGGTGTCCAAACCAAATTGGCTAAATGCATCATGTTTTCACTATTTTAAAAGAGATCATTTTTCTGGACATTTCCTAATTATACTTCTATGACACCAGAACCACAACACAATACTTCAGTACAGAATATAACTTTGGCTTTACAACTTTTCCTCTGTGTACAATTAACTTTGAGACCGGCAGATAGACACTGTGCACATTATAGACGTGGCACAAGAGCTGAAAAAGATCTAAATAAAGTCCAGATTTCTGGTTCTTCTGGTTCTTCTTCTTCTTCTATATGTAATGTTGCATACATTTGATGTAGTGAGATTGCAAACAAACAAACAAACAAACAAACAAACATTCTTATTAATATCTGGATATTTCGACCTGCCATGTCTTTTACTGAATTGTCCTCTGAAACAACTATGCAGTTACAGTGTGTCACTACAAAGTATTTAGTGACACACTGTAAACTCAGGTAAAATTCAAGATCAGCACGATAATTCATCTTTAAGGCCTTTTTATGGTTGTGCGTCGAATCAACTGCGTAGCCCCGCAGACCCCTCTGCCTCTACGCCGGACCCTACGCCGTAGCCTGACGTGCACCTCTCGAAAAATGTACACACGTAACAGTGACGCACGTCGCTTGGCAGCGTTCCATTTCCCCCCCCGACTCATTTCCTGGTTGTCCTTCTCCATAAACAACATGAAATCAAGGAGAGGGTTAACCTTTCCTGCTAAAGATGTCTCACCTTGGTCAGAAAGAACAGGGGAGACACTTTGTTTCTCTCACTATGACTCTAGAGTCGCTACTCGCTCCGAAGCTAATCGCTGTCACTTTCGCACTTCTCCCTCACTCTAACACACACACACACACACACACACACACACACACACACACACACACACACACACACACACACACACACACACACACACACACACACACACACACACACACACACACACACACACACACACACACACACACACACACACACACACACACACACACGCTCTGCGTGGAGTCACCGCAGGACCATAAAACGGCTTTTAGTCTGGGTGAAACATGTCTATCCACTGAATGGAGCAATTTAGGCCACAGGTCACTCTCAAAAAGGCTAAACAGCTGACATATTGACAGTTAAGGCTGTATCGCCAAGAAATTTATGAAAATTCAATAGTGATGATTCCAATAAAGAAAAATACTCCACAAATATTAAAGTTTATCAATGTTTTAAACCCCACAACGTCTCCAGGCAGCACTGCCTGGAAGGCACTAGGATTAGGCAATGGTTAAGGTTAGGGTTAGTTGCCTTGAAGTCAATGGTCGCAGCGCTGCCTGGAAGGAGACATGGAGGCTTAAATCCCCATTGAGCAATATTAAAACACCATCCTCTCAGTCATTCATATCATTCCCACAAGACCGTGATTAGAGACTTAGGGACTGTTCATTATTTATTTCAGACCCTCCCTTCACCAGCAATACATTTTTGATGACCCTTCAAAATGATTGGGGAAAAAAGGGATGACCCTCCCCAACAATTTATTGATGCCTTCTGCACTGGTTTGCGCTTGGCAAAGATATACAGATGCCCATTGTTTTTCTACAGCCATGACATACGAGACTAAACCTCTGCATTCTCATCTTACGCATCACCCTCCTCTGTTATGGTGTGGTGGCCATTTCAGTAGATTTACTCACTAACGTTGTTGTGGAAACACAATAAGCATGGAAACTAAATGCACACTTCATGCATTACTGCATTACTTCAAATACTAAGTTACTCATCTAGTAAACTAGTATTCACATGAAATAAAACCATAAAACACTGAGACCATTCAACACAGCATGCTGGGTAATAAGACATTCAACACTGGTTGCTATGGAATCGTCACTAGGCTTCCTCAGTCATTGTATATTTTAGCATAGGTAAAGCCGCCGAAGCTGAACATTATCCAAAACTCCATTTCTCAGCCGAGCGTCAATTTGGGAGCTTGCATGCTACCACTCCTTCCTTCTCAAGTGCCTTGAAAAGGCTGTCGTATGCACAATTTCACAAATAATCATCGGGACCGAAAATATACACTTCTCTCCTTTACTTGCTTTCAAATTTTGCATTTCCCCATCTGGCCAGTTATTGTGATGAGTTATTTACATGGTGGAGGCTTTATTTAGCTCTGCCCCTGTTGATGTAATTAAAAGTAAAGACATACTGTTTTAATTTGGTCATAGCAAAAAGTTTTCTAAAGAGATTAAAAGAAAGACACTTAAGCAGTGGAAAATATTCAGATATTGTCTGGGTTAAACTTAGGTTTCTGCTGTGTACAATGCACTGTCCGTAGTGTCAAGAGCTATAATGATGTTGTTGAGGCAAACATGGTTTATCCACATGATTAACCGCATCAATATATCTGGTTCTACTGCAAACAATGAGAAATTAAGAGTGTGCATGCACAAGATGTATACTTTGAGGACTTTTATTCACTGTGCATTGTTTATTACTCCTTTTTATCAATTTAAAAGGACAATTATGGCGCAAAACGAACCTAGGGGTTATTAACTGATGTGTACCTAGTCTGTCGCTCTCTGGGACATGTTTTCATGCTAATCGAATGAGTTTGGAGCTTTGACAAAGCTACCGCGGACCGCTGGTTAGCTTACAATGCTAGTTATATGGGGCATAGGGACACTCAAATTGGAAACCAGTCATGACTAGTCGAAAAACGAGCCCTGTGCTAATTCCTATACTGTCTATGGAGATTCCACGTTGCATGGCGTTCGACTAGTCATGACTGGTTTCCAAGATGGCTCCCGCAAGTAAACATGAACGCGACTGTCTTTATAATCTATCTTTTTTAATAAACTATCTGTACACTTACAATGTTGTCAATGCTTCGGTTCACATTTAGGGACCCTAGATATGCTAACGTTAACGTGTGGTGATATTTCAAGCCTTTTTAGTGATATTAGATAACGACTTAATTTGAGTGTCTCTATGCCCCATATAACTAGCATTGTAAGCTAACCAGCGGTCCGCGGTAGCTTCGTCAAAGCTCCAAACTCATTCGATTAGCATGAAAACATGTCACAGAGAGCGACAGAGTAAGTACACATCAGTTAATAACCCATAGGTTCGTTTTGCGCTGGAATTGTCCTTTAAATCTGTCACTCAGGACTGCGATGTGGTGGGAATGACAATGACAATTGAATACATCATGATAACACATGATTGAAATTGAATGTTTTTTGTAATTAATATCAATAATAGCAAGTGTGAAGCTAACCTGTCATGTTCTTCCTGCATGCTGAAAGCCATCTCATCTTCAGGGTATTAAGTAACTTACAAACTGACAATTTTAAGGAAACTACAACTATAACATCATACATTTGACTTGAGGATTCTATGACAAACCCAGTGATCCATTTCTACAGCATCTGTTAGCTAAGCGCTTAATTATTGCAAAAATTATAACATAAATAAATGGAACATTCAATGGTTGATCTAAAAGAGTGAAACATTAAACTGCCTTAAGCTTGTATTTAAACAAGGACATTATATTTCAGCCATTTTAACCAAAACCCCATTCAAACTCATCACTTTTCAGCTGAGGGAACACATAGCTCATGAATGCTAATGCACTTGATAAATTCTAGGTAGCACTTATCAACACTGAACAGAATACAAACAAGAGGCACTTGGGGTGCAAAATATCTACAATTTCCCTCATTAATATGTAAATATATACAGCAAGGTACTTCAAAAAGCTAATGCACCATGATTACATAATGTCTGCAACTTCTACTATATCAGTGGGGGACACACTGTCAGATAATTTCTTCTATTTCTCTTAAAAATGACAATAGTACCAATAGTGTAATAAATCAGGTTTCTTCTATTCATGCAGCATGGAGAGACGATCTGGTTTGATGTTCTTGATGTTTCTTCTGAGTACCTTGCTTTATATACAGTATCATCAAGTAAACAAAAGGATAACAGTCTCTGAGGCCTTCCTGAGACCAAAGGCCATGTTAATGTACCTAGACAGTAGCCCTTCAATGTTAAAACCTCAGGACAATGTTTGCCTCAGGACAATGTTTCTTTGATGTTAAACTCTTATCCTATCCTTCCATCAGGACAATGACCCTAGATCTTACCTCTCAGTTGATTGTCAGCAGACCCTAATCTGACACCTAGAATCATGAGCTCCACCAGAGTACAAAAACCTAAAATGGTATATTTCCCACAATACAAATGATAAAAATAAATCTGTACTTCTATAGTGATTATGCAGTAGTTTCATTGGTAAAGACCATAGTAAATGCATACATGTCTGCAGGTACTGTTTGACTACTATACCACAGATGAAGTTGAAAATGTTGTCATTGAGGTGTTGATTTACCACCATGTACTCTTTGAGGATGCACAATTACATAATATAGCAAGGTGTTACCCACTCTTAGTGAGACAAAATCTCCATCAAGGTACAGTTGAAGATGTTAAGACCTACCAGAATTTCAGTGCATCTTTGCTGTTTTTGGGGTGATGCTGCACATAGTGGAAGAGACAGAGGAAATTCTCCAGACCCTGAAGGCTGACCTGATGAGAGACAGATAAAAAAAAAAAAAGAAAAAAGAATAGGAACATGAATCAAACCCAGATTATTACTTGCACTCACATGAAGAGTAACTGAAATGAAAAACAGCACTACACAATAACCGTAACCTTTCAAATGATAACCAATTTTTGGCAATACTCTCAATGATTTAATGTTTTGTAATCGTTATAGATAATGGTACCACCAATTATATTGTGATGTAACAGCCACTAACAAATAAAGTTAGACTTGACCAATGTCGTGTAGTGGAACTATTGCTCTAATATTGAATTATCAGGTCAGATCCCATGCTAAAAAGTCAGTAATTTTATTTCTCCTTTCTAACATCCCAATACAAAAGCACTGGAACCACAAAGTACCCCTTTGTACTTACACTCACGTTTTCATTAAATGACACACTACTAATTTTAGATATTGCATTTTTATCTGTGAACAAACTTCCCCCTATTCATGTTCAATACAAAGGCTCATTGCTCTGAACAATAGTCTGGTGGACAGCACATTTTACAATTTCAAATCACAATCAGCAAAAAAGAATAGCACTGGAGAATCCCTGAATCTGGGAAAACAAATATGAATATAAGCTTAGCCTCATCAAAGTCAGAGCGTTACAATAAAGCGATCAAAAAAAAGAATCTTTCACAACCACAGTTGGCAAGACAATTGAGGACTTTGTTAAAAGTGAGACAAGCCTTCTGACCGCTTTTAACTGCATTACCATTCCATGGGTAGTGTGTTAATATTTAATATTAAGCCGGCGTCCTGCCTTCCCTTACACCACACCGGAGCTAGCTTTACCCCCCTGTTAATCTGACACCATTGACTGGATTCAGGCAACGCTGATCCGTGACTGATGTGGCTGCACTGGATGTCTGGGTCACAAAGCCAAAGAATAGACACCACACAGTACCAATCACATTACACACAGTTTGACCTACAATGCCATTAACGGTATACTGATAGGATGGGGGAAAAAGAAACATCTGTACATAAGATTAACAAAAATTTGAGGGATTATTGTAATAAATGGATGGATACAGAGGAGAAGTCTGTGGGTTCACTATACATCTGTTAAACTGGTGCGCTTAGTTAATAGTATGCAAACTCTTTTCAAATAGCAACATATGTCAAATTTGTTGCCTTTTAAATGCCACATTGCTTGTAAGAAAATATCTGTAACGTAGTAACAGGCAAACCAGCTTTAAAAAAGGACATATTTTCTTTTTAAATAAATGCTGTGTGATGGTTCAAATTCATGCCAATGTGCAGCATTGGCCAATGGCTGCAACAGTGGCCAGGCTAAATCAGTCAACCTAGTGGAAACACTGAAAACATAACTTTTGTTTATTGACAAGAAACACTCCGCAGAGCACCTGCTCTTACTTTGAAGTATGCATCAAACCAAAACTTGCACTCAATTTTACAGGTGGCCTATAACCAGTACTAGCCAAAGATTATATCAACAAATATCAAAAAAAAAAAAAAAAAAAAAAACTATAATAATTTTTTTTCTTCCAATTTGTGTACTTGCACCAGCATTAGTTTGCACCCGTGGCTTCCCCACAAAAAAATTAAACTGGCAGTTAACTCCAAACTAATTTGGATGCAGTGATATATCATAGTGACACCACAGCAAATCATTTAGCAGCATTGACACAGATTTCTACATAGACTCAATTCTGGAATCAAAAAGCAGAAAGTGACAAAAACTGAAAGTAATTGATGTAAAACAGCCTTTTAAAAGAGTAAATATGGCATCATTTACAGTTCTACAATTCTGTTTTCGGTTTATTCTTTACATATGCATATCTGGCTATGCATATCCGTGAAACTGATTTACTCACTCTCCATGACTAAAACACAGGAGGGAAACTTTTAAAAATCGGTTATTCATGTGTCACGGCGGAGGACAGGGACAAGGCTACTGTTCTGGCAAAATCCAGCTCTGCTGTATAGTTACGTGGTGAGTCAACTTCCAACCTGTGTCACAACTGTCAGAGCAAGTTTTTAGTTACATACTGTAGTATCACTATGAATGGGATTAAAAGAGATGTAACCGGCAAATAAGCAATTTAGGCTTAAAGATGAACACATTATGTCCAAGTGTCAATTTTAAGTTGCCAGTGATGATGGTGCAGAGATGACCACACTCACCACGGTCAAGGATGGGCAGAGAGGGTGACACTTCAACAGCTGAGGCAACAACCCACCCAAGCAGGGAGAGGATGGGTGGGTAGGGGTCACTGCACACCAGGGGGCTGGACAACATCACACAGGGGAAACAGAAACAGGGAAGAGAAAGAAATGCATGGATCATGAGAGAGACAGGAGAGGACAGAGGTAAAACATGAAAGCTGACAAGAACATAAAAAAGGTGAATGAAATAACTGCAGCAACAGATGACAGCAAAGATAAACAGGGGGAGGGGGGGGACAACTGGCAGTAAATCAAAGCTTCGAGGTTGCCAAAACTGCTATTAGTTAAAAAAAAAAAAAAAGCTCTGCAGCTATGCACTCAACTATTAAAAGTTAATCTCCCAAAATGACTTGATTTGTACCTGTTGTGGTCGTATTCCTCATATGGGAAAGGGAAACAGTGGTTCACGATAACACTAATTTCCCAGCAACGGGGTTGTTTTTTCCACCGAGGCTCTAATCCAATATTACAAAGCTCGGCACAAACCAGCCAGGGTGATTTGATAATGGAGAGACTGCCAATACTGATTAATACAGCTTGGAGGGGAAATCAACTGTTCACAAAGCCCCAAGAACACATTTCTGTAAACAAAAAGAAAGCGGAAAATTTATTTGCTACAAGAATACACACTTAAAGGGGTGATGCAATGATTATATAGGGTATTTCACACTGTTCCTTAAGGTCTCAGAATAGGGTATGTAACATTGGTTGGGCTGAAAATGGCCCGGGTGCTGTTCTATGGGCCCTAATGCAACCCTGTGAAAAAGCCCTAGAATGAACGAGAGGTTTTCTCCCTTATATGGAATGCTCATGAATATTTAGATGAGCTGTGCACTGATTGGTTGGTTCACTCACACACAGGTTGACACACGCACACACACACACACACACACACAGAGTTTGTCTGCTATTTCATTACTAAATTCACTGCTGAGACTTTTTTATGCGAGAAATCAACTATGTAGAGCTCAAATATGGGCTGTTTTACGAAAATTGATGGCTAATGGTTGGAGTTCAGAAGCTCCACAGTCTGACGTGACAGCTGGCCGGTGCCTGCCGGGGTCGCTGCATTGCCGGTCAGCCTGTCCACCTTCACAGACCCCGCTGTCAGCTGGCTGGAGCTCCGTCACGGCCGGCAGCCCACGGTGCTCCATACCCAGCGCAAAGTCACCGTTTCTGGGTTAACTAGACTACCAACTGCCGCTGCCCTGACGGATACTGTCCCCTGTTTGTATACTTAAGTCTCTATTATATTTTTCTTTTGTCAGAGGGTGGCTTTACATGACGAATACATGTTTAAATACTGAAAGCCTTTTAGGTTTCCCTAATTGCTCGGACATGGTGGCTGTGACCTGTGTCTATTACACTGCCTTTACCCAACATAGCAATCATGGGAGACCTAGTCATGGGAGTCTGATGGCTGAGTCACCCACACGGGTACAGACTTTCCTCTCAACTCTCTTTGGATAATTGGGTAGACTACAACTTGGCAGAAGCAGTGAAAGCAATGTGATCCTGTCCTCGTGAGAGAGGACGTGGGGCGTTGGTTATGTAATGTTTTTCTTTTCCGGTTTGAAATCCCTACTGATCTAATTTGACATTTGGGTGATGAGCATCATGAGGAGCCCCTAACGTTCCGTATTTCCTCACAAACTACAGTCAGAGAGCAGAGCCGCATCACACAACACCACAATTACCCCCCCCCCCATTAAGACACAACAAAATGTCAAGAGGCTACCATCAAAAAGCTTGTTTGGTTTTTTGTCCGTGTCAGATACACACACTCACAAACCATGACCTTTATTTGAACATAGCCACTGTGTAGGAAATGAATATGTGTCACTTTCGGTTTCATTGTTTTCATTACAGGGAGATAGCGTGCAAGCTGGTGTTGGTCATAAATTATGATCCAAACACCCTCTTTTGGCCTTCCTCTCCCCTGCAGGACTGAGAGAGAGGCTGTTTTCGAGAAAGAGATCTGACTCGATAACATGCCACTGAGTGGAAAAAGCTAAGACTTTTGGTTAGACTCTGACTCAACCCAGAGCTAGAGACATGAATTATTCATCCATTCAGCCAGTCATTTGGAACAGCCCTGCAGACCAGAGCCAATAGAAGTTGAGACCAAGGACGGAACAATAAATGCAGATGTGAAATGAGTCGTGTGGTCAATCAGCAAGCCTAAGGATGCAACTTCACTAAAGACATTTTACTCAAAGAGCAAGGTCATGGTGAATTCACAAAAAAAAAAAAAAAAAGTGTAGGAGTATTATTGGCAAATTACTGTGGGAGTAAATGAAACAGCTTCATCACATTAATAGGTTGCCAAATATGTTTAAAATCAGTAGGCCTGCAGTAGAAGTTCTAGTATATGTTTTTTTCAGGACTGAAACTTATATAACTGTACATGTTTGACATAGTAGTAAGACTACGACTTGTTTGAGTTAAGAAGTTATGAAAGAGGACTTTTATGATGTGAAACTTCCCACTCACTTGAGGTTAGGCATTACTAACCCTGAAAAAGGTGAAACAGCTCCCATCTGGTTGGTTTTTCAGTTTTAGGTCACTTTAGAATTTACTATCTGAAAAGGTCCCACAATTCTCCAAAAATGCCCTGAAGTAGTGATTCTCAACTGCTAAGACAGGTAATGCTGTACTGTACTTCCATCATTGTTTTGCTGAAAAATGATGCTGCCTTAAGGCTATACATAAGACAATTCATATTAGAACAATCCTCACTGACATACTTTATGCAGATAGAGGCAGTTTGTTGGATATATACTAGTCAAAGTCAAAACATTTTTCCATTTTACTAGACTGCTGTTTGAAAATAACAAGAGAGACCCATTAATGTTACAATTATTTGTTCTTAGTTGCTCTGATGTGGAATATGATCCATACACATTAATCGCTTTAGATATCTAGAGCATATATACATATTACAGCTGACCTTAATGCCACACTAACTGTACAAAACATAATGTCTCTGATAATACATTCATGGAAATAATGTACACAGCACAGTCTTTTACCAAAGGATCACAGAAATAAAGTATGGTGCATCTCACATTGTTCAGTCCTTTACTCCTTCTTTAGTATTCACTCCATTTCGCCTTATGCTTTGCTCGACAAGTTTAATCTTCTTAAGACAAGGATTCAGGGCTTTACCGCAGAAGGAATGTAAAGCACAGAACTGAGCTTAGAAAGCTAATGACAAGTATTGCGGGTGGAATATGTTACCGGGGTTGTCCTGCTTCCGAAAATCCCTGTTTAATCAGCTTTGCAAGTACAGTATCTGTTGTTAGACATTAGGGACAATGTACAGACAATGGACATTTACTTTACAGCCACCAGGATTATAAACATCAACGTTAAGAGTAGCTACAGTACAGAACAATACTTACAAGATGAGTCTAATGTCTTTTCAAATGCAGGGTCATCCATTACGCAAAAGATTCAACCAGAGTTAACATTAGTAGCCAAAGATTGCAACTGACTGAATTTAAAGTCATGCACCAGTGAAGCAGAGCCAGCAAAGATTACAATTATCTGGAGTCCGTTGGTTCCAGAAGACTAGAAAAGTGAAGTGTTCCAAACACCACACTTCAGTATTTTGAAACATCCTGTTAGCTCACAATGAAACTAAACAATCCACAAGCAACAAAACCTGGTGTCTTGCTTGGCTCCTGGCCAGGTAACCATTCTCCTAATTGACTATGCTCATTAAGATTCACAGAGATTGGGCAGAAAGAGTCTCCACAGATACATTGATGCAAGTGTGCCCAAGGCAAATTGCCTTTGTACTGAACACACTAATATGGTAGTCGTGGCTCCATAAAAGAAAGCCATTCCAAAGAATGGAGAGAAATGCTTAATGTAAAAATTCCCATTATACTGAAGCTATAATGTATACACTAACTTAAAGTAAATGCTACAGATTAAATACGAAAAAAAAAGTTTTATTATAGTGGATTCTACGGTGGCTAGCCAGGGCAAACACGCAGCAAGGCCCAAAACACTTCCATTAGTAGAAACGTGCTGCAAATACAGAAACAACGCAAAAGCAAAAAACACAAACTCCAAAAACACATGCAACAGAAAAACACAGCATATCCAGTCAACACAACGGAAGTTCTCCAGGCCATCCAAATTTACAACATGATGCAAATGGCGGATGACGTTGCAGGGAGATTACATTTATTAAGGACTTGACTTTCCCTCTCGCCTTTGTAAAACAGCAAATAAAATATTTAACTATTAAATGTATGAGCAGTAGTAATCAGGATTATGAAAGTGTATTTGTTCCACAACGGATAGCAAGTGGCGCAGCGTGACATTTTCACTAGCTGTGGATACAGCTCTATAGACAGCTCTGTGGCAGTTTTTGTACTTTGAAAACATGAATATTTTTAAAGTATTTTATTGTGATGTTATTATCATATTGTCGGTGATGTGTCAGTGTCTTTGTTCAGGTGCTGTGCACAGATCTGACACCCCTCCCAGTCTACTTCATCCCCGGCTCTCAGGAGCTCCATGCATTCCGTGGCCAAATTGCCAAAAAATGGAGTCTTCTAAACCAGTGGTTCCCAACCTTTTTTCCTTGGCGCCCCCCCTACTCATGTCTAAGAAAAGCTGAGCCCCCCCCAAAACAAAAGTTGAGGTAACTCTCCAGATAGAGCCTTACTTTCTTTTTTGATACAGAGGAGTTATCAGCACGGTTAAGATTCTCTTCCATGTTTCATTTATAAAATAGTGATGCCGTGGCGGCAGGAAAAACGAGGATACAACAAAATACTTTTGTATACATTATATATTGTAGTGTATTATCACAATTTGTTTAACATGTGCAAATATATATATTTTTTTTCCTCAACCTCAAACCAGATAAAGACTTGCGCCCCCCCTGTGATCTTTGCCGCCCCCCCTGGGGGTGCCCGGACCCCAGGTTGGGAACCACTGTTCTAAACGGTAGTACGCATACCATAACAATGGGTGACGTCACTGCTGCTACATCCGTTATTGTTATAGTCTATGGGCCGGATGAAAGTGGGTGCAGACAAAGAGGCACTTATAGGGCAATGAGGTCAACAATAGATTATGGTTGTACATTAAATGCAACAGCAGCAAAAACATCACTGCAAAAAGTGGATCGACTACAGTATAAAGCATTATGTTTATGTATAGGAGCTATTGTCAACCCCCGTTAATGCAGTAGGTTAATAGAAGCAGGAGTTAAGAAAAGAAACTTGCACATTTGCATTTAATTCTGCATCGTTTCTGTATTTGCAGCACTTTTCTGTTGCAAGTGTTTTTGGTGTTTTTTACTTTGCATCGTTTCTGTATTTGCAGAACGTTTCTCCTAATGGAAGTGTCTTGGGCCGTTGTAGTGCATTTGCCCTGGTCAGCCACCGTGGGATTCTGTAAAGTAAATGCTCAATGGCGTTTTAAGCCCCCAACGTCAACTTCAAGGCAGCGCTGCGACCGTCGACTTCAAGGCACCTAACCCTAACCATTGCCCAATCCTAGTGCCTAACAGGAAGTGTTGCCTGGAAGGCGACGTTGGGGGCTTAAAACACCAAACATCCAGGCATCCCAGTTCTGTTGTTGTCCTTGGTCATTGTGCTGTGAATAGGTAAAAGAAGTACCAGCAAGAGATTGATCCTGAGATCATGATAGAAATGCAGATGAAAAGTGAGATGAGAGACAAGAATGCAAAAGATAAAAAAGGGGGGGTCGGGGGGGTCAAAGAAAAAGAGGCTGCAGCAGTAGTAGCTTCACACTTTCTTTGTGGTATCTTATTGATTACTGCAGTAGAAACTGTGTTTTAACCCTCCATATTTCAATGTAAAGTGTGATCACACAATTTGGAAAAAGAGCAGGAGGGCAAAGTCTTGCTGTCTGGTGGGCGTTAAAACAAGGGCCTTTTCAGTTATTGGACAGTTTCCATGATCACTTAATCATGTTTACCTCTATACTGAATGCAATGACTAGCAGATGCCACAGATGGTAGCAAGGTACAGTATATACTTTGGCACTGATAGGACTGGCAGAAAATATAATGTGCAAGCTGTACAACAGCATATGTGAGTGCTATAGCCTGTCACTGTATGTCCCTGTCAGATTCAATCAGGAGGGAAAGTTACGGTATCAGCGAACTAGAGAGTACAGCTGTGGTTCACTTAACCATCTTGAAAAACCATACTACAGGCTTTCTCATTAGCTTTAAATATGATAGCAGGTTTGACTTTTTAAGAATGATTTGCACATGATAAATCACAAATAATGGACAAATATAATGGCTGTGTGTGTGTGTGTGTGTGTGTGTGTGTGTGTGTGTGTGTGTGTGTGTGTGTGTGTGTGTAGGGCAGATCACTCAGCCTGCAATCTCAGTCTGATCCTAATCCAGGTCTCGTGATCTGGCTGCTGTTAGTTCTCTGACAGCAGGAGGGGGCTGAAAAGAGCTGCAGTGTGGCCTAACAGAGATTTCAGAACCACCCAGTACCAGGTAGTATCCAAACTTCCCCAGTCAAACCATTCATGCATTTGATCCTTTTTGTACCCAGATCTAGTATATATATATATATATAAAAAAAAAAAAGAAGCTTGTATCCACCGCAAGCATTTTTGGATTAAATGCAATGTGTGATTGGCCGACTACTGCAGCAGCTACAACCCATACAGTCTGTGGTGTGGTGAAATTCAGCGCGAACGTTCAAAAGTATGGCTATACTACACACCTGTGGTGTCTGATAAAAAATAAATGCATAAATGGCAGAAGGACTATTTCAAATGAAGTATTCTATTGGTATCTGCATCACTTTAAAGTTACTGGCAGGGTACAAAATTACCTTTTTTGTCCACTGGCCAAATGGCTAGTGAATGCTCAAATTTCACCAGCCACTCAATAGATTACCATTGTTTTTTTGGGCGGTGAATGAAGCTAAATCTACCAGCCACTTGCATATCTTACCAGCATTTGGCTGGTGCTAAATTTGTGCCCGGGGTACAGCTATTAGTACTGGCTTCATAATGTTGTTAAACGATACCCAGCCTTACTCCTGTAATACACTGACAAAGGAACAAAGACACACTTACAAAAGTGCACTTGTCTCATAATGAGCAATCTGTGGCTTATACCTGCCTCCACCTCTGTGCAGTGACTCACTCTGCTTGTGCTGTGTACCAGTTACATTTCTAGCTCTAAAAGTGGCGTCTGGGGACCTCTAGGAGGATTCAACGCATGTCCCATCCAAAGCAACAAGGGGAATCATTTCTTTCAGTTATTTTTACTGCTTGTTCCTACCACAATGGCAGAATGACACATACTGAATGACTCTCCCACCTCATACAAGTTTATATAATTCTGTACAAAATAAGTCAGATCTGAAAACAAATAATCTTCTCCAAATCAGAGGAGGAAATCTTATAAAAACAGGCATCTCCTGCCTGTCACTGTACAGATGTTTCATTTTATGTTTTGGGGGGGTCTAAGTTAGTTTTACGAGTACAAACACACATATACATATATATACACACACATATATATATATATATATATATATATATATATATATATATATATATATATATATATATATATATATATATACATACATACACAACATCTAAATCTAAACTCCACATATCCTTTACAGTTTTTCTGTGAAGGAATTTATGGAGAGCAGAATTAACATTGGAGTTTTTTTTTTTTTTTTTTTTTACAGTATAATTTCTACAGCCACACATTTTCCAACAGCCTTTTCTAGTTCACTTATTGTGGCAAAACTGAGACAAACACAGTAATGAAGCATGAATGACAAGCAAAGAGCTGAGTTAAAGAAGCTCTCTTAACAATGTTTGCTATGTTTGGATGATATAACCTTGGTTATCATTTGGAATCAAAAATATCTCATACTAACACCCAGCAATTGTTTTAGATGCAATGTTTGGATATGGAGTGTCAAATTACAATTCTAAACAAACAGGATACCCTCTTGTTTTTCAGAGTGAGCAATAATAAATGGACGTGTGCTGTATTTGCATGTTGAATCAGGTAATTTCCTATTTTCCCAATTCAAATTAAATACTATATACGGCCAGTTTTGCAACTTAAACATGATAAAGACAAATGCTTTGTATTCATCAGAACAAACACGATATACCTTACTGTATTCAAGACTTTACAAATAAAATTTCTGAATTCCAAGCTTTTTTCATGACCACAGTAGTCCTAGAAACTAAAAGTAAGCATCACCACCACCCAGAGAAAGACACAGAAGATGGGCCATTATCGCACCGGCTTCTGCCTACATAGTGTCTGCCAGCAGCACCTACCTGCAGATCCGCTCCTTGCAGTCTACAATCCATGTACTTTTCCCACGCATATGACAAATCGGTCTGCTGTGGACTGGCCATTTCGTCCGCACCTCCAGGCACAACACCAGTCAGGGCGTTGAGGAAGCCAGGAATAACAAAATTCGCTTTTTGGCGTCCTCTCTAATCCTCCATGATGCTGAAAGTGCCCCGGACAGCACCGAACGAAGCCCCAAATGTTCTCCTGAGTCATTCATAGCAGATTCATGATTCACTGCGCTGCTTTGCCACTTTTAAATTGTGATTCTGTAGAAAAAATACAAAGTGTCAAGGGTTAGCAAAATACAATAAGCTGGCACAGCCTCTTTCGCTTTTGCTCATGCACTCTGAGGACAGTTGTTTATGACGCACTTAAACCTGACTTGAACCCAAAACTTAAAGACGAGCTTCTGTAGCATAACCAAAACAAACAGACTCCAGCCATATACACTCAGCTAGCTAGCTGGGTATCTGACAGGACCTGCGTCAAATCCCTAGGCAGATTGACGCAACTGATTTCCGGTTTGGGATTTTCTTTTCAAAATAAAATCCTCTAACAGTGCAGTAGGTAATTATAATGAAGACTATAATTTCACTAGAAACCCCAATAAAACATTTTCATTTAGAGCTGGGCAATATATCGATATTATAGCGATATCGTGATATGTGACTACATAATGTCTTAGATTTTGGATAACGTAATATCGTGATATGGCATAAGTGTCTTTTCCTGACGGGGGATCGACAGACAGACATAGACAGACAGACAGGCAGACAGACAGACATTAGTTAAAGGTTCAGAAACATGTACTAAATAACCCGTTTCACAACGTTAACGACGTGTTTAAACCGTGACCGTTACCTTCTATATGAGGACGACATATTTCCTGCCTCCACTAGGGGGCGCTGACTTAGGAAACGCTCCTGTGGGTTAGGGTTTTTTTCCCGGTTTTAATGGCTGCATTACAGTAAAGTGATTTACTTTTCCTTAATTTACCAGACTATTCTAGCTGTTCTATTATTTGCCTAATGATTATTCATCAAAAATCTCATTGTGTCAACTCTACAATAGGTATTTGGTCAAAAATATCGTGATATTTGATTTTCTCCAGATCGCCCAGCCCTATTTTCATTAGTTCATTATAACAATATGCATTTAGTTGAGAGGCACTGATCATTTTCTCACATGAATGAATGAATACTAATATAATATATATATAATATATATATATATATATATAATTGCATATATATATATATATATATATATATAGTAAAATATATATTGCATAATTACACACAACACTTCATAAATACATCTAAAGAAAATAAGATGCACATGCATGTAATTGTAAGCATTTACGTCTCCATATTTAAAAATATTGAGTCAGTGGCTATAGTGAGGTGATTCCAACCCGATGTTCCAACCATATCACACCTCTACACTTTGCAATTTCTCAAAATGATTGACCTAAAAAGCAGTTATAATATAATAATAGGTTACTTGTTAAACACGTTTATCTTCTCTGCTTTAAAGTGACAACTTCGCATATATAATTAAGCTGCATTGGCAAACCACCCAATCAGCTGTGATATTAGTTACATTTCGTGTGACGTGTTTATACGAATTATATTAATTTATGTACCACCGACTACGTGCTTACTTTTCTTTGAATGTATTCTACAAGGTGAGATTTGACTCAAAAGTTGCACTTCATGTTTTATTTTGAAAGTTATGCTCGATAGTTAGCTAGCTATGTATTTATTGTTCTAGCTAGCTTGACCGCAAAAAGCAGATACCTCGATAATGTTAACCTTAATATTTGCATAAATACTATATAAGCCTTAGAGCCGCTATACCTAAAGGATTCTACAACCTATTTTTATTAACAAAATAGATTTCCCGAATTTGAGTTATCTTCCGAACAGTCATAACGTCAGCTGTTGTTGCACCGCATCGTACAGTGTAAGCTGTCCAAACTGTGCAGCACAGAAAAAAGAATATATATCGTAAACAGCATTTACCAAAATAAGCAGACCGTCCGCTAATATCTAGCTACATCTTTCTTACATTTGGAATGTCCCGTTTTAAGTGGGAATAGTTAATTTTCATACATACCTTCGTTCCCACAAATTAAAGTAGCTAATGCTAGCCTTCGTCCAGCAGACTGACTGACAGATGCTGTGTATTTTTGCCCTCGGCGATGACTGCAAGGCAGTCATATACATAGCCTACCGTCCCTTTGCTTGAACGTTAAAGAGAACGTTAACGGCTGAGTAAGGGACTGAACGTAATGACGGGTGGTCACAAAATTCTCAAGTTAATTTTGTCGGTGACATTTTTCATTTAAATTTGCTTACAGGGTAGAAGTCAAAGTTGACAAGTACAACCTACAAAATTCGTGTTTGAGCCCTTTAGATAAAGACAATTTGAGTTTTTAGTCATCTGGTGAACCGGTAGAACACACTGAAAACACAATTATGATTAAACATGTTAAAATGAAAAAGGATTCCATCTCACATAATTTATCCAAAAGACTGATTTATCCATCTGTTCTCCAGGGCACAAATAATCCTCGCAGACAAGTTTGAGGGAAGGGACGAGGCAATATCTTAATAAGCGCTCACAGCTGGTGACATGCCCACTGACCTCTGTTTTGCTTCCCATTGGATAACACACATCTAATTCCCCAATCAATCAAACCATTTGTTCAGGATGGAATGATGGAGCGTTAGGCTCCATCTCTGTAAATCCGCTTATGGGTAGCAAAATCGGCGGACCAGTGCAGTCTTTGTTTGTTTAGGTTGGAAAAAGTTAAGACCTTTTCATACCGATCTGAGTAAGCAAATTGTACCAGCTCATTCTTGTATAACTGTCCTGCTTCTGGGAGCCAAAGAGATGTTTTAACATAATTTCATATATAAACACCACACACAATATAAATGGCTGTTTATAAATCACAGTGTGACAACAACCAGCAGATGAATCAATTATATATTGTAGTTGCAACCCTAATAGGATTGTTGTGGTTTCAATAAGTCTACTATATTCCGAGTTAATCAAGAGTCCTTAAATGCACCATTGACGTAGGCACGTGTCTCCCTTTTTTCTGCAGCTGTGGGGGTGGCATCATTTTGTTTCCTTTGTCAATAAAGCGGAAACGTAATGTCACTGCTACATTGTGTTTAGAAAATATATCATGTCAGCACAAGTGCCTCTTTTCCAGCACTTATTAAAGCACTTTAAAGGTTTCACTATTACTTGCCCGCTGGGAAATTAAATCCATCCCTATAACGATTCACTTATTCAAGTGGCTGAGTCAGTTATTCAAGTATATTTCTATTTAACGAATTAGAAATAAATGACAATGTGGAAAATATATATTTCATATAGGCTATAGCAAAGGGGCTGAACATTTTAAAGTGATTCATTATCAATCTAACTAAAACACAACTCCTATAGAAACATTTTAAGAATAGTAGGGTTTAGAGATCATAAATGTGGCCTAATAAACATTTTGATATTCTACATTTTACATATAAATCTGCCCTAGTGCCCTGTCTGCCACATGATAGTATTGCACATGACAAACTATATTGCAACCGCTAAGTTTTCTTTGGCGCCACCTACCGCAACATAACGTCAAACATTCGTCTGTGATGAACTCTACCTAACACACGGTGTCGCTATTATTACACTAAAGTCACAGACACAGCAGACCGACATGTTAGAAAAATGTTTATTCTTTTTTTTTGCCCAACTCGAACAGGCACTTGTCCTATTCCACAATAATGCTTCAATGAGATAAACTAATCCGAACATGCCACAGTGTAACAACACTGACATTATATGATGCCATGCATTGCTCTGATCAACGTCACAGTAAATGATGTATCCCTTGAACTTTATTCTCATTTTATGTGCACTCAGGAAAAGACAAAAATAATAGGGTTTATATTTACAATTCTCCACGGCAGTTGTGATTTTATAAAGGGAAATGTAAAAATGTAGATAAGCATAACAGTAAGTTAACCTCTGGTTTTCAGTGGCATTTTCAGTTTAGTAATGCTGAGTGGCTCCTAATTTGCTGTCAAACATCCAAACAGTGTAAACTCTCAGAGCACAGCCGCCTCCATTCAGTAGCCGCTGTCTGTCTCCACACAGCCCACACCCACTGCGTTGTCAGGACATTTGCAGGAGCGGCCGGTAGGGGTTGCTAAACAGAGGTGAGTACAGCCCCCGTTGTTCACAGCACAGTAGTTTTGTCCTGGTGGAAGGAAAAAACATCCAAACTCTTAATGCGGCACATTCCAAGGCATTTGTATAAATCATAAGCCAACATAGCAAGGGACGACAGGAAACTGTCTCTCCACTGTTTATTTAACAGATATATACATACTTAAAAGGAAACACATAGCAAACTCCAGATGTTGGAGGCCCCCCTCCCTTGACTCCACATTCCCTGGCTTTATGCATGCGGCCTTATCTAGCAGAGAGCACGAGGCCTGGTGTTGCACAGTAACATCAGTCATCCCTACATTTAATGATTAATACTAGCTGCAGAATGCCTCCTGTTGCTTTCAGAAATTGCATTTTTGTTTCGTGGTCTGCGGTTCTTTAAAGAGGAGACAGAGGTCACAAAATTGGGCCACTATGTCTTGAAGAGGAAAGGGAATGGATAATAAGCCTGACTCTAAGGTAGCAACCAAATGTCCAAGGGTCAAGCTATTTTTAGGAATTGTTCTTTAGTGGGACCGGAAGGGTTTTCTCACAAATTGCTCAGTAAATAAAAGAAAATCAATAAAAATGTGACTTCCAGTGCAAACATTTTAAGGGGAATTCAAATGGAATGTATAGCCCTGGTATGTTTACCTGACGGACACTGGGCATAGGCTGTGGCGATCCCATATATCTTGGTTCTTTTCTGAGGCTGGAACTCGTCTAACTCCTTGCCAGCATGGCGGTCCACAGCAATCACGGCATCTCTGTTGTAAACACAATAAGTACAAGAGTAAAGCTATCCGGGACTATCCCAGCTTGGGGAAATGTTAGCATCCTGCCTTCCCGTGTTTTGTATAAAGCCTGTCAAGAATGAGTAAGGGTTAGGGTAGCTTTCTTAGCCATAACTGACATAGTTTGTGTGCCTCCCCCACCACCACCACCACCTCTCAACCTTCTCCAGCAATGCTAAAACCCTGGCAAGATCAGAGGGAGGCCCTGGGCAGGTCATCCACAGACGCTGAGGCTGAGAAATTGCAAGCAGCTGCCACTTTTTAAGATGCTTCCTCACCCCACATACACACGCACGCACACAACTAGACACGCCAACCCCCGCATTTTTTCAGCGGCTAACATACAGAGTCAGCCGCACAGTCTTCAGAGTGATCTGGACAAACATCAAGGGCCATGGCTTGAAGTGTGGGGAGCTTTCTGACCCCTGACCTATCCTCTCCTTCCTCTACCTTTGACAGATCTGTGTTCTTTCATTGCACAGTGGACCGTGGATAAAGGCTGCAATATATCCCTAATGCTATAGGTTCCAATGCGTACTAATTAAAAACTATCCAAAATTACATCAAGGTACAGTGGCTAAACTGCTACCAGTAAAAACATTTTATTTTTTTAAACCGTTAATAATTATGTAGGCAGTACACATACAAACATAAAGCATTCCAGGATTTCATTTATCGGAATACTAAAAGTAGTTTATTTTACTTACATCTTCTTTGTCGTCATTGGATAAAAAGCTAGACTTCGAAAATGTTAATGATAATAGAAAAAGTCAAACCTCCGCCAGTCGGTGTAGTAGATGTTCTTCCCAAAAGACGTGATTCCAAAAGGGTACTGAAGGCCCTCCATAATCTTTCTGCGGTCACCGTGGCCAGGATGTGTGCACTCCATTTTATGTGTGCCTACAGGCGAGAGATTGTTGCTGATCACAAGGAGGACATCATTTCATAGATGAGTCATTTGTCGGAAATCTACAATACCTGCATCTGCCCAACAAAGCAGAGAGCTCTGAGAGTCGTAAGTCAAGCCGTTTGGCAGGCCGAGATCGTCTTTAACCAGCACCCTTCTGTTGGATCCATCCATGTAAGAGGTCTCGATCTTAGGGGCATCCCGGTTCCAGTCGGCCCAGTATAGATTACTGTTGTAAGGACATGTGTGGAGTCACTATCAAACTCAACATATTTACTGGTAGATGTAACATGATATTAAAAGTTGTTGCTTATATCCCGTGAGTACAGAGGACTGACAGTGTTTTTAATAATATTCATATAAATTCTTTATGCTATCCAGATGTATATTAAAACAAATTTAAATGAATAGTTTAACATATGAGGACATAAGCTTATTGGCTTTCTTGCAGGGAGTTTGATGAGAATGTCAATATACCACTCTCATATCTTTCTATTACCGGGGCCATGTGCCCAACGGTTTCTTGGCCAGACACAGTGACTTCCTGGAGTCCTGTTGTCACTGTGAGGTTGCTGGCTGTAGCTTCATATTGACAGATATGAGAGTGTTATTGATCTCCTCATTTAACTTTCAGCAAGAAAGCAAAAAAGTGTATTTCCAAAAATGTTGAACTGTTCCTTAAAATGTGTACTACCCAATCAGAGGGGCTACATTTGCGTTTCAAATTGAGCTATAACAAATGAACTTAGCGTAAAGGTTTAACGTGAAACGATAAACACACCCATTGGGAGGGTCGGTGATAATGGCACGGGGGTTGACGAGATCAGAGTCTATTATAACACGACGCTGAGACCCGTCCAAAGAGGCCACCTCGATGCGATCCTTCATAGAGTCCGTCCAGAACATAGTCCGTCCCAAGTGGTCGATGGCGATACCCTCTGGACTATCCACATCTGTTGAGAGAGATACATGACATAAATCAGTTCCTGTGCTTATGAAAACAGCCTTCTCATACACACCACATGACTGAAAATGAAAGAGTGAAGGATAACAGTGAACATTTACCTGATCTAATGACTGCAATGGGCTCGCCCCCATGGATGCTGGCCTTGCTGATTGAGGGAGATGTGATTTCAGTCCAGTAGACCATTTTTTCCACACAGTCATAAGCCACTCCGATGATTACCTTCTCCTGCGGAGGGGTCAGCAACCAACAATCTTTGAAGTGCACTTTGTTCAAACATGTGGTCAGAGATAAAAACACGGAGCAGATGAATATTTTTTAGACATTAACGTCTAGACATAAATCCAAACAAACAGAGCCACACACTGAGCATTAGCAACTCAGCCAGGCTTCAGACCAGCTGCTTTGGAAATCAGCCTAACAAGAAATGCAGATTGCAGATGTCAGACTGATGTTAGTAATTAGTGTGAATGTCACCATGTGCCTCCAATAAAGTGCAGGCATTAAATGCACAAAGCAGATGGGAAAATGGCAGAGCTAGAATGTAAATGTTAGGCAAGGGAGCGGCTTGTGTAGGAGGCCTGGCTTATGTTGTATACACAAATGAGAAATCCAAACATACTGTAGCTTTTATTGGGATTTCTTTTCTCTAGTAGAATTGGAATTATCACGCATATCAAACAATCCTGACTTGACATTGTGTCCAAGACAAACTCAGAGTTTCTATCCTCTTAAACGTACATCTTCTTTGTATTTGGATATGCTTATTGTGCAGCTGTGAAGCTCATGAACAGACATACAGTCAGAATTGTTTTTTTTTGCTATGATATGTCATAACACACATTTTAACCAAAAATCTTTTCATAAACGGAAAAGTCTGTTAAAATGTCTCAGAAAAATGTTGGTTACAAGAGAAAATAAAGATAGTAGACATGGTTAAACAATATCGCTTTAAAATGAAAATGTGTTGAAAGTTTCTCCCCACAAGATTTATTAAGTTTATTCAGAGAAACTTACAGGGAGATGGAGGACAGCCTTGGCGTCGCTCTTCTTCATAACATAACCTTCCAGCGTGACGTGCTCTATCCGGCCGCTCTGGGCAAACAACAGGTGTGTTCCTGGAGGCAGGGGGTGGACATCGGGTCGAGTTGTAGGTCCAACAGGTGGTGGCACAACACCATTGTCGATACCTACCGGAGACAAACATAAAAAAATCAGGGGTCTTGTGGAGAGGGAACCAACCTTCAAATCAGTTTAGCAACAGAAACCCCCCCTCTTCAAAATGTAGCTTGTAGATTTCTGTTAGTGTTTGTGGCTGCTCATTGGTCATGCATATTTGGGCTTTATATACACAGTGGAAGACACTGTTATTCCTTGTTGTCAAGCGTTAAACACATGAGATTTACTCACACATTGGTCTGCTGCCAGGCCCAGAGCGAGTCCCGGGGATCTCCTGCCCGTTACGGCCCACGCACCAGCAGTGTCCCGTGCTGCCGTGGCACTGCATGGGTTCGTAGGCGCCGTTCTCGTCACATGTAGGGATGTACTGTCCAACGGGTGGTCGGGGGCCCCGCGGAACCTGGAGACTGTCTCTGTGGTTCTCGCATTGTGTTTTTGTCCTCTCTGAAGAGAAAAATTTGAAAAATAAGCTCCAGAGTGAACACAGATGTCCTGCAAAAATGGCACAAACATATTCATATGCTCATTCATATCTCCTTTTGTCTCTTCCTTTAAATTCAGCTACACAGATGCCTCGTTAGACATGACAAATTCCTTTCGCTATACAGAAGAAAATGAAAAGCAGGTTCCAGCTGGTACCAATATACTGTGGCGAGGAACTCTTCTTGCCCAAATGGGAGGAATACCCAATGCTGAGAATGAAAATGATGCTTTGTTTTTTTCTTATTGAGTCTGCAACTGAATAAAAAAAAAATATTACTAATGTCTAATTACTGTCGAAACTCCAACTCGTGGCAGATTCCCAAAACAAACTTGCAGCAGCACAGGCTAAATGTTACCAGACTGGTCCACTGACAATGATGTAAGATGTTGGGTTTGCTTGTCAAAAAGTGACGGCATTCCAAAAGACTTACCTTGAGAGCAGTAGAAGCCGTCGCCATAGTAACCTGGCCTGCACTGGCAGGTAAATGATCCCTGGGTGTTATAACACACAGCGTCCTGATGGCACCTGCCTGGCTGGCACTCGTCTATGTCTTCAGGCAGAAGAGAAGAGGATGACTTAGGACAGAGAAGAATCAGTCATCAACCGTAGAAGCTAAAAAAAAAAATTCTGCATGTCCAATTTGTCACGTCCTTTTATGGTTAGGGATTTCCAGTATGATCTGGGTCAGTCCGTGCCCAACGACATCAAGCAGAGGCATGGAAAGAATGGAAACTATGAATGAGTGCTGCTGAAGACCAGGCAAAAAAAAAAAAAAACCTCCATCTGCTTTTCATGTTTCACTGCTCAATCGCTACAGATGTATTATGTAAGCAATCTCACCTCCCCCGGTCCTGGGCAGATGGTTTAACAATCATGCCCTTAAAGTCAATGGAATGGATTTGAAATCTGGACTACTTGTGTTCTTGATTTTACTTTTTGCCTGTTGACTAGAAATCCTTCACATTACTGCCAACCATTTTTAAAACATGTCATATGATTTTGGATGGAACCATACAATGCAGGCAGCCATTCATTTCAGCACATTCCTGCTCACATTATAAGGTAATTGCAAGGAGGGAGAGTTTTGAAACACTCTCCTAGTAAACAAAGGACGCTCTGACACTCGAAGTTTGAGGATGAATTCCCAATTACATTCTCATTGCCCGAAGCTACTCAAATCCCAGGGCTTTCACTAATGTTTTTCCTTCCTCTCCGATGCTTCACTGACAACATCGCTCATGATTGCAAAGAGTTTTTGGCAGCAAACTCTCAAATCTCACATTCTTCTTGCAAACACCAACATGTATAAAGCCTGGAGTGTGCCACAGGGAATAATAGATTTTTAACAGTTTATTTATATTCCAGAAATAATTAAATTATTACATTAGCAATATAATTAATTAACTCCAACCAAATAGCAATAACAACAATAACAAAAACAATATACATAATCTTTGATAAGGACAGTAACCCAAGTGAACTTGTTAAAAGAGATAGCAATAAAATAACTACAGCTTGAGAAAATGAAAAGATAAATAGTTAAAGTAAATAAAAAATAAAAGAAGAAGACCGCTCTATTTCATTTCAAGATGTATAAGCGTGCCATGTGAAAATGAAAATACTTTCA
Organism: Perca flavescens; assembly: GCF_004354835.1. Lineage (NCBI taxonomy): Eukaryota > Metazoa > Chordata > Actinopteri > Perciformes > Percidae > Perca > Perca flavescens. The sequence goes on along the minus strand of NC_041347.1, from coordinate 12,222,051 downwards.
ACCCACAAAAACAGCAGCAGGAGATCTGATTGGCCAGCTGTTGTTAGCATCAGTCTGGCCAATCAGAGATGCTGCTTTGTGGGTTGGATGGCATGTCATTTTAAGCACACTCACATAGCTTAAATGGCTACAACTATTATTTATAATTATTAATTGACAGGCTAAAATGTGCAAAACCACGGATTGAGTCGAGTAAGTGTAATGTTATAATATTAAATTGTTAAAGCTACTAGGCCTAATAAAATGAATATGTTCTATAATACTATGGGAACTGTATTTTACTATTTGAATGTATTGCTCATTAATGTTGTATATTCTGTAACCTTTGCATGAGTTTCATTTTATACAGTAGATATTCTGTAATCTACAAACTAAAGGCATATTATTCCAGTTATCATTCTTCAGCATGAGCATATATTTAGTGTCTCTATACCGTACCTTGGCAGACTCTGCCATCTCCTATGAACCCTGGTAGGCAGGAGCAGATGTAGGACGAGCCCCCGGAATAGCTGCACTGAGCGCGCTCAGGAATGTCACAGTTATGGGTGCCTTCTTCACAGGCGTCCACAGGTCGATTAGCCTCTGAGGAGAAGAAGTTTAATTTATTTCTGTACGGAGCAATTAAGATGTGTTAGATATGTTATAATAACTTAATATGTTAGAGCATGTAAAAAAAAAAACTTTTAAACAGTTTAACATTTGTTAAATCAAGTTACAATGCTTTTGTAAAGCAAGGAATACAAGGAATAGTTCAACAATTCCGAGAGATAGATGACTCTCATATCTGTCCGATAAATAAAAGCGGTTAGCTTAGCTTAGCATATGGAAACCTAGCTTTCGGTTGTAGTATGGATTTAACAAACAAGACACAATGTGTGAATTAGTGAGATGGTAGGTAGATTTTGTTACCTTCCGACGGAACCAGGCTAGCTGTTTTCCCCTATTTCTGCTAAGCTAACCGGCGGCTGGTTGTAGCTTCATATTTGGCAGAGAATGGTATTGATCTTCTCATCTAACTCACGGCAAGAACACAAATAAGCGTATTTCCAAAAATGTTAAACTATCTCTTTAATATACTGTAGGTTACAGCTGGTGACATACAGTGATGATAAGAAAAGTGAGAAAAGAAATTTGAGGTCAGGCTTATCTTGTACACTTTTCTTTTTAAGACTCTGAACTGTCCTGATGTGGCATAATGGGAGTATTATTTTATCTAGGCCCAATGTAGACTGTAAACCTAATCACACTTTCTGCTAGATAATCTCTGAAATTATAATGCCACTGCAACAGTCAGTTCAAAGTTGTATGTGTGTACTTATGTTTAGTAAGAATACATGTTTTTTTTTTTTTATCTTGCTCACCCTGGTCTACTCAATATCTTAATGCATTTTATTACATTTTATGTCTGAACCTGTACATCCCAAATACTAGGGGAGATTTCTGAAATATGCATTTACCAACGCAGGTCTGCCCATCATTGCCGAACTGATACCCATCTTCACATTCACAGCGGAAGGTCCCAGGCTGGTTGTTGCAAATAGCATGGGAGCCACAGATCCTAGGATTCTCTCCGCACTCATCAATGTCTGATGAAGAGAATAGCCAATTATCATATGCTAATAACTGCCACGTTAGGTCCGTGTTTGAGTTTGAGGCTCTGAAGTCTGGATTTGTCAAATCAGTGACCTTCATTATCAGATAGAGATCAGAGGAGAGAGCTTGATTAGGTTTCTTAATTACAAGTGTTTCAAGATAGCATCAGTCTGAGACGCTTCCTTCCTCTTTCGGCTGTATGTGCCTCAGAGCTTTTCCTGTCTGGTCCTCATGGTTGTGTAGAGCATGGACTGTGGATTAGGACCACAGTATATATAGGATTAACCTGGTCTGGGAGTATGGGAGACTTTGTTTACCATGGGGAACTCCCTCTGCTAATTGGTAAAATTGACCAGTTCCCCAGGAAGGAAGGCTTTAGAAAGCCTTAAAGGACAAATCCGGTGGTAACGCTAGTTTTCGGGGCACGGTTAAAGTAAAAAGAAATCGCTATTTCTATACCACTAACAAGGCTCAAAATAGCACCTTACTGCCACGGTAGCATAATGAGGGTCCCTACATTTAAACCGAAGCATTGAGAACTTTCTAAATGTATGGACAGTTTTTTAAAAAGATAGTTTATGGCGGGCACCATCTTGGGAAAACAGTCACGACCAGTCAAACGACGAACACCGTGCAACCAGTAACCAGTAACATAGCTCAAGCACGGCGTTCGTCGTTATGCTACCGTGGAAATGTGGTGCTATTTTGAGCCTTATTACTGGTATAGAAATAGTGATTTCTTTTTACTTTACCCTTGCCCCAACGACTAGCGTTATTAGCGGTTTGCGATAAAACTGGACACATTCGATTAACATGAAAACAAATCCCAGAGAACGGTCAAACTTGGTACACGTCTTATTAACCCCTAGGTTCATTTTGCACCGGATTTGTCCTTTAATACATGATGGCTCTTAACGGATATGGAAACTGTTTGAATTACTTGAAAGCAGAAATACATTAGTGCGAGAATCTTTATTGTCACAAACATTTGGAAACAAAAGTCATATTCTGTCATATTTCAATCTTACCATAACATGTGCGGCCATCACCGCTGAAGCCAGCAGCACACTGGCAGGTGAACTGAGTCTCCTGTCCAGGTCGGCATATAGCGTTGGTGTCACAGCCGTGTCTTCCAGTGAAACATGGGTTATCCTCTGGCTGCCCTCCTGAGAATTAGGACCATGTTACCACTATAATATCAATTAATGGGAATCCTTGAGAAAAACGAATAACCATTCAACAATAGCCCTAACTTATAGTAAAACTGTCCTTGGTCAGGATGTTATGTGTTGTAATCTAGGAAGGAAGTGAGCGCAGACCAAAAACAGGAAGACAAAAATTATCTCCATGACCTCACCATTGATATCCCCGATCTTGTTGCTCATGGCGAACCGGATGAGATTATTATTGGCGTCGTACAAGACAAAGACCTGGTCCACGCTGAGCATCTGAGTTGGTTTCATGTCTCTCAAAGACTCGCCATGCTGGCAGCTCTGGAAGGTGATGGTCTGACGCCACTGGAACGTCCTGGTGTCAGTGGTGCCGTCGGTCGAGCTCACTACGTATTCCCGAGTTGAGGATGAAGTGATCACTGTAAGGTAAGAAACAAGTTGATGTTTTGTCTTCTTAATGAATAAGTTATGATTGCAAAAGCAGAAAGTCCTTCTTTCTTTTTAATTTTTGGATAAAGAGGTTATACCATTGACATTTCCATTCAAACAAAGTCAGTCTCAGTTCAAGCTGTATCTTACAGTTGTTGCTGTACTGGTAGATGTCAGAGTAAGGGTTAATCTGCACAGTGGAGCCACGAGGCACCTCAGGGACCCGGCCTTCCAGGGTGGTGCTCACCACCAGGTGGTCGTGCTCATCGATGCCTTTGAACTCCTGCCTGATGGTCAGCTTCTCATTTCCTGGCAGAAAGGTCACCTCAGCCTGCCGTGTGAACTCCCCCCCTACAGAGGACAGAGAAGGGGAGGTTAACTTTAAGACCCTGGCCCTGGATGAACTTTGGCTCCCCGCCTTCTTCTCAGCTGAAGTAATGTGAGGGGAATTAAGCTGGACAGAGTGAGTAAAACTGCAGCTGTATGGCAAACTGCTTGTAACCACATTGACATTTTGTTTACAGAGAGTTACACTTCCTGAATGTCATTTTCTATCCAAGTGAAGCATGAGAAAATCCCATGAAAAGCTTCTATGTGTCACATTATCAGATATTGTTAGTGCGTTGCAGAAATATTTCCCTCACCAATAATACTGAAGCCATTCTTGAAGCCAGGCTGCTCCAGAGCAAACGCCCACCCAATCACACCACCAAGGGCCGACAGGGGCTGCAGTGAGGGTCCAAGGGTGTAAGGTATGTCACTGATGGCCACATAGGAACGGCCATCATTTACCACAACGTACGAGTGGAGATCGTTACTGGTGAACTCCACTGGAGAAGGAGAATTGCCCACATACACTTTTCCATACACTTTACCATTCATCCTCTGTGGCTTTCCTGCAAAACAAACCAAAACCATCAAAGTTGGTCATAGAGAACAGCAACCAGCAACACCAGAGCTGAACCCATAGATTTGCGTGCTGCAATATGCTCAAATGATTTCAGGAGAAGTGCAATAGACAATTATGGAACATTTCTCAACACAAGAAGTTCCTGTTCTCAGTTATCCTATGCCACAAAAATGCCACAAAAAAATCTTTAAAAAAGAAAAAGAAAACACTGTGGCATTCCTGTATTAATTTTAGCCCCGCTAGCTAATTTTGGAAAAACATTGCAGCATGTTTCTCAAATAATTTCAGGAGTAATGTAATAGACAATTATGGAAAATTTCTGAACACAAGAAGTTCATGTCAAAAACATTGCAGCATTACTAGGCTTGGAGACTAATGCAGCATAATGATGGCATAATGTTATGTCTCTGTCTTTTATGTTTGCTGCTCAAAATCCATAACCTTGAGCTCTAGTCATGACATGACATGAAACTTTTTAACCAGACTCATCCCTCTCCATTTCCCTGGAGCAGTCAAAAATGACAACACTCCACAGTTTAAATCTTGTTTCAACATAAAAAAGTGACCACTTAAAGCAGAAGCATAGCATTACCCTCTGCCACACACTGTATCCCATTGCCATAGAAGCCAGGTCTGCAGTTGCAGCAGTATCCACTGGAGTAGTCCCTGCAGTCAGCAAACTGGGAACACTTATTTCTATTGCTGGCACATGTCCCCAGGTTGTATGAAAACACTAAAAACACAGAAAAGCATGGTAAGAATATGTCAGGAACAGCCTATTGATTGAATAAATAATCTTCAATGATAAAAAGAGATTTTAAGATTTTATGTCAAATATGGTGTGGACTCACCATCTACATTTATATCGGGGTCATCCACCACTAAGACTTCTGGGTTGTCAGGCTGATGCGGCTGGTACTGAATTGGGTGGACTTCGATCTGCTCCCCTTCTGACTCGTAAGGAGGGTACTGCACTTGCTGTTCCTCAGCATACACAGGCCTCCTTGCATTAGCGGCTTCCTCGTAGTCCTCAGGGGGCCCCTGTGGTGTGGCTTCTGTGGGCAGGTCAGTGACCTCACCTGGAGCCACGTTGGTAAAATAGGGAGAAGTTCCAATCTCGTACACCCATATACCCCGCAGGCCAGAGTTGGTCTCTCTATCAGGACAAAAGAGACTTGAAACATTATCCAAACAGCAAAACTGTTCAGGAAATGCTGTTCCCGCCATCGGTTGACTTACTCTGTTAAAGCCCTGACGGATGCCTCGTCATCAGTGGTGGTGCGGTAGTATGGCCCCTGACTGGAAAACAGGAAACCCCGCACCAAACCTTTACTGAAGCCAGCATGCATGACCACATTACTGCCTTGTACAGGCGTAGAGGAAAACTGCATCCCATCCCTTGGGTACAGGAGAATGGCGTACGATGCAGTCTCCAGGGATGCAATAACCAGCTGGAAGGTGTTTCTCTGTGTAATACAACATTAGAGAGAATGTAAATGACAATTTAAACCTAGGATAACTTGAATAAGATAAAAGAATAAGAGAATAAGACAGACTTTATTAATCACACACTGGGGAAATTCCTGTGCTACAACAGTTCAAAAGAAAATAAATTACACACATCAGAATAACACAAATACACATTAAGTAGAAATAGGAGAAAAAATATTAATAAAGTTAAAATAGAATTAGTTATAATAATAATAATAGTAATAAAACAAACATATTTACACAATAAACACCCTTATATAAACAGACAGTATATAAACACAGATATACAGATGAATAGAATAACCATGTAATGCTCACCTTCTTTTCAATGCCATCTCCTCTGCTTTGAGGTTCACCATGGGTGGCGACATTAACCCAGGTGATCACCACAGCATGGGTGGGACTGACTTCGTCATCCTCAGGGAAGGCCCTGTTGATGTAATGGGCTGCCTGAGTTAGAACATCAGGACTGGAGTCTTGACGGAAGAAAACCTTCCCCACACCATCACTTGTGTCCAGGTCTCCTAGCAGAGCTGCAATAATGCCGAATTTTGGGGGCATATTGCCAAGATATGTCGACTCGCTCGTTGACTGTGCTGTGGCAACAAAACCATTTGTGTTGATCTGAAATGAAAAGCTCAGGTTGGTAATGGGGATAACAAGTAATGAGATGATTGCAACACCTCATGACCGTCCTAAGAGTAACTAGGATAACAACACATGAAGAACTGAACAAACCCAGTCCAGTCTGACCCACTTTGATCTTTATTCCACACTCATTAGACTAATGAACTGAGTCAGCAACCACGTCCTACAAAAACGCTAAACAAGATGCCATTTAACACAGACTTTACACACTTTAACGTGAACACATGCATGGGCTTGTAAAAAAGAAAAAGCTGGCTTCATGTCAAAAACACACGCTCGCACACACACACACACACACACACACACACACACACACACACACACACACACACACATCTGCACATAGGGCTCCTTCACTTCCTGACCAGGGGAAAACAAGAGCATTATTCCTGGCCCGGGCCACCCTGTTTCCTGTCCTTGCCCCCGGACAGCAGCCCCAGAGAGCCTACAGATTGCAAACTAGTCTGCCAGCAACTTCCTGCCAAAATGGAAGATAGAGCTGGGAAACTGATCAGTGAGTCTGATCTCGCAGAGAGAGATCTTTAAGGTTAGTGGCTATACTCCAACATATCGTAAAATATAAATCTATAATAATTTTTCTATAATCATGTCTGGTGTGAAAGGCATTAGTGATTCCCTACAGGGTACAGTTCAGGGTAGTCTCATAAATGAAAAACTAAAATATTTAGGCCATTATGACCGCAGTAGAGAAATATGTATGTGGTACTGTAAGTGATCTAGTATTAGTCAGCAGTGGGGAACCCCCAGACTGATTGTTATAATAAGGAATTAAACATGTATTCTCAACCTCAGGCTGTGTTAACTTCAACTTTTTGCCTCTGCACATCTCCTCTAATAGATCTGCTGCTTGGGTGAGATTGTGCATGAAACCATAAGCGATATATTAAATTCCACTGATCAAAGATGAAGTTGTTATCAAAACAGAAATAAGGTTTACTGCTTGAAGTAGGCTATATATCGCCATCATTACTGACAACAAATGTTGAGTTCCTGCCTTTCAAAGGAAATACCCTCTGGACATAATTACTCTCTGATAGCATATTATCCTCAGGCAGCACAATTAAAACAGAGATGCAGCACTTTTCTTTGAAAAGGAGAATCACAGGGAATAATGGGCTGTTTGTTTGTCCAATACAATGGTGCAGCTTTCAGCTAAATGTTGCTATTCAATATTGGCTTTTTTTCAAATCATTTCAAAGCTCCATGTGGTTACTGCAAACTGCAAATAAAGACAATGAAGTCTTTAAGAATTAATTAAGTTACAGACTAACCTCCAAAGTCACTATTTTGCACAGTTTACGTAGGCTACTGTATGTTATCTAGATATTGCAGGATGGAAACATTTTAAACATTCTATATTTGGTTCATATAAGCATCTATAATTGGACATAGACTTATCAGTAGATGCTTGGGTTGGATTGCAAAATAGTACTCTGGCGGTCCTTGTGTCAACGGTAAAATGATAACCTCAGGGGAAGCTGTAAGAATGCGTGGACACATGCATTCCACAAGATATAGCAACCTCTATGATAAGTATTATTATATAATAATTATTATAACATTTACAAACACTCCAGAGCACACCCAGATATATATTAAGAAACTTCCAGGTATTGTTAAAGGTTGCTACTACGGACCCCTTTTCACGTATAACTGTTTCTTTGGTATGCGCAATTACGCAAGATGGTCCGCCCTGACCAATAAATCCCACGCGTTTGTATTGAAATGACCATGATAGTGTACCAAGTTATGGTTTAACTTACAAAAATGCTGTCGAAAGTCCCATCATAAAACAAAACGGGCTTGTCCAGTTCAACTCGGTGCGTATGGTCATTCCCTGCTTCCAGTAACTGGTCCCTTACGCTTGGACCGTAATGAAAAAGCTCTCCCCGCGTTATGCTCTGCACCGACGCCACAAATCCAAGAAAACTCGCACAGAGGAGCCATCCTTGCTCCTGCCAACCCATTTTTCGTGTTTCAGGAGCAGTTGTTCAGTCCTGTGATTTTTCCAAACCAGGTTAGTGGAGAGTGACGCGCAGAGTCCACTAAAGAAAGTTCAGTCAGAGTTTGGGGAAACATGGGGCGGAGTTGAGCGTCGCGCTGAGAACTGCTTTCATAAAAGCACCAAGACTGGAGAGAGAAATAAGAGGCAGGTAGCCTGCTTTTTCTTTCATGCTGTTACTTCAACAAAGTGATGTGGTAATGACTGTAGGCTGACATGTTCTGGGTCAGTTTACTGGACATCTGCAGTGATGGCGTTTTGCCTACTTTGAAAACACCAAACATTGCAGTTATAACAAGGGTTGGTTGAGGACAGATGTAGCCATTGAGGTCAGTTTCACAATCACATCCCTTGATTTAAACCCTGACTTGCAACTCATTGTTCCAGTATTGCCAATACAGTAGAAAGCAGCTATCACTGTTTAGGTGATAAGTTACTATAACACAGGGGCCACTGTGTGGGAGGTTCAAGTACATGTCTCCAGAGGGACAACACTGGACTGTATTAGCAGATTTGGATACAGGCCAAGGGGCCATCAGAGCATAGACATCAGCGCATGGACCAGTTACCAGCAACAGAGCCCCATGGCTGGTTTGATTGAAACATTATGTAAAGGACAATATCACAGAGCACTGTACCATACACTAATCATTTGAGGCATCCCGCTGTGGCTATCACACTCGACTCCAGCTGGGATAATGAGGGGCATGCTGGTAATATGGTTCAACTTGGAGCTGTTTCTGCCCTGCTAACGGATGGGCAGTCATCCATCCAACACTTTGGTCCACTTATCCGAGCAACTGTTGGCCACATTGCCATGACATTTTAATATGAGTATTCATGGCCCCCAGGATCCGTAATTAATTTGTGTGACCTCTGACCTTTGGTTTGGCGCAAACATCAGCCAAAATGTTTTTATTTTGCCAACACTTTGGTCCATACCAATGTACTTTGAAAATTATAATAAGATAACTAATGACCTCTCAATGAATGACGATATTTCCACTAGATTTGGTATAGACAATCATGACATACAGATGATTATATATTATTATTATGATGACATAATGTATTTGGTGACCCCCTTTACCTTTTCCCATGTTCACCACCAGGCCAAGATTTCATTGCACAAGAGATATCAAAACTGCTTTCAGTTTTGTATCATTGTTCCTTCCTTGCCTGGTAAATAACAGTACTCCTCAGGAAGAGTAAACTGACCTGCATGTGTGAAATTGTGCCAACTGTAAAGGTGTCAGAATGAAAAATATGTGTATTTTGTTGCACAAAATTATGTTTATTTTTTCAGATTTTCCTGTAATCTTTTTCTCTTGAAGTATTTTCACCGTCTCCGGCCTCTAAAAACTCCAAGTGAATTTTAATCCGAGATGAAAAATGTAAATGAATCTGGTCAAACTGCTCACATCTCACGCTCAAACTAAGGCCATCACTTGTGATAAAGGGTCCCAAGTAGACACTAATTTGTTTTAAGGAATGACAAGGAAAATAAGTTGGAAACCATAGAGGATGAGCTTTTTGTGAACACTTTTGTGGAGCTACCCTCTTGCACCACCCTCAGGCCAAAATATATGATGGCTACAAGCGGCCGAAATGGGTTTCCTCAGGAGAGTGGCTGGCGTCTCCCTTAGAGATAGGGTGAGAAGCTCAGTCATCCGTGAGGAGCTCGGAGTAGAGCCGCTGCTCCTTTGCGTCAAAAGGAGCCAGTTGAGGTGGTTCGGGCATCTGGTAAGGATGCCCCCTGGGCGCCTCCCTAGGGAGGTGTTCCAGGCACGTCCAGCTGGGAGGAGGCCTCGGGGAAGACCCAGGACTAGGTGGAGGGATTATATCTCCAACCTGGCCTGGGAACGCCTCGGGATCCCCCAGTCAGAGTTGGTTAATGTGGCTCGGGAAAGGGAAGTTTGGGGTCCCCTGCTGGAGCTGCTCCCCCTGCGACCCGACACCGGATAAGCGGACGAAGGTGGATGGATGGATATATTGCTGTGAAATTTACAGGCAGATAAATTCTTGTGATTCTAGTGATTCAATTGCCTTTTCTTTAGCATCACCCTCAGGGGAAACCTTCCATTTTAGCCTCTCTTGTAGGGCTTTAAGATTAGTTTTTCTCTAAAAGCAGTATGAACAACAACGTCTTGTGGGGCTTTATCTTGTTCTTGTATGTTCTGGTGAAACAGAACCTAAACAGCCATAATATTTTTTTCATTTTATTATGTTTCTGCTTTAAACATACTGGAATTGTCTGGATTGTTGGACTGTATCTCAGTTATACCTACAATTTTTTCAATCTGCTGTTAGCTGCTAATGTTCTTAAATGGTTTCATGTCAAGACTCCAAAATATAGAGACAATATGCCACAAATAAAATGTCATATTTTGTCTCAGTCACCATGTGAATAGATTATTTTTCATCGCAGATTTTGAACCATACTAGTAGTAAATAGTGAATAGCATTATGCATTATGTTTGTAGTAAGACTGGTTGCTTAGAGTTTTACATATCAATCTACAGTTCATCAGATCAGATAGGATACTATTTCTCATATGCCACAAAGGCTGAACTCAGAAGTCATCTTAAGACATTCATATGTAAACCAGTTCATTTTTGAAAAGATCATTTTAAGATGTACTGTACCATGCAGCAACATTTTCCTGGATACCATAGTATTTTGGAAAGAGACCATAAGTGAATTAAACATTGCATATTTGTTTCCTTTGTATTTCTTACTTTTTGATTGTCTCATCTGATTTTAGTACCCTGTGTTACATTATTTCTCCTGCTTTCTCCCTCTCAGCCTTTCCATCTTTACACAGTTAAAAGGTGCCACCTTCTGGTCATTTTCTTTTTTTTAATCAAGTTTGCATTTGTGGTTTCTGAATATATTCTCCATGGAATTCAAACGTTTTCAGAGATTATTATACATTGATATACTGTACATACTGTAAGTACATTAAAACCAAAGATGTATATGTATTTGTATATTTCATTATTCAACTAAATATGCCAAAAATATTTTTTAAAGGATGTTAAATAGCGAGGGCTAATTTGTGGGAAATTTGAACGTATTCATTATGACTGCAGGACTTGCCAACAGTGCTTTGAAACAAAAAATAGTTCACATAACTTAACACATACAGTAACAATAACTACACTTTATATTTTCTTCATATTTACTATCTAACACTGCCAATATTCACTGCACTTAAATGGTGATACACATTGGGCCCTTGTTGGACTCTCAGTATATGATGTGTGATACATACTCTGTGGCCAGTGATCCTAATAGCGGTGACTTGTTAGTGTTTGAGTGAGTCTGTTCTCTTTGAGCGTGTTGCACCAGCAGTGGACTGGGATCTGATATGCCTGTGGCAGATAATCAGACTGAAGTGCCATTTTGTCACCACTGTATTATTTTTCTTTTTTTTTTTTTTATTAACTGACAAAACTGGAGGCGTGAGCGATTTAAAGGGCTGGAGCCAGACTGAGGGAACTCTGGGGACAAATAAGGCATTAAATAGTTAGCATTCGTTATCAATTAATTAATAAATAGCATTTTTTACGACATGTTTTGCTTCCATATCTAAAAGGCTTTCAGCTAGTTCTCTGTCATTATATACAGAATTATAGTGTAAAAATGTCATAATGTGGCAAGTCATAATCATTCAAAGAGGGAAGTACTGTAGCTAACAGCATCCTGTTTGTGTGGTTACTGGGTGGTAGTGGCCCTGTGTGCCAAAAGATTAATGTATTACAGCAGTCAAAAGGTGAGCTAGAGTGACCTCCATCATTGGCCTTCCTCATGTTCACATGCCCCAGTCCTGTGAGACAAAACCCCAGACCACTACTAACCACAACAAACCTCACTGAGGTTTGTGTGCAGTTCAGATTAAATAAATTTATCCTCGGATCATAAACCAACAAATTCTGCTTCTCTGACCAGCCTTGAAATACTCTTGGTTGTAATTAAAGGGGAACTCTTGGGACTGTGATTGTACACATACAGATCAGATTATACATCATGAGAGCTACTCACCCTGTGAAACAGATGTATGATGTCTTCCTTTGTTCTAGCAGAACTTTCTAAAGTCCAAGAAAACAGCCATGGTGTTTCCCAGGCAGAGAGGGTCTAATCAAAAATGCTACTGATTTGAATTTAAGGATAATTTTTTTGGAGCTTGACTCATGGTCGGGACAAAAAGTCAGAATATGTTGACCCTTGCTGCATTGACCGTTATGTGACCATTTAACATCATGTCAAGGCTGGATTACTCCTTTAAGCATTTTGGGATCTTTCACCATGACTTACAATTCAACATAAATTGAAGCTATTTTATCAGTGGCCTACAAATTGTATTTATTTATTTTTTGATATAACCATAACTCTAATATGTAATGTTTAAATCTTCCTTCCTCCACAGCAGTTTACTGCTACATTGCATGGTGTCTTTTAAGGTGGTTTTACAGTGATATTTATCCTGTGCCCCCTTTTGTAATGTAAAAATGAGTTTAGCCTACCAATTAAATGTATTAACTGTATTTACTGTAGGCCTACATGTAGTAGTGCATGTGTTGTATGTTTTTTAAATACTCTCCAGTGTTGAATGATAATGAGGATTTTGTATGTGATACATTTTTCATGCACCTTATTAATAAAATGAAAGTCAATAGGCTACATCTAACAACAGCTCTGGGATGCTCTCTTGGGATCAGCAGAGCGGTGGGAAGCCCCATCACAGGGTTAAAGGTACAGTAGTGTGCGTCAGCTGATGCGTGTAGCGTCACGCAATGAGCGCGAGGGGTTTGGAGGGGGGTCGGAGGCCGGTCCCTGCTCTGCACGGAGCTCCTAGCTGCAGCCCTGAGCAGCTTCCTGGCCGCCGCTGCTCCCGACAAACGGCTCGTTCTCATCACTGATCATGTGCCTCGCTCTCTGGCTGTCTCTGGCTGCGCAGCAGGAAGTTCGCGTTGTTTTCTCCACCTTGCTTTTCTTTTCTCCCTCCTCTTGACAGTCCCATTCACGGCATTATTTCCGTGTTATCTTCTTTTTTGTTGTTGCTGTTGCTGCTGCGGCTCTTAACCTCCACTCTGCGGGACGCAAGAGCCGAGAGGCTGGCGCTGTAAAAGCCCGGCAGAAGCCCCGTCCGCTCCGCGCCGCTTCCTCCTCCCCCGGCCGGGGGAGAGCAGGTTCATGGAGGCCTTGGTGGAGGAGAAGGAGCCACCGCCGATGGATAAATCTATGCCTCTGCCTACCTTGAGCCCGGCCCTGCCCCCCTACGTCACCTTGGGCCTGACGGTGGTCTACACCGTCTTCTACTCCCTCCTCTTCATCTTCATCTACGTCCAGCTCTGGCTGGTCCTGCGGTACCGACACAAGCGCTTCAGCTACCAGACTGTGTTCCTGTCCCTGTGCCTGCTGTGGTCGGCCCTGCGCACCGTGCTCTTTTCCTTCTACTTCAGGAACTTTATCACAGCCAACACTCTGGGGCCCTTTCCCTTCTGGCTGCTCTACTGCTTTCCTGTCTGCCTCCAGTTCTTCACTCTCAGTCTCATGAACCTTTATTTTGCACAGGTGAGTTGGCTTATAGGTGCTGTTAATACAGTTCATGTAGTGGCAGCAGTGTCATCTCATCTGCACTTGTTTCTCTCTAATGTAGCCTACTGTATATTTGTTACTGAGACATGGAGAGATCTGGTTTAAGGTCCCCCCCCCCTTCACTTAAACTTAACTTAAAATGTGTTTGACTTATTGTTGATTCATCTCGATGTGTGACCTCAACGTACAGAATGATGTAGGCGTGTATGTGCAGTCTGACCTTAATCCAGACTGTAGACGTGTAGTAGCCTATAGCGGGAGTTTTTTTTACATCCAGCGGTGTGGTCTACGTGACACGCAGCTACACGCAGTATAGTCACTAAAGAAAGATCCAGTATTTCCATATACCCACTTAAAAATGCGCAATATTACACGCAACATACTTTCCATTATATTTTTGACATATTTGGAATTGTCATCTGTGTTTTTTCTTTCTTTGCATAGGCTAAATAAATGTATTTCAGCCGTGAATTGGTGCATAAAAGTATCAAAATGCAGGAAATTAAGTGTTTGACGCTTAACATATACAGTACAGTATACCCACTGCAATACATTAGACTACACCACTGGTGACATCACAGTCAGTTTTTAATCCAATGTGGTCCAGTATGTAATTTACGCATCTATGTGGAAACTTGAAACCTCCAGTGTACATACACTGACAATGGAGAGTAGGAAGCCTTTTGCATCCAACAATTACACTTTTGAAAGAAGAAATGCACATTCATGGATTCTGGATTTTTTTTAAATGAGGCCAAAAAAGTAGATACATTAGGGAAATTTTCACAAGGTTGTTTTTTTAAATTATTAGACATATATTATTTCAGAGTATTTTTATATGTCATAAAACAGGTATGGAGGGAATCTTTAAACTTACACTGCCTGCATGTGAACTAAGTGCCTGAAACTAAAATATAAAATGGATCAATAACATGAAATTAAACAGTATACAATCATTTAGAGATAGAGACATCAACAACCATTCAACTTTAGGGCATATGGTTGAAATTTACATCACAACAGTATTAAGAATATCTTATAACTAATGATTATTTTCCACTATTGATTCATTCATCAATTGTTTTTCAATTAATTACTGAAGAAATGGTGTAAAAAGTCCATCACAAACTCCCTGATCTCAATGTGTTCTCCAACGATCTCTCAATGTGAATATTTTCTCAACACCAATACATAATCTAGATATGTATTCACTTATGTAATAATCAGTGATGTTCAGAGCAATGACATTGGATTGCCATTCATTTTTTTTCATTTAGTGACTTTTTAATTACAACTTGCTTTAAATCTGAATGGTGAATTTGAAGAAATTATCAAATCAATAATATGATAACCTCAATATCAACACTAAATTATCACCCAGGCCTACCTGCTGCAGTGAATACATTTGATACAACACTCTAATAGTCACTAATATTAACAGCATCAGATAGCAAAGGACCCTATAGGGCTGTCCACTAAATATTACCTGTTGCTACAGGTGTAATACACGCTCATTCAGATCAGCTACAAAGTGCAATGCAATGAATAATTCCTTCATACTGTATGCTTATTTCAAACCAAATATCCAATAACAGCTTCTCTGGCCTCTACCTCAAGCTTATTTTTAGCAGAATTCTCTTGTGCCGATTTGAGTCACAGTTGTGATTTGAGTGTGTCAACGGCACCAAGCATCCCAGTACATGTAGCCCTGTGCTGTGTGACCGCTGTGTATCCAGAGTTAACAACTCTGCTGTTTGCAACTGTGAGGTTCCTGTTTCAGAAGAATGGGTCTTTTTTTCTTTTCTTCAAATAGCGAGAATACAGAAGTGAAAACGGGCTGCTAAAAACAGTGTAATGCATTTGCATGATGCAACTGATTTCTTTTCACAGGTTGTTTTCAAGGCAAAGTCGAAATATGCACCAGAGCTTTTGAAATACAGGTACATGCATTTACTAGATTTACTTTGCCATTATATGAGTTTTTATTTATATATATATATATATATATATATGTGTGTGTGTATATATATATATATATATATATATATATATATATATACACACACATACACACACACACACAAAGGATTATTAGGAACACCATACTAATACCGTGTTTGACCCTATCCTATCAATATGGGCCAACATTTCTAAAGAATGCTTCCAGCACCTTGTTGAATCAATGACACAAAAAAATAAGGCAGTTCTGAAGGCAAAAGGGATCCCCCACACCACTACACCCCCACCACCGCCACCAGCCGGCCCAGTGGTAACAAGGCATGACGGATCTACGTCCTCATTCTGTTTACGCCAAATTCTGACTCTACCATCTGAGTGGTTCAACAGAAATCTGAGACTCATCAGACCAGGCAACATTTTTACGGTCTTCAACTGTCCAATTTTGGTGCACTCGTGCAAATTGTAGCCTCATTTTCCTATTATTAGTGGAGATGAGTGGTACCCGGTGGGGTCTTCTGCTGGTGTAGCCCATCCGCTTCAAGGTTGTGCGTGTTGTGGCTTCACAAATGCTTTGCTGCATAGCTCGGTTGTAACGAGTGGTTATTTGAGTCAAAGTTGATCTTCTATCAGCTTGAATCACTCGGCCCATTCTCCTCTGACCTCTAGCATCAACAAGGCATTTTTGCCCCCCCAGGACTGCTGTATACTGGATGTTTTTCCTTTTTCAGACCATTCTTTGTAAACCCTAGAAATGGTTGTGCGTGATAATCCCAGTAACTGAGCAGATTGTGAAATACTCAGACCAGCCCATCTGGCACCAACAACCATGCCACGCTCAAAGTAGCTTAGATCACCTTTCTTTCCCATTCTGACATTCAGTTTGGAGTTCAGGAGATTGTCTAGACCTGGACCACACCCCTAAATGCATTGAAGCAGCTGCCGTGTGATTGGTTGATTAGATAATTACATTAACGTGAAATTGAACAGGTGTTCCTAATAATCCTTTAGGGGTGTGTGTGTGTGTGTGTACAAGTATATATATATATGTGTACTGTATATACAGTATATAATCCATGTACTATCTTGCCTTTATCCTTTTTGGGGTGAATAATATGTTTCCTGACCCACAGGCTTCCGCTGTACCTGTTCTTCCTGTTCATCAGCCTGGTGTTTTTGGTAGTGAATTTAGTGTGTGCCCTGCTGGTGAGGATGTCCTCTGCAGAAGCCCACACCATCGTGCTCGTGAGGGTCGCCATCAACGACACACTTTTTGTCCTGTGTGCCATCTCGCTCTCCTTGTGTCTTTACAAACTGGCTAAGATGTCACTGGCCAACATTTACCTGGAATCCAAAGTAAGAAAAATACTTTCCTGTCCTGTGTGTGGGGGGGGGTGAGGAGTAATTAAAACATAATTTATGCTTTGTACGGCAGCGATTGTTTCCTAGCAACACAGTGTCGTTCTTGTGCACGACTAGTTATATTTACACAAGCCAACAAAAATGATAGCTTGTGCCTGAAATTCAAAATATATTACAGCTATTCTTACCTTCAGTTTCCATGTGGTTTTTCTACGATTTCCCACACGTTGCCATCAGATTTCGATTCACTTCCTTCTGAGATGATAATGTAATTTCTCAACGCAACTCTTCAAACTGTGCAGGGGACGTCAGTGTGCCAGGTGACAGTTATAGGAGCCATCGTCATCCTCCTGTACTCTTCCAGGGCCTGCTACAATCTGGTCGTCCTGGGACTCTCGAACAAGAGCATCACCTCCTTTGACTACGACTGGTACAACGTTTCAGACCAGGTGAACCACCTGAGGTCATAATAATAATAATTCCATAAGATTTGAGTTTGTGTGAAAAATAATGGGCTTTTTCTTAGAGCATCGGTCGACTGTTCAGACCAGTTGATCATGTGTAACGATGCATACCAAATGTATGCCAGTTATGACGGTTATGGGAGAAAGATATTTGTTTTTTTGAAAATGTTTGCCTCCCTGGTGGCTTTTTCCTCTTAGAATGATTGCGATTAGGAAATACAGTTCCCTCCGTCTCTGGGTGATAGAGTCGGCAGTTTCAAAAGTGATTGTGTTACGTTTTGTTTTTCAGGCAGATTTACAGTCGACACTGGGTGACACTGGCTACATCGTCTTCGGAGTCATCTTGTTTGTGTGGGAGCTGCTTCCCACTTCTCTCGTAGTTTTCTTCTTCAGAGTTCGGCAGCCCGACCTAGACAGGGTGAGTCAAGCAAGACCACCCTCAGCCAGCGGTTTCCAACCTGGGGGTCAGTGATCCTCCCCAGGGTCACAAGAGTAACTTATACTGTAGTTCAGCTCCACAAAATGTTGGTTTCTGGTTTTGTCTTGTGAAATACAGGAAAGTTTTGTCTGTTCAGGCCTCTAAAATATAGTCAAGTTAAAAAGGAAAATTCAGTTGTGGTCATGAGGCACGCAGGTTGGGAACTGTCCAGAGCCATAAGCAAATTATGTACAGTCTGAAGGTTTTATAATGTAAGACTATGATATCTTATGTTTTTTTTTTATTATTTATTTTTGTGTGTGTGTGGCTTGTCTTGCAGAGTGGCTCTGGGCTTCCTGGTCACATCTTCTCCTCCAGGGCTTATTTCTTCGACAACC
The DNA here is from genome assembly GCF_004354835.1 of Perca flavescens. Taxonomy (NCBI): domain Eukaryota; kingdom Metazoa; phylum Chordata; class Actinopteri; order Perciformes; family Percidae; genus Perca; species Perca flavescens. The sequence continues at coordinate 12,203,586 of NC_041347.1, read as the reverse complement.
CACGGCGTTATGACAGTGACGATGACCTGGCGTGGAGCGTCATGCCTCAGAACATCCAAGCCAGGTAAAAACACCACGAAGTAGGAATGTGGCAAAAGGAAGAGAGGTCAAATGGCGTTGTTTAAGGGATGTTTGTTTATTTGATTCTCCAGTCTGGCTGCTGACAGTTACGAGTGGGGGAGCCAAAGCAGCAGCGGCATCGGCGCCTACATCGGAGGGGATGACAGTTCCACCCTCCCACCTCCTCCTGAGGAGCTCAGCCATTACTGACTGGAGTTCACAGCGACTCCTGCTGACCTGTGGCTTTGAGCCTTTTATTTGTATATTTTTGCACAGTCTCTTTTAGCGAGAGAGGCACATGGGCCTGAAAGTCGCCCTCCACTCGATACATTCAGTCTTCTATTTTGTCTAGAGAAGAAGAACTAACTTTTCTGCCAGTATATGAATGTCCACTGATTAGACATTTATTTTGCACACTCCTTGTACAAAGTAACCTCAGACTGCTTTTAAACAATTTCACTGTAAAGTTTATATTAAATACCGCTTAATATATTCCCTGAGCACTAAATACATAATGTACCCAGGAATCTAACCAAAGACAATACTTTCAAATTTAGAAAGTGATTTGTTTTATCTACAATATGTAATATAAAAACATTCTCACGATGTATGTACTTGCGAGGCTCACATTTAGAGATTGTCTTGGAAAAGGTCAGCATTGGTTTTAAAATGTTGTATTAGTGAGTCATTTTTATTAGAGCACTAATTTTTTTGTCATCTAATGCATAAATTGTACATATAAAGCCATTGATCACTTAAATCAAAGGCTAAAACAAATGGTACATAGTGCAGGAGATTAAATAACCTTAGAAAAATCTATTTGCAAAGCCATTTATACAATAGTGTACTGGGTGATAGAATTTGCCACATGATCAATATGCTATAACACTTTAATCACATTATCTTATTTTCAGTTTTAGTGATAATCACTGACATGCTGTAGTTTTCAGAACAGTAAAGACACTGATTGTGGGGGGGAGGAAGTTGAATTTGCTGACTGTTGTCCTAAAGCTAAGTATGTTTTTTGATTAATTAATGCCTGGGTCCAGAAAATCAGACAATACAGGTGCAATACACTGTAAGCCTGCAGAGGGCAGCATGAAACTGCATATAGTGCAAACAGGACAGCTTGAGAGGCAGTAGTCATACTGAGATACTCAGATGTAGGTTTTTCCCCAAAGCTGTGCTACTTTAAATTACTTGTTATATTAAGAGAGAGTAGGAGGCACAAGACAACAAATGACAGTTAGCATCTACTGTGCTGAAAATGACTGAATTCAAACTAAGACCAAACTATTTCTGTGAGAAAAAAAAAAGGTTGTTTTTTAATTCAGATCAGTCCTCATATTATTGCAACCTCAAGTACATTTTGCAATACAGTAGCTTATAACAGCTAATTCCATGTGAAAAGCATAACACATTAAGCATATGCAGAACACTGTACCTTTAAGAAATTAATTGCAAAAACAATATGCAAAAGATGTAGATTCTCTGGAAGCTTAATTCCTGTTGATTTTCTGAAAATATAAGATGTAAATGCTCTTCATCAAAGAGGTGAAAGGGGAAATAGACAAAAAACACACAATCCCTTTCAGTACAATGTCATGACATTCAAGGTCCTCTGGGTTGCCCCGGTTTGTGGAAAACAAACAGAAATCACCGTTTTCATAAGAATGCTGTTTTGCCATGTAAAACACACACACACACACACACACCCACCCACACCCACACTCTCTATAGGCCACTTCACAGATAGAGCACTTAATGGCTGTTTGTAGGGAATGCAGGGCCCCCCCTAGCTGGGATCTGATGGTTTACCAAGTTCAACCTTTACTCCTTTTTCTCCTGCACCTGCACACAGAGGAAAAACAAACACACAAGAGATGATGTAAAAAAAAAAAAAAAAAAAAAAACACATAAAAAAAAACAAACAATGAGGGCCTGAAACAATGGAAGCAGGATTGTGTAGTTTGTACATCAAAACCTACCCGTTAAGTATTTTTCTTTAGCTCTGGCACGCTCATCTGCGTCAAAATACCACACCGTGATGGCATACCTGCGGAGACAATTCGAGAAATAAGTCACTGCATAATAGGCCGGATGATCTGAGCGTGTGCAGTGGACAGACTAGGATGCTGACCTGGTGGCAAAGGCGGGCTGAACCTCGTGAGGGTTCCGTCTGTCAGACCAGAACAGGAGCAGACGGTCAAATTTGGGCTCTATGTCGGCAAACTGGGCCTTTCCTTCTGGGAAGATACGAAGAAGGCCACCGTGCTCCTGAAAGAGCAGAACAAGAAGAAACAACCCCCGTTAATGTATACAAATCAGAACAAAGCAATAGCAGGAAGGTAAGGAGACAGTAAGTGAAGCCTCCCCAGTGATCACTTTTTTTTTTCTTTTTTAAATAATATTCCCGTTGCGTTCATCCGCGTTAAAAAGTAAACATTCAAGGAAAGGAGATGAAGTCTCTTAAAAACTGCATGTATTACTCATACAAAAGATCCACTTAAATATATCTCATGTCGGGCTTTCAAAATTATGAACATAGGACGACAATGTTAAGGAAAAGGGTTGTCCAACTAAGGGCTAAGAGGAAAGCTCAGGATCGGAAGCAACAGCGGGGGGACGGCTTTCCTGTGGAGGGATAGGAAGAATAACCCACAGGAAAACTGCTCTAGCTGGATAAAGGACCTGGGGAGTGAAAAAGCAGATTGCTGCAAGCGCGCTGCTCAAACTCTCACACAGCTGATATGATAGGCCCCTCTCTTCACACGCAAACCAGCAGAGCAAAAAGGTTCACACCCTTTGTCAGGAAAGTAATGCTATTCCCATTTATACTACTTGAATGGGGGAATGCCGGTGGTGTGACAAAACTAAATTGAGCACAATGGGGTCATAGAAGACAGGAGAAATGTTTTTTCTTTTCTTTTTGCAAAACGTAAGCAGCGCACGCACCACTGTTTTTATCAATTGTTTGACTGCACATAAATCCTAACATTCAGCGTGGCGGCCTGTAAATGATAAGAGCACTAGAGCACTAGGGTTGGGCATCGAGAACCGATTCCTACTTCGGAAATCGGTTCAAAAATTACGATTGGAATCGTTTGGAGGATTTGGTTTTAAATCTGATCATGGGTTCCAAATTTAACATGCACAAGTTATGGTTTCCGTAGCGGCCAGGCGCTTGTTGTGTTGCAGCCACGGAGCACAGTAAGCAGCGCTCTAGTGTGGCTTTATTTTACGTCGAAAAAGGTGTAATACTGCAACGCACCAATGACTCAAAATGAAACTTTCCTCTTATTTGTGAAACAAGCATGTGACCCGTTTCAACTCCACCCCTCAAAGAATCGGAATCGAGAATAGATAACTGGATTCGAAAGGAAGAATCGCAATTGGAATCAGAATTGTTAAAATCCAAACGATGCCCAACCCTAGTGAGCACAGGATGACATTACCTTCTGATCTACATCAAGCTGAAATGGACTAAACGCAAATGATAATACATTACAACCCAAAGATGGCTGTCTGTTAAAAGTCTGGATGGATACAAGCAGTATCCTGTATGATAAAATAGCCATTTCCACACTAGATGGGAAGTGCGTTGAAAATGTTTCATCTTATAAATATCTTGGTTTGTGGATTGATGAAAAGCTAATCTTCAAGGTTCATATTGAAAAATTAGTGAGAAAACTGAAAGTGAAGCTTGGTTTTTATTTTAGGAATAAATCCTGTTTTACTACCCAAGCTAGGAAGAAATTGATCAGTGTCACTTTCCTACCAGTCTTAGACTATGGGGAGGTTATTTATATGCATGCTGCCTCTACCACGCTGCACACACTTGACACAGTCTACTATGGTGCCTTACGTTTCATTACTAATGCCAAGTCACGCACTCATCACTGTTGTCTTTATGAGGAAACTGGTTTTAGCTCTTCAGGTCTGCGTAGATGGTTCCACTGGCACTTTTTTATTTTTAAAGCAATTAATGGTACTTTAACCAGTTATCTTACTAGTCTGTTGACCAGGAATCATCACCTTTACAATCTACGCTCCGCTAACATTTTGGCTCTGAATAACCCACGTGTAACAACAGAATTTGGCAAGACTGCTTTTAGTTATGCTGCTCCTTGGTGTTGGAATTTACTCCAAAATGTTTTGAAGCTTTCTGTTCTCATCCCACTTAAACATTTTAAACAATTACTTAAACAAACGAAATTTGAACAATGCACATGTTTTCAATAAGCCTTTTTATGTTATTTTAAATTGTTTAATATGTACTGTAAATCAGTTTTTTGTTCGCTGTGTCTGTTTTTGTGATTCTGTGTAACTTGTGTACTGTTGCTCCAGGGCTCCCTTGTAAAAGAGATTTGACTATCTCAATGGGACATCGCCTGGTAAAATAAAGGATAAATAAAAAAAAAAAATAAATAACCCAAAACAGACCCCAACTGACTTTAAAATTATTATTTTTTTTTTAAGTTAGAAAGAAAAATGCACATGGTAATAAAATCCAATAAGTAAAAATGACTCCGCATAAATTAAAATGCTTCTTGGATGAGGGTTACCGGGTACCCGTAAAAATAAATAAATAGATGGAATCAGTTCCGTTTATTGGCTCCTCAACAACTACACATTGGCACTTTTTTTAGAATGGACGACGCTGCGCAAAACAATATATATTTTGTTTTGTTTAGGCAGTGTCAGCTGAGCGCAATGGACCGCAGGTTTTCATACTCCACTCTGATCGCTCACAGCTGTTTGCCACCGTCTCTCTCTCACCCGCACACACAGTACACACACACACACACACACACACACACCTTTTGGGATTCTCATTTGTATTATTTTTTTGTTTATGTATGCAAACAAAGGAAATCTTAAACTTGAATCTCAACCCAATGGTATGTTTTTTCTCCAAAACCTAATGAATATTGATTTTTTTTTGTGTTTTAACTCCTGTGTTGTTTATATTGACCGCCATTTCATGTTTGAAGTTAACAAGCCTGCCTGTGTGTGCCTCCAAGCAGCGTGCTGAGACACACGGGCAGAGTAGAGCGAAGTCTCAGAGAGAAGAGCAGACGCAGTAACTCAACGCTCATGAAGCAATGTCTGGAAAATTATTCAAATGAAATGTTTTTTTTTTACTTTTCATGCAACTGGCTAATTGTAAATGGCCCGACGTATGTTGGACCCTGTGTCATTTCGGCGTGTTACAGCTACAGTGAATAAAAAAGAATGAACAAGTTATTATTAAATCATGTTATTTAATAACAACCAAATTAAACTGTATGAAATTAATGTATAGGTTCCATAAACAGTATGAAGTGAATTGTGAATATATTTGAATATGAATTGTGTGAACGTTTTTTAAAATATTTGTTGTTTGTAAATTAAGCATGTGATCGGTTTTCACTTGGCCCCTCAAAGAATCAGAATCAAGAATTGTTAAAATCCAAAGACACCCAACCCTACTTTGGACGTAACAGTTTTTTTTTTTTTTGGAGAATACTGCGGTGCACCGAATGCAGAGTGCATTAATATAGAATTCTACAATTTACAATACATCCCGTTTAACTAAAGTCCACTTCATGAATTTCCATGGATATCCGAATGAGTCTTTTATTTTTTTTTTTAAGATTATTTATTGGGGCATTTTAGGCCTTTAATTCCACAGGACTTGGTATGAAAATGTAACCTCACGGTTATAATGACCAAAATGATCACGGTTTTTGGTATTATCGCAGTATTTTTAAAAGTCTGTTCAAGTATGTATGACAGACCAATTCGTATGTTGTGTTATCAAGACGCATAATTGCTTTTTAGCGTGTTTATCAACGCCGGTCGGCCGACATTATGTTTGAGTTTTCGCTGTAGCGAGTAGAATGAAAGGACGTACGTCCGCAGAGGGACGTTGGCTGGGGTGTCGGAGGGGTAAAACACCGGGATCGTGTCCCGCGTGTGGAGTTTTTCAATTTTATTCTTTTTTTTGTTTGTTTTTAAAGCCTTCCCCAATGTTTCTTTCCTAAACCCAACCGTTTATTGTTTTCCTAAGCGTGTGACGTTGGTCACTGTCGTGTTTGTCTTTTTTTTTGTGTTACTAAAGCCTTTCCCAAATGTTCTTTTCCTAAATGCAACTTTTTTTTTTTTTTTTTTTTTTAACATGCGTGACATTGTTGATAGTACGGCACGTTCTCGCAATAAGAGGCCACGTGGCGCGTGTATACAGCGTAGACATACGCGTGGATAGCTCAAAATGTGTACAGATAACACGCCATTTGGCTTTAGGAAAGTGGCGTGTATATTTACGCAAAGTCATGATGCCACGTCGGACTTTGAGATCCAGGAAGATTTATTTACAACTTGAACATGAAGTTGTATTTGACATTGCATGGGAAGTTGGATGTAGTTCTGAAACATAAACAAATAATGCACATTAATAAGCATCTGACTTACTATAAACATTATTTACCAAAACTAAATGTTATAGCCACCAGCATATAACAAGAAACAATACTAAGAATTACATTCATTTATCTGTAATAATTAACATACATGTAACATATTGCTCAGTAACACAAACCGAGAATAAGCCACATCTATTACAGCACACATATCCATAAAGGAGCAAACAGTGTAATACACCTTTTAATAGCTAAGCACGTGGCTCCACAGCACTAGTCTGTTTACTGGCATTGCACCTTGCTAGTAAATTGCCCTAACACAACCTGAATATCAACAACATTAAACCATCTGCACATCTATCAGCTATGCAATAAGAAACACAGCAACAGCAATATTATCAAGGCGATAATATATCTCTCTCTCTCTCCCCCCAAATAAATGTCATGTCGTAACACGGGTTAAACATATCCACATTGTAGCAGAACACTTATTAAAATATGAATAAACATAGCTTTAATGTTTACACAGATAACGAGGCAGTAAAACCCATGACAGTTTAACAAGCTACAGAATAGTTTTAACTTACGTGCAGGGCTACACGCATGACTTCAACTAGTCTGAAAACGGGAAAGGAACGATAAAGAAAAAAAGTCAGTTTACAGCTGCTGTTCTGTCCCCTTCTCCTGTCTGAGCGCGAGTGATTGACAAGAGATCAAAGCGATGACTCTCATCACTGATTGGTCAATCATCTCAGGAGAGAGAGCAAGTGTTACTATGGCCTTTATTACAAGGCTGATAAATGTCCTGAGCGCTGTCATCTCCCCCTTCTGCCATGATTCCAACTTCAAGAAACGCACTGTAGGCTACGCAGTGCGCCCGCACAGCAACTTCAGGAGACTCAGATGAAGCTGGGAACACGCAGTTTCCACACCGTGGTGATAATGATATTTTAAATGAAAACGGTAATTGTTAAACATTTTTACCGTGGTTTACCGTTAACGCCGGTAATCGTTACATCCCTATAACCAACCTGCTGTTGTGTGGAAAAGTAGCTGTGCCATGCGCAGAATAAAAATCAGAACACACTTGCACTTTCTACTGACTGACAAATGCAGTTTGTTTGGCTGCACTATAAACAGATATGTCAGTTGATGTTCCGTTGTATTTCTGAATGAGTAGCTGCTCAAGGAGTGTATGCTGTAGTAATAAACAAAAATCTTATCTAGACAAACATTTAGGTTTTTGTTCCCCTAGTGGCTGGTGGGAAAGAGCTAACCTGCCGTTGCACAGAACCATCTGAAAAGCCGGCATTGGAAAGTGTTTGAAGAAGGGCAGGCACTTGCAAAAAAACACTTGGCAGGTGATTGGACAAAGCATCTGTCTATCACAGGCTAAAAACACCTTTTCCATCGAGAATAGCCTTCAGTGCCATTCTTTGCTTTTCTTCCAATTAAAAAAATACCCTTCAGTTCTGATATTACAGACGCTATAGCAACTAGCCTAACCTCTTTAGGAGCAGCAATTGTTGCTTTGAACCAACAGTCACCTCTCTGTGTCATCACACACACCTAAACCACACCCGTATTTTCTAGTAGCAGTAGTTTGGACACAAACACATTACTTGGATTTTTGTGTACTTGATTGTGTAAATTCTCACGTGATCTTGTGATATCACAAGAATCCAGGAAACAGTGGATGGAAAAGGTCTGACACCCTGTCCAAGTAACACAAATCTAATCTAGCCAAACCTAACACCCCTATGGCAGCTGAGCGCACGTTTCACAAAAGTGATACTTTCCACAATGTGATTCATGCCATGTGTTAAGTGTGAAGGCTGGATGGTTCTGTAAGAAATGACAGGAATGATGACTGATTGCTGAATACTAAATCCATGACGAGTGTGTGAATGTGTCTGCATGTCTCTGTGTCAGCTGTAATAAACTGGTGACCTGTCCTTGCCTCTCACAAAATGCATGCTGGGAAACACTTCCACCTCCTGCTACCCTGAGCAAGATAAGCACTATATACACAAAACAGATGGAACTTTTTATAGCAATTTTGAATCCTAACAAAAAGTATCTCATTTCACTAATGTTTCTCAAAATAGCAGCAGTTAGAGAGGGCTATTTTATCAGGGTTCATATTTACAAATTAAAATATAGATTAGCATTTCTTTTTTGGGGTGCAATTTAAAGTATACTTCACAGAGAATCTGTACTGAAAGCAAAGTATTTCCAATGACGGATTCATTTTCTTCTACTTTGACTTTTATTGCCTGTATCTTTTTCCTCCCATTTATTTTTGTTGCATTCGAATAATTCAAAAAGTTGCAACTTGTTATGCATTACGGAAGTACACGATGTACCACACTGGGACTTGAGAATAAATGTATAAAAAATACCTTCAGTATCGTAGACGCTGATGATTAAGTTTAATACTTTCTTTAATTCTATACAATGAGCTGCAGTTTCATATTGATTGTGTATAGACGTGAAGCTGTTGCAGAAAAACATGATTGAGAAAATTGTGGGTAAATAACTGAAACAACTGAACCTGAACATTCCAAAACCATGTCATTCTCTAATGGAGCCCCAGTATCCTGGCAACCAAATTCTATAAAACAAAGCTCATCATACGCCTAATAAACAGCCTATCAGAGACCAGATTGGAATCATTTACATGTCCCAGAACATGGCTCGTTTGAATAATTGAAGATAATTGAAATCATGCAACAGCTTAGTTGATTAACATAGGGGCAGTATGACCCACCTGATGCAGTGTGTCAACAGGAAAAGATGTAGTCATAGAAACAGAATGAGAGTAGAGCGGACATTCCCATTCAAATCAACATAGCAAGATGGTCAGAACGGCGGCCATTTTTTATCAATCAATATTTATTTGTCACATGAAATCGTACAGATAAAATGCCAGTGAAATGCTATCTCATCAGCTCCTTCAACTTGTGCATGATTCATCACAAAGCAGAATGTGGCCGACAGATCGGCACACAGAAAAAGAGTCATGATGTTAGACTACAGTTAGCTAGTAGCTGGATTAAATACGGTTAAAATGCTGACAGCTAAATGGTGTAGTGTGACTGTATTTCACTGGAGAGGAGCTATGAGCTAAGAGACACAAACTAGCACTTGGTCACCAATGTTGTCAGAAAACCAACACAGAAGGGACAACATGTTGCGTTTAGTTGAAACTGGTAAACCTCGTGGTGCATTCAAAGTTATTGTAAAATACACTTTTCTCATCCGTTTTTGTCGTTTGGCAGCAAATTTACATTTTTTACCCTCCTGTTGACCTCGGGTCAAATTTGACCCGCTTTCAACAAGTTTCTATATCAGAAATTTGCGTTTCTTGCAAGCAAATTGCCAAAAAAAACAACATGGATGGTTCCATACAACGCTCTTCACAAGTTATATAAATGATCAGTTCACTACTTTCATTGGATTTGTTTCATTCAATTGTATAGCATTAGAAAAAAAAAATGATAAAAGAATGTTGAAAAAAGTAACAAATGCGTACATATGAAAAAGCTTCAAAAATGTCGGAAAAAGTGGCAAGAATGTCCAAAAAAAAAAAGTGGAGAGAAAACACTGAAAAGCGGCAAAAGTGTTGAAAAAGACGACCAAAATGTCGAAAAAAAGTTTTCATTTAAAATGTTGATGCAAAAAACTAAAAGTTGCATGGTCGACAGGGAAGACATCACCAGGGTTAATAAATCATTCGCCCCTATTTTGTACTGATCCGAAAATGTATCCGATCCGTAAATCAAAACGGTGATCCGAACTGAGTTTTGTGACCGGTTTTGTGATCCATTGCACCCCAAAATCAGTGTAATGTACAATACCCATTGTTGGTAGTAGTGTTTGCAATGGTGATTCAGTTACTTCACAGTAGAGCTGGGCCATATGGAAAAAAAAAAAACAGATATCATGACATTCTTGACCCGATACCTCAATGTCTATACTGCGACGATAGTGTAGGGTTGACTCCACGCAGACAGTGTTCGCTAAAATATAATATTAATGGTGAAGCGAAAGCAGTCGCGGTGCAATTACACTTCCTGAGACAGGCAGGCACACCAGTGTTCTCTATGCCCTGTTGAGTGACTGACAGGCTAAGGTTGTAGGGCAAGGCAACTTTATTTCTATAGCACATTTCAGCAACAAGGCAACTCAAAACGCTTTAATTAAAACATTAAAGAGCAGTTTAAAAAGAGATTTAAAAAAAAAAAACAGCCTAAAATAGAATAAGATATAGATACAAGAATAAAAGTAACAGTGCAGTGTAAAAAAAAAAAAAATATATATATTTATTTGATTTAATAGGTTGTAGGGATATGTTTGGGAAGGGAGAGGGAGGGGTTTTACTTTGTGTGGAGTGTTAAATGTTCTAAATAAATAACATGTTTAAAGTAAATAAAATGAATAGGTTTGGAATTATTTTTACAACTGAAATTAATTTTTTACTGAAAGTACCGAAAAAAGTTATCGTTGCAAAAGACAGGTCCCTAATACCTCTCAACTTGCCTTATTGCTTGTTTGATGGTCATACTCTGTTCAGTAACACTCATAGCAAGAAGACCGACTCTTGCATGGTCTGCACTCTACTACAAACTAGCATCCAGAGGCAAAAACAGAGTTTCCTGTAATTACGTAATTTTCATATGCAGGTCTGGAGGTCAAGTATATGAGGAAGCCTGGAAGACAATCTCTTGTCTACTCATGTGTCTTGTCATGTCACCGGCTCAGAGAAGCATGAATCACAGGATCGAAGTTCACGGAGGTTGCCAGGTTGAGAACGGAGCATCCAACAATGTTGCTAGACGCTAGTCTCACATAGCCAGACATTACTTCACAGCTCAGTGGAGTAGCTAATGTTAGATGCTGGCTATGTTGACAGTCAAAAGCACGTTCTCATGCGGAGCGCTCCCCCCCCACTGACAGACACACTTTCGACTTAAAATTACGGAAAGAACCGCTAAAAACACCACTACCTCACTGTCCTCTCTACCCAACTGACAGCCACACTTTCTTGGTTTAACATTACTCACCGGTTGTCGGCTACAGCCGCTGAACAGGCTACACGGTTGTTTTACCAAAGTAAAATTGCATGTCTCCATTATGAGGAAGTCAAACTTGCGGTTCCTGTCATAGGTCTGTCAAGGTGGTTGTAAACAGCCGTGGCCCCTTTTGCCTGGTCCTCCGGTAATGTTAGCAGTTAGCAGGGTTAGCATGGCAGCATTAGCCAGGACCAGTCACGATCACTTCACTGGCTGTTTCTCAATTGTTTTTGCGAGTAACCAACTCGAGTACTCTATATAATTCAATGTGAGTACACAAATGTTGAAATGACTGAAAATGCCCGCCCATAGAAGCCGTGCTAAATTAGCCTGAAGCGAATGCTTACCTGTTCAGGAGGATATTCGCCAACTCGGCGTCCTTTTGGGCGTGGAGCTGTCTCCATCTTTCAAATACATCTAAAATATTTACCTGGGTTTTGTTACGTCTCTGGTCATGCAACTGTTGAAACAGTTTTTTTTTTAGTTTGGGGTAGAATCTATCTCCGTTAATGTTTGCTTAATATCTGATGACGTATTGTGGTCATTTTTGGATTTAATACAATAAATATATTACATATTGCACCTTAAACCCTTGTGTTGTCTTCTGTTTTAAAAAAACTAAAATTATATCAGAAAGTATGGGACTTCGAAATAAGCACAGACACTATTTTTTTATTCTTTTAAACACGACAAAACGTTGTGAAAAGCAACGAAAAAGATGAAAAAAAGCCTCAAACATCGGAGAAACACCCAAAACATTGAAAAAAAAAAAAAAAAAAAAAACATTTAAATCGGGACAACAAAGGTTTTTTTTATGGTTGACAACACAAGGGTTAACTAGTATTTTACACATCCATTAAAGATAAGATGGTAAAATGCTGTAAATACAATATTGTATCTAAACATTGACTGTTAATTAGAAAGCATGGATTAAGTAAATTGAGAGCACAAATTTGTTTTCCCCCATGACACCTTTTTTTATAAATGTCATTGAATGTGCACAGTGACTGAAGGCAGGCCTGTATTCAACTGTTCACGTCAGACCTAGGGCAGGTGGCTGCTTCGAGCACCAGGTGAGTAGGCTCGGTCACACAAGACAATGCCGTCAGTGAAAGGAAGGCTCATAGGCTTTTTCAAAGTTACAATATTTGACTATTTTATGAATGTTCCTTCAGCAAAACACAGCCAAAACCCAAGTGCACCAAAACACCAAAATTGTTTGAAATGCTTATTTGATCCATATAGTTATTTTTCAGCAATGAGAGTAATAAACTACCGCAGTATCATCTAAAGTCTCTGTCTTCCGTCTGCCCGTGTACTTTCCTCCAGGAGGAACAGTGGATGTGTGGAAGGTAGCATGGGGGCTCTATTCTCTTTGATTCTCTTTGAAACTCATTTATTTTCTTTGGCTTTTAACTCAGTTTGAGGGTTGACTTTGAGTTTTGTATTGCTGTGTTCATTTTTATTGTTTTATTAATATTGTGTTGTGCCTCTGTTGTTTGTTATTGTTTATTCATAGACTGTGTTCAGCACTTTGGTCAACAGTGTTGTTTTTAAAGTGCTTTTTAAATAAAGGTGGATTGGATTGAATTGATTGGGTGTGGCTGGATTAGCAGGATCTCTGCGCTTTAATGGGATTATAATAAGGGAGAGTTGCAACTACTGACATGTAACCTCTTGTTATATACTTGTGACAGGAACATCAGACATATGGCCTTTTTGCTAAACATTTTGTTTTGGTGGTTATTTCAGTGATTATTGCAAATCACAAATGAATCAATGTTCATAGCAAAAATGCTAATTGCAAACAAGAGAATCTAATAAAGTTCCAATTAGGAATAATTATCATCTAGTACTAATAAACATTATTCCCTCCACACATCACTCACATACCTTGGCAGTCCAATCTTTATTAAGGTAATATATGCATGTGACACAGCGCCCATCGCCATTGGGATTATCCACATGGCGCACGTATCCTGTTCCCTTTCCAGGGTAACACGCCACCATTGCCTGAAGACAGGAAGATAAAAAAGCATGATTAGTAAAAACATAGAAAGCACACACATATGCATTCAATGTCTAGAAACAAGTTAACAGTACTGCCTGAACTTAAAGAAGGAACAGTCAAGGGTGCTTAACAGTTGTGTGTAGGTGCTGCAAATGCAGCTGCACGTGTGGATGCGGTCAGTATGAACTGGGGATGTAGAAGCTGCTCAGACGGCCTTTGCTGGCCCGTGATGTGGATGCAGAAGACGGCATTGTCCCTGCCTCACCTGCACCAAGACTGATACAAGCAGGGGCAGCCTATAACCCAGCTGCCTCATTATAAACTTTAAACTAGCGAGAAAATAAACCGGAGATATCATGCAGCACGTCAACTTCCCCTTGCCTTTTCCTGCTCTATTAAGACTTGCATGATCTGCTTGGGTGTTGGCAGTGAACCCGTATGAACTGGTGTAAACCTCTTGTTGTAAACAGTGTAAAAAGTCCCTCGGAAATAAGACACACAAGTGGTGACTCGCACACTGCACACCGAGGGACTGTGACAGAAGCACTTGACTTTTCTTCAGAGATAAGACTTCCGTGGAAGACTGCAATATTAGACTGCATATGGTATATCAGATATCAGACCATGAGCACTGGAAATTAAAACCAACATTTGTGGGACACCAGGCAACTATGTGGAGGAGCTGAGGTGAGTGGTGAACGTGCACAAACACACAGGGAAGATTCAGCCCTCATGCACCATGTCTAAGCAGTGATATGACAAACAAAAGGCAAGTTCCGCCACATTCTTCAATGCACTTGGATGAACATAAACCATAGCAACATTATTATAAGCACTCACAGCAGACTAAACTCCGTCACTTGCTCTCGTGCCAAGTGAAATAATCAGTCAGACTTTCTATGTTTGAATCTTGAAAAAGTATCCTGTCTGCAGAGAAGATAGGACACACTATATTTTAAAATATTTGGACTTGAACAGAATCACTTAATTAAGACTATGGAAGTCTGTCAGTCCACATACTTCTGATAAGATTAATTTTATTGTACTACATACCAACTGTTAAGGCTGCTCAATTAACAGAATATTAACTGCGATCACTATTTTGGCGTCTCATAATGAATTGAAGTATGATTGACTGCGATATTGACGTTTAAAATGCTTGCTCCGCTTATAGAAACTCCTGCTGCATAACAAATCAAGCGCTTCCTAGTCTTGCCTACCAGATGTAAAGTTCTAGGATAAAGCCTGACTAAATCTGGTGATGTCTCTACCCTTCCGCTATCTATTTTGCAAGGGCACCGTCACTGCATTCGGGGCTTAGCGCCGCCCAGGATGGTGGCCACCAGTATAAAGAAATACCACAGCAAAAGCCAGAGCATTTTTTTTCTCCTATCCTAGAATAGATGACCGGTAATAATGGCATAATAGCGATGCATGACTTAGCGTTTCCTAAACTAACAGCCAGTCACCAGGAGGTCGATCAAGATGTTTGGCTTCACTTTTGGGGAGCTGTCATGCAGCTGTTTGCGCACCCTGCAGCCTGTGAAAAACTTTTCTGAATGTTGCGGCTGCAGTACACAGCAGAAAAGTAAAATACAAGACAGCAGACGGGAAAAAAGGAATAAAATGTCTCGAGCAGAAGGCGAAGACAAAATATTTTTTTAAAGCCACCTTTTAAGCCCGCAGGATGTGAGTGTTTGATGCACCAAAGACGGACTTTGCAGGGTTTCCCGCAGCATTTTGCAGCTAAGGCGGCCGCCAAAGCAACCCACGCCTGCTGCCTTAACTACGTTGCCCCCCCCAAAAAAAAATAGTATATGACTGATATCCGCTGTGTTACTCTGTCCTGTTGTCTCCCTTTCATTCCAACCCACACAGTTGACAACCTGTAGGTGGAGGCGGTGGAAACAGGCTCGGACATAAACGCCACGGGCTGCTGTGGACTTGTCAGTGTCAGTTTGAAGAAAGTGGCTGCATGCGTTCGACAACGCACAGAACATTAACTGGTACAAGCCTACAGCTGTCCACGGACATGGAAAATGTGTCAGCGCCTCCCGGACTGGTGAACTGAGATTTAATTTCATTGTTCTCTCTTTTGGAAGGCTGGCTGCCAAAAATTGCCACTTACTAGCTAATTAATTAGCCTGAGGTAAACGATAGCTATCAGTATACAGAAGTGACGTGGTGGCTGGCGTGTGCTCCAGTGTGGTTGGGGTGTGTGTGTGTGTGTGTGTGTGTGTGTGTGTGTGTGTGTGTTAAGGATACAACGGTATGAAAATTTAACCTCACGGTTATAGTGACCAATAGGATTATGGTTTTCGGTATTATTGCGGAATTTTTGAAAGTGTGTTCCATATGTTCAGAAAGCACTAATAGGCCTACACAAGCTGAAATAGTTTCAAAAAGTGTAACAGTGTTTATTATATTACAAAAATATAGGCAACAGGCTGATAAATGTCCTGAGCATGGTCATCTGCTCCTTCCACCATGATTCCAACTTCAAGAAACGCACTGTAGGCTACGCAGGGCACCGCACGGAAACTTCAGGAGACTCTGATGAAGCTGGGAACACGCGGTTTCCACACCGTGGTAATCCACCGTGATAATAATGATATTTTAAATGAAAACGGTAATTGTTATCGTCAACATTTTTATTGTGGTTTACCGTTACACTGGTAATCGTTATAAATAAACAAACACACATATGCATATATACACACCTACCTCTCCCACACACACACACACACACACACACACACACACACACACACACACACAGTGAGGAAAATAAGTATTTGAACACCCTGCTATTTTGCAAGTTCTCCTACTTGGAAATCGTAGGTGCATGTCCACTGTGAGAGACATAATCTAAAAAAAAATCCAGAAATCACAATATATGATTTTTTTAACTATTTGTATGATACAGCTGCAAATAAGTATTTGAACACCTGTCTATCAGCTAGAATTCTGACCCTCAAAGACCTGTTAGTCTGCCTTTAAAATGTCCACCTCCACTCCATTTATTATCCTAAATTAGATGCACTGTTTGAGGTTGTTAGCTGCATTAAAACACCTGTCCACCCCATACAATCAATAAGAATCCAACTACTAACATGGCCAAGACCAAAGAGCTGTCAAAAGACACTAGAGACAAAATTGTACACCTCCACAAGGCTGGAAAGGGCTATGGGGAAATTGCCAAGCAGCTTGGTGAAAAAAGGTCCACTGTTGGAGCAATCATTAGAAAATGGAAGAAGCTAAACATGACTGTCAATCTCCCTCGGACTGGGGCTCCATGCAAGATCTCACCTCGTGGGGTCTCAATGATCCTAAGAAAGGTGAGAAATCAGTCCAGAACTACACGGGAGGAGCTGGTCAATGACCTGAAAAGAGCTGGGACCACCGTTTCCAAGGTTACTGTTGGTAATACACTAAGACGTCATGGTTTGAAATCATGCATGGCACGGAAGTGTCAAGGCCCGTCTTAAGTTTGCCAATGACCATTTGGATGATCCAGAGGAGTCATGGGAGAAAGTCATGTGGTCAGATGAGACCAAAATAGAACTTTTTAGTCATAATTCCACTAACCGTGTTTGGAGGAAGAAGAATGATGAGTACCATCCCAAGAACACCATCCCTATTGTGAAGCATGGGGGTAGTAGGATCATGCTTTGGGGGTGTTTTTCTGCACATGGGACAGGGCGACTGCACTGTATTAAGGAGAGGATGACTGGGGCCATGTATTGCAAGATTTTGGGGGAACAACCTCCTTCCCTCAGTTAGAGCAGTGAAGATGGGTCGAAGCTGGGTCTTCCAACATGACAATGACCCGAAGCACACAGCCAGGATAACAAAGGAGTGGCTCTGTAAGAAGCATATCAAGGTTCTGGCGTGGCCTAGCCAGTCTCCAGACCTAAACCCAATAGAGAATCTTTGGAGGGAGCTCAAACTCCGTGTTTCTCAGAGACAGCCCAGAAACCTGACTGATCTAGAGAAGATCTGTGTGGAGGAGTGGGCCAAAATCCCTCCTGCAGTGTGTGCAGATCTGGTGAAAAACTACAGGAAACGTTTGGCCTCTGTACTTGCAAACAAAGGCTACTGTACCAAATATTAACATTGATTTTCTCAGGTGTTCAAATACTTATTTGCAGCTGTATCATACAAATAAATAGTTAAAAAATCATACATTGTGATTTCTGGATTTGTTTTTTTTTAGATTATGTCTCTCACAGTGGACATGCACCTAAGATGACAATTTCAGACCCCTCCATGATTTCTAAGTGGGAGAACTTGCAAAATAGCAGGGTGTTCAAATACTTATTTTCCTCACTGTATACACACACACACACACACACACACACACACACACACACACACACACACACACACACACACACACACACACACACACACACACACACACACACACACACACACACACACACACACCCCAACTGTTTGGCATGACAGAAATAAAATTAAACTAAAGGCTATAGGAGATGCATGTTGAATAAGGACAATCAATTTGATGCAAAGATTTTTATATTTGCTGGAATGCAGAACAACATGGAAGTGAAAGCACTGTTTATTAAATGCAGTCCTGGTAACTGTATTGCAAATTCTGTACGTGTAAATTCCTTTCAAGCACAGTGTGTAAAAAAAAAAAAAAAAAAAAACAACATCCTCATCACACATACGTCTGAATCTTATTTTCCTACGCATCTGACCATAGTTGCTTGCGTCAGTCCACATTGTGCTCACATCTGTTAAGTGATGCAGGTTACCACTGCAATGCACGGTATGAGGGCCTTCAAAGCCGAAAAGCAACAAAACTCTAACATAAAAATGAGGGGGATGGGGAGGGGGAGTCAAACTGACAAAGGTCTTCCTGTCGGTAACACAATACAGTAAGCTTTTAGAAAAATGTGTGTGTGTGTGTGTGTGTATGTGTAAAAGAGAGGGATAGCGAAATAGGGGCACAGACAGGGATAGCACAGGGGTGGGGCTGGTGCAGAAGAGAGGAGTGATCTGAAATAAACTTTGACTCCTGGCCTCCTTCCAGAGGGAGCAGTATTTTAATGGTTGTGCTACGTGCAGAGCGTGAGGAAGGTTGGCTGATCCTCGGCTATTTCGCCCCTCCCACCCCTAACTGCTCGGCTCACACTGCAAGGCTGGAGATGGGTAAACAGTCTCTGCTAGGAAAAGTGTGTTTGTGTGGATTTAGATGTGGGAGGGTGGTGTGTGTGTGTGTGTGTGTGTGTGTGTGTGTGTGTGTGTGTGTGTGTGTGTGTGTGTGTGTGTGTGTGTGTGCTGACTGAAGGTGTGAGAGCTTTGGCACTCCGCAAAAACTCGGACACAGCAGTTTTGCCTTTCATTTCCTTTGACTGGAAAGCTGCAAAAACTCTATAATTGTTCATCTTCATACTGCAGGGAAGCTTAACTCCCGCACAAGCTAAATTATGCACCTATGAGCATGCCAGGTAGGGTTGTACTAAAATATACAACCAAAGCAAGTTTCCTGATGAATATGCCATTATTCCAGCTGGCACTTCTCAAAACCAACAATATTAGGTTGAAATCTAATATATGTACTGTATGATCAAACTGCTTAATTGTGGCCAAATTGTTTAGGGTTGGAATGTTAATGATTAACCGTTAACAAGAATTTTGACCTAGTGCAAACTTTGCAAAAAAAAAAAAAAAAAAAGGCTGTGATTGGTTTTCACCTCGCTCCTCAAAAGAATCAAAATCTCTGCGCCGCAGAGCACACAATGTGTAGAAATGCGACGAATGTGAACAAAAGTGTGCATTTACGCACGAAGCACAGCAGCGTAACTTTACGGATTATTCACAGAAGAAAGAGTAGGAGAGGACAGCATCCAACCGCGTGTCCTCCTCAGTTTTTGATACTTGATTGTTACGAAAATAAGTATTTTATACGCTCAGATTTTCACGCACAACCATTTCTAGGGTTTACAAAGAATAGTCTGAAAAATGAAAACCATCCAGTATATGCGGTAGTCCTCTGGGTGAAAATGCCTTGTTGATGCTAGAGGTCAGAGGAGAATCGGCCGAGTGATTCAAGCTGATAGAAGATAACCAAATAACCACTCGTTACAACCGAGCTATTCGGCAAAGCATTTGTGAAGCCACAACACGCACAACCTTGAAGCGGATGGGCTACACCAGCAGAAGACCCCACCGGGTACCACTCCTCTCCATTAAAAATAGGAAAATGAGACTACAAATTGCACGAGCTCACCAAAATTGGACAATTGAAGACTGGAAAAATGTTGCCTGGTCTGATGAGTCTTGATTTCTGTTGAGACATTCAGATGGTAGAGTCAGAATTTGGCGTAAACAGAATGAAAACATGGATCCGTCATGCCTTGTTACCACTGTGCTGGCTGGCTGGCTGGTGGTGGTGGTGGTGTAATGGTGTGAGGGATGCTATCCTATCAATATGGGCCAACATTTCTAAAGAATGCTTCTAGCACCTTGTCTTTCGGTTGGTACCCAAAAATGTACCGAGTTTGGTACCCAACCCTAGTCAACACCCTACAAATTTCACACACACACACACACACACACACACACACACACACACACACACACACACACACACACACACACACACACACACACACACACACACACACACACATGCACACCAGCTAGTATCTGCAAATGCCAACATTGTATGAAGTACAATTTAACTTCAGTTTGACTTTCATGTGATCTGGTCATGAGGACCCAGCAAGCCGCTATGCAGTACAAGAGACTCCACTTTTGATCAAATCTTTAGTCAGAGGACCACAGATTGCTTGGCGCTAAGACCTTGATGAAAAATGCAACATGCAGCATCAACAGACCGAATCAGTGTAGCAGTTTCACTGATTCTTCATAATAAGACATGCACTATTACTACTGTATGTGTCTATGCATGTTAATCCTTATTATTCACTTCTCTGACTGCACCACTACAAATTCTAAAAGTGATATTGAGTAGGGCTGAACGATTTTTGAAAATAATCTAATTGCGATTTTTTCCCCAAATATTGCGATTGCGATGTGTATATATATATATATATATATATATATATATATATATATATATATATATATATACACACACACACACACACATATATATATACACACACATATACACACATACATATACACACATACATATATACATATATTATACAGTGGGGGAAATAAGTATTTGACCCCTTGCTGATTTTGCAGGTTTGCCCACTTACAAAGAATGCAAAAATCTACAATTTTAATCATATGTACATTCTAACAGTGAAAGACAGAATCCCAAAG